>NW_022589786.1:1640063-1679690 GCF_004348235.1 Phoca vitulina
GGCAGGCGGGGGCCTCCCCACCATCTCAGACCGCCCCAGGGCATCCAGAGTAGAATGGTGTAGATTCAGGCCCTGGGGGCTCAAACCAGTTGAGCTTCAATCCCGCCTGCATTTGCATCCTGGAGTCTCCCCTTAATATCTGTGGGACTTTCTCAAGTTTGTTCATTCACCTGAGCCACAATCTTCTCATCTGCAAAGTGGGGATAATCCTAATACCTCCCTCACAGGACTGTTGTGAGGTGTAAATGAGGGACAATATGTAAAATGCTTCGCACAAAACCTGGCACAGCACAATAACGTAATAAGTGTTATATCATGTCATCAAGTTATTTTCTGTACCTTCCGTGGTAGTCACTGAGGCACAAGTCTGATGATCCATGCGTGCTGAGGATGGGACTGTAATAGCCCCTCTCCAACAGCCAGGTAATTCCCTCGTGTCTTAGACTAAAGAGACCTCCAGGGAGTCAGGACCCAGTCTTTGTCAGCCCTGGAGGAGTGGATCTAAGTAGAAACAAGGCTCAGTGCTGATGCAAACTGGCAGAGGAAATAAGGGGCTTGAAGGGGCTTGACATGGGGCTTCCAGAGTGTCATGGAAAGGAGCCTTGGACTTGGAATCACAAAAGCCGCGTTTGAGTCCCGATTTCCCTACTTGTCATGTGTGTCACCTTTGGCCAAAGAACCCTTCCACCAATGAGGACTATACCGCACATCAGCTTGAACAACACTGAGAAAGGGTTCTTTTTAAACCCAATGGAAATAATGTTTCAGTAGACAGAAAAAGATTACTGTGAGCAACACTCTGGTTCCTGCTCTGCATGTAGTTCTGTTCCAGGTAAGTCCAGGGTGGGACTCAGAAAACTGCATTTTAAACACACATCTCCAGAGAATTCTGAAGCAAAGACCACCTGTGGAGAAACCCTACAATAAACAAATGAAAAACACTGGTATTATTACATCTCTGTGTGAATTCAGACCTGGGTTTAGCTAAGGAGGTGGCATCCTAGAACTCAGGTAATTCCAGGTATCCTGTGGGCAGAAAAAATGGCCTTTCAGATTCCAGCTGGAGTGTATCAGGAAACAGAAAGTCAAAAAGCATTCATAGTCTGCTTGCGTTGTATTGGGTATTAACATGTCCCAGTGGAGGCAAAAATAACCAAAATATTTCAAAGGCATTAACTAATCAAGTACGTTGGTAAAAGATGAGGAAAACCAGAAATTTTCTCAGCAAACATCCCCTAATCAAAATTCATCTTCCACACCCACATTTGTACCCCACAGCCTTCCTTGTGTTTTTTATGCATGTTTCCATCTTTTCTGTTAAAGCAGTAGTCCTGGGGATTTGGTATCATTCTCCACCCTCCCCCCCACCCCTCCACAGTTTGGGTTTAATGAGTATGTTGAATTTGAATTTGAATCAATCCTAGGAAATCTGATCCACATCCTTTGAGAAATTTCATCCCCATCCTGATTTTGCAATAGGCAAACTTTTCAACAAATAGAGCTGAAATTCCCAAAATAAACCAAAATAAACTATTTTGGTAGAAACTGAAGAGTGGTCATTCCTGGCAGCCACAGTCCTGCCATAGGCAAACCCACCCCACTGTAGTCCTGAGCTCCTTCTTCGAACCTGAAACAACACTTTCTTCCTTTTTCTGTATGTTTCTGTGCCTTTTAATTCTTATTAATCTTTATGAATCCATATGTGGGAGTATGTGTGTGTTTTTATTTTTAATTGAAGTATAGTTGACATACAATATTATATGAGTTTCAGACGTACAACATAGTGATTTGGCAATTATGCACATAATGGGATGCCCAGCATAAGCATATTTACCATCTGTTATGAAAGTTATTGCAATATTATTGACTATATTCCCTGTGCTGTATTTTTCATCCCCCTGAGTTATTTTATGACTGAAAGTTTGTACCTCTTAATTAATTCCCTTCACCTATTTTGCCCATCTGCCCACCACCCCCCTTTGGTAACAACCACTTTGTTCTATGTGTCTGTGAATCTGTTTCTGTTTCTGTTTGTTTGTTCATTTGTTTTGTTTTTTAGATTCCACACATAAGCGAAATCCTACGGTATTTGTCTTTCCCCATCTGACTTATGTGGGTGTGGATGTTTTTATTATAATCTGTCTTAATCCCTCTTTCAAGTGACAATGAAATAGTTACATGTAAACAAGTGTAAGTCTTTCTAGAATCTTCCTTGTTCCCTAAAGGATTTGAAGGAGCTTCCTAAAGGCACACATTAAAATGGGATTTTTTTTAATAGAATGCTGAATGCCCCAAGGTGTTGTCAAGATCTCAAAAAAAAGAAAACATTTCTATTTCCATAACTAGATGTAAATGTAATTTGGTCGACATGCAGTAAATCAAATCAATTGTCGCACTATCAAAACACTGGTACTGGAGCTGTATATGACCAGGGATAAGACAAAACAAAGAAAAACAACTCTTGTTTCTTTATCTAACTCACCTGTTTCTATCCTCTAAATCTTCACAATGGAGTTATCAATGGCTACTAACCCTACAGTGTCTTTATTTCAAATTAGCAATGATTTTTCACATTGAGGCAAGTTTTCCTTTCTTGTCCAAATTATCTTTCTAATTGACAGGACAGAACATAGCTTATCTGACAGCCATGTAATGGATCTTATTCTCCATATGGCCCTGAGATGAGGTCTAGATATACCAGATTAGTGAATGCAGAGTTGAGTCTTTACTTTTTAGTTATTAAAACACTTAATGTTGGGAAGATGTAAGAATTTTGGAGATTGATGGTAGTGATTAAAGAACAACAATGTAAATGTATTCAATGCCACAGAACTGTACATTTAAAAATGGTTTAAATTATAAATTTTATGTTATGTATATTGTACCTTAATTAAAAAAATTAACAATGGTGGGTATAAATCTCAACCCACAACTCGAGAAATATAATTTCTTTTTACATAAATTAACATAATTTTGTTGTAAACTTGATCTCAATTAGAATTTCATTCCTTTTCCCCACAGTAGGGTATAAGTTCTGATATTCTTTTGAAATACTAGGGAATTGAGGTGGGGTGGGTCTGAGAGCAGGTCTTTGGCCCTTTATATCATCCTTTCATGCTTGGGTCCACTAAGACCTCTGTCACTCCACCTAATCCAAACAGGTTACTTTAAAGATGGCCTTTGTTCCTCTATGTTCTCCACCATTTCTACTCCCCACTGGGGTATTTGGGACTCGTTCTCTTCCTTCTATTCTCTTTGCTTTTTTTTTAGGCATGAAAAAGTCCAGTTTTTCCAAGTGATTTTAGGAGCACACTCTCTCTCAAAGAAAGAGGACTCCAAACAAACATTTGCGATTGAAAAATTCATACCATTCTCAAGACTTACATCATATCGTAAATCAAATGATATTATGCTGATTAAGGTATGTAGTGTTGCCTTCCTTCAATTTCTCCAGCATTCTTATACAACATAGTTCAGCTCTTATATCATCTACAGAAAAGGATTTTGTTAGCACCGTCCCGATGTTTGAGGTAAACGTGACATATTCTATAAGGGCCCCTTTTACTTTATATACTGCCTTGAAAGAAAGAAGAATTTATCACAAATGCATCAGGTCTGTGTTTAAACAAAGAAAAGCAACCCCGATGCTCACATATGTGGGAGGGGAACATCCCAACAAGCCCAAAGATCCCCACTGAAAGCTTTTTTCCCCAAATGCTTTTATCATTAGCAAATGAAAATTGCAAGTCCTTTATACAACCGAGCCAACCAAGTGAATTCAGGGACACATAAGTGAGTTATAACTTAGTCTAGACCATACTTAGTCTAGTCCAGACTTAGTCTAGACCATACTGAGGGGTCTTATCCCGCAGGAAACAGCCCAGCCCTCAAAGTCATGACCTATGGATGTTATTCCACAGAAAACCATCCAATGCAGAGCAAAGGCCAGTTTGCTTAAGACTGGGCAAAATTCCTGCTCTGTCTAAGCTCCCTCCCTGAGCATCATTGAGCTCTACAGGGATTGGAGAGCATTTCAGAAAAGTAACAACCACAAATACAGCTGCAGACTACCACCAAAGTAGATTCAAGAAGAGGGATGCCTTCCTAGACCAGAGGGACCACACAAACATTGCTCAGACTAATAGCAGAATACTACTGGGGACAAATGATAATTTATGTTCTTTTCAATCTGTCAGCTTCACACGGCTGCAACACTTGACAAACATGTCCAGCTGCTCCACCCAAGCTCCAAAAATGATATCAGAGCTGGAACAAAATGCCAGGTTACTGGCTGGGGAGCCACCGACCCACAATTTTTAAGGACCTCTGATACCCTGCATGAAGTCACTGTTACGGTTATAAACCGAAAACTTTGCAACAGCCCAAGTTATTATAACCACAACCCTATTATAACTGAAGACATGATATGTGCAGGAGACACCAGGGGCCAGAAGGATTCCTGCCAGGTAAGAGCCCATCCACCAAATAGACATCTCAGAATGCTGTGCATGCAGTCGAGCCTCCATGTGCTCCTAGCACAGAGGAGAGGTATGGAGAACAGAAAATCACAACTCCAGAGAGTCCTCTCCATTCCTGCACTGAGTTCTCTATTCTTTCTAATCTACCAATGTGAATGAGTCATAAGAACTTCCCCAACACATAAGAACTCTTTAAATGTTTGTGAATCAGGATGATAGACTGCATCTGATAACTTTTACAGGCTTCTTCCAAGGGATCTTACCATCCTTAGAAAGCCTACCAACTCTGAGGTCACTAGTGGTGTAAAATATAACTCCCTTCCCCCCAAAAAAACCCACCATTGTAGGCAATCAATAGAGAGGTGTTGGAAAGCCCAGATGCAAAAAGCTCAAATATATAGTATGTGTTTCTTAAATAATGTTGACAGATTGACTGAAAGGAAAGGAGGCATACTTTTCAGAATCTCTTGTTTCCTGAGGCAGTAAAAAAACATAGGTGTTCATGTTTGCAGGTGACACGTAGCACAGATGGATTACTAATTTTTAAGAAATTAGAATGCACTATTGAGATCATACTGTATTAAGCCTTGTTGAGGGGAGGACATGATGTTTTCAAAGATCACCTGTATCTGCCATGCCCCAAGATTGTCATCCCCTCAGCCTCTCTTTCCATGGCAACCAGAGCACAAAGTGCTACAGTTCCCCATGGGAGTGGCAGCAGAGGCAAAGGCTGCTCTTCAGATTTGAAAGCCCCCTCTTGTCATGCTGTCACTTTCCTTGACAGAATTGTAGTTACATGTTTAGGTCTGAGTCCTCAAGAATCTGTTCACGGAGCAAGTATTTACAAAGTGTTGTATTTGTGCCGAGCATTATATTCAATTACAGGAGAATGCAAAAACGGGGAAAAAAAAAAAAAAAAAAGACAGAGTCCCTGCCACCAATGTATTTAGTACGATACATTTCTCCTCTCTGCCCATCTCAGTAGCAACTTGATTTCAGATCCGTGAGCACCAAGATGAAATCCACAATTTAAACATTTCTTTCATTTCAGTGGATTCCTTTAAACTTTATATCTACTCATTCCTTAATGAATAAAGTTCTATAGTCGCTGATTATCAAAGGTTGTAAATATTAGTATCCCTAGACAGGGATATGGACAGAGAGACAGACAGACAGACAGACAAACAGACAGATGGACAGAAACATGGTCCCAGACAGAGATAGGGACACAGACAGAGACAGACAGATGGACAGAATCATTGCCCTGGCCAGAGACAGAGACAACCCACACTGAGTAAGGGGCTATATCAGGAACTCTTGAGGACACAGAGAAACCAAGGACCCACATAATAATCCTTTGAGTAACAGGTAATTAATGGTAGAAAAAGTTCAATAGCTTCTCACCAAGTATCTGTCTATTTTCTTCTTTCTAGGGTGACTCAGGTGGCCCCTTGGTTTGCAAAGGCGCCTTCTATGCCTTAGTCTCTGCAGGTCGTAAATGTGGTGATGCCAAGAAGCCTGGAATCTACACCCTAATAACCCAGAAATACCAGGCTTGGATTAAAAACAAGCTTGCTCCATCTCAGGCAAACTATGACCACAAATGATTTTCTTGGGTCTACCAGTTGCTTGTTTTATTTTCATAAGATGTCCTAGAGGCCACCTTTGTCTTTATATGTAGTTGGATGTAAAGTGGAGCACAGCTAGGGTCCA
The DNA here is from genome assembly GCF_004348235.1 of Phoca vitulina. Classification (NCBI taxonomy): domain Eukaryota; kingdom Metazoa; phylum Chordata; class Mammalia; order Carnivora; family Phocidae; genus Phoca; species Phoca vitulina. Next base: position 1,646,255 of record NW_022589786.1, read on the forward strand.
CTCCTGCCCCCGTAGGACTGATTTTGTCAAGGAATCAAGTTCTCTTTCACATCTGTAACTGCTGTGTTTTTACTATGCTGATTTCATTCTGAATAAAACTTAGAAGACTATGTCCTTATCTTTTATGCAAATGAGAAAAAAGCAAATGATCTACTCCCCACTCTATTCACACTCCCCCAAAGGGCAAAAACAAAACAAGCCTTCAGCCAGGCACCAACTTCAACCAGGTTTATGCTGTGATTTCTGCTGTGGTTTTACCCTAAACTGCGCTTTTAAAATAAGAAACAGTAAATTCAAACACCCCAATTCAAGTGAAAAAAGAATCATCAAGGCTAATACAAATATTTAGGATAGTACTTATTATTGATTTCTGTCACACTTCATTCCACACAGGATTTAAGGCAATGTACAAAAATATATGCCATAAAACTAAATATGAAGTTAAAAATAATTTTTCCTCAAAAAATTAAAAATAGAAAATGTTATATGATCCAGAAATTCCACTGCCAGGTATTTATCTGAAGAAAACGAACACACTAACTTGAGAAATTATCTGTACCACCCCATGCTCACTGCAGCATCACTTACAATGGCCAAGATGTGGAAGCAAGTTAAGTGTTCATCAATGGAAGAATAAAGAAACTGTGATATATATATATATATATATATATATATATATATATATATATATATAATATTCAGTAATATATATAATATATATTATACATATATATGTATATGTTTATAATGTGTATGTATATAATATATAATTATATGTAATATATATATAATATTCAGCCATAAAAAAGGATGAAATCTTGCCATTTGTGACAACATGGATGGGCCTCGAGGGCATTATGCTGAGTGAAATAAGTCAAAGACAAATATCCTATGGTCTCTCTTATATGTGGTATCATCTACAGAGAACGGATTGGTGACTGCCAGAGGTGAGCAGTTGGGAGATGGGAGAAATGGGTGAAGGGGGTAAAAAGGTAAGAAAAAAAAAAAAATTTAAATAATAAATAAATAAATAAATAAATAAATAATTTGGTGAAGAAACTGAAGCAAGGGGGAAATGAGACCTTTGAAGAAGAAGATGAAGACAGGAGTGTTACTACCCAAAGGGCCACCCTTTTCTTCCCATACTGTTGCTAGAAGGAGTCGTGTTTGCCTCGTATGCTTCACAGGAATCAATACAAAAAGAGCAACACAGTCAGTTATATGAATTACAGTATCCAGGAAATAAAAATCAACTTATCTGCCCAGACATAGGACCACTGGTGCTGATACAGGGCCTGGAGAGGACTTTTTGGGGGGGGTCTGTGTCAAAGGATGCTGTTCCAGGGCTCCCACATCCCTACCGACTGGATCAGATCACTTGAGAAGATCCTTCTGTAACACACATTGCCCCGACTCCTTGCTCAGACATTCAGACTGAATGGGCTTGAGGTGGGCCTGGAAGTCTGCATGGTTTACAAACAATTCAACTGATTCCTATAAATGGGCAAATCTGAAAGCCGCTAATAGTGAACATCCTTAAAAACATCTTACAAGAAAGAACAATTGTTCTTTTATAAGCCCTTCGGTGTGAACCGAGGACTGCAGACCAGAGTGCAGTTCAGTCAGTGTCCCGGAGGGTCTCACTGTCCTTGACTGTGGCCGCCCCGTAATGAGAATCTGACAATTTCTAATCTGGTGGCGGAGGACAGGGGAGTCATTCAGGCTTCTCCTTCAACAGTCGGAAACCAAAAGGTTATTCTCAGTCTCTATATTTCATTTGGGTTTCAGAGGATGCATAGTGCTCATTTCTAGGTGCCACCATCGGGTTTCTTACATTCATATAAAAATGGATGCTTTTATTTGTTTGTTTGTTGTTATGGTTCTCAGGAACCACTCACCAGGACTACTCTACTAGAAATACTTTGACAAGTGGAAGCACTGGGTTTAAAAGGAACCTAATTAAAATTATAGAACTGCTTTGAAAGTAAGTAGTAAAAAAAAAAAAAAGTAAGTAGTTAAAAAAAGGTTCTTTCAGTATTCCATTTTGTATCATTTTGATTCATTAAAAATATGCTGATTTTGACCGATAAATCCCAGACTATATTTCCTAAGAAAAGAAAGGGGAGGGCGCCTGGGTGGCTCAGTTGGTTAAGCAACTGCCTTCGGCTCAGGTCATGATCCTGGAGTCCTGGGATCGAGTCCTGCATCGGGCTCCCTGCTCGGCAGGGAGTCTGCTTCTCCCTCTGACCCTCCTCCCTCTCATGCTCTCTGTCTCTCATTCTCTCTCTCTCAAATAAATAAATAAAATCTTTAAAAAAAAAAAAGAAAGAAAGAAAAGAAAGGGGAAATTGCAGAGACTCTGAACTCACCATTAAAAAAGAATTATATATTTCATCTAAATTCCAAATCCAATGGAATATATAGTTGCAAGTCTCTTTAATCTAGCAAAAGGGTGGTTGAGATTCCTTCTGATTGCAGTTGGGGAGTATCCTGAAAAGTTTCACTAAAACCTGACACTTGTTTTGATTTTAGACTCCATGCTACTCCCATCCAATGGTCAAACTAGATAAGATTGCCAGAGAGGAAACTTCTGTCAACAGCTATGGCAGATCTGGTGGCTCTTAAATTGGAAGATAAACAGTTTATTTTGACAAGTAGCTGATGATGGAGCCCACAATTGAAAAGTATCCCTCATCCTCCTAGGGAAGCAATATTTTATTAAACATATCAAAATCTTCCCAACATAACCTAAAAGAATATGGTGTCTTAGTTTGGGGAAGTCTGTCTTGGAGACAGTATTTGATTCCATCTATGACCTCAAAGAAAAGCTGAGAGTAAAAATGAGGTAAATATCTTGATTGTGAAAACTGCTCAAAAACTTTAGGGGAACATGAATGGCTGTTGTCATTCTAAATTATCCCATTTTTCCTTTCTTCATGATGTGGACAGAGCATATTTGCCTTCCCCCCAGACGCTGAAAAAAGCTTCATGCTTTATTTTATGTCCAACCAGCTTTAATAGAAAGTGACAGCCCTAGAAATAGGACCAGTATCATGCATGAAATAAATCAATATAAATTCAGGTGGGTGACTAAACCAGTCTAGAACCAGGTAGCAGAATTAGTCCTACTGTCTGACCCTCATAGTTTTTGCACATAATAAATCTCCACTGATCCTGAGATGATAGGAAAAGCAGTGCTTCCCACTTGATTGCTTCAGAAAGGTATCTCAATAAAGGCGAGAACTGCTCTGAGTCTGTCAGAGACACTCTTCCTCTTTGACTAAGCTCTTGGTTTATGACGGGGCACACACATGATGGAGAAAGACACTGTTCCACCTGTCTAAGGGCGATGCACCCAGATCTCTCCAAAGCTTACAATTTCACAAGATTACTGAGGCACCCTGCACAGCTACTCATATATTCTCTTAAGAGAGATTTGAGGATCAAGTGCATGCTGGCTGAACAGATGCTCCTTGTATCTGGAATGATTCAGCCCGGCTTTTAAGGTTTCACACATTGACTTCCTGTTTACTAATGTTAACTTGTTCAGCCCTTTTGCTGAGTCACATCAGTCAACTCCAGATTAGCATGAAGAGATTGTGTTCATTTTCTTGTTTTGACCGTAAATGTCGATGTAACAGCCTATTAGAAACCGCCGATGGGGTCTACACTGAGGTTTCTCTTGAGAACTTAGGAGTAAGTAGAACGAAATTGTCCTCTGAAAGTTAAAATTTAAACTCCCTAGATACTGGCTCAGAGCAGAGATCCGCAAGAGTACTCTGAAGAGATGTTGAGGTTCACAAGCTTACAAGACAGCCTGCAATCTGCTTGAAGGTTAACGACTGGCAAGATGAGTGACCCAGTCTGAAGGGGAGGAGGACAGCCATGCGTACAGGGAAAAGCAGGCGACACAGGCAGTGGACCAACAAGAATTGATGAGGAAGGGAGGGAGGTGAGCCCCTAGTAAGCCCATTCTCACTTTAGCCTGACTTCACTAAGCATTCAGCTGCCTTACTTGGTCTGTTTCTAATCCCATGCTCACCAAGCAAACTTCTGTGAGCATTTTGCTCCCTGTGACAGTGATTTCTTATTGCAAATTAATAAACATTTTGCTTTTCCGTATCTATGATAATTTTTTTAACCTCTAAATTAGGGTTATTTGAATTTCTCTTTAAGAGTCAAATCACTCTGTGTGCTGATAAAAATCAAGTTTCAGTCCCTGCAGTAATGAAGGTCAAACCCTGAACTTTGGTAAATTCACCAACGTAATGAATATTAACTACCCCATGAGAATTTCCAACACATCAACAGCCTGCCTTTCCCCTGGAGAGTACTCTTGGCATACCTGCTCTGGCCACAGGCATGAAATGTGCTCACACTTGGAGCATCTATACATACATTATCCCATTAGTCCCCTGATTATCCAATAACTCCAAGAAAAATGATGGTTTTTCAGCTGTGTTCTGTCTGGTTCACCTAGTAGCAGAGAGTGCTGGTTTGCTACACATCAGCCATCTCCTCTCTTCTCTGGTAACAAAACTCAAATTTTACTTGGAGCCACAAATCTATACAGCTTAAAAATGGTGTTTTCCAGCCTCTTTCGCTGCTAGAAGTGGTAAAGGAGATATAAGTGAAAAATCACTGGCTGGGAGCTTCCAGGAAGTTCCTTTAAAGAGAGGTGTTTCAGTAGGAAAGAGTGCCCTTTCCCCCTTCCTTCCTCCTCCTACTTGCATGATAGATGTGGTGGCTAGATCACTAGCAACAATGCTGGAACCATGAGGCAAGCTCGAATAGAAACTAAGTGTTTATGGCAGTGAAGCAAAAAGGAGTCTTTATGTCAATCCTGTACTCTTTACCTGAGGACTTCTTTTACATGAAAGAAAATAAACACTTGTGTTTAATCCACTATTATGTGGAGCTTTCTGTCAAATACGTCCCCACTCAATCCTACTAGATGAAATCAGAAACCTAAAATTTCTATCCCTGATGTATGCTCCAATGACAAGCATATGTCTTTATGCCCTTATGTCCAGATCCTCCAAAATCCCAAATTCCCAAATGGCTTTAGCTTTCCACCTTGTCCTATTTAAACAAGAATTGATTCAGAAAAGTCACTTTTAAATGCTATAATCAATAAACAACTTCTCCCTCACTGTTCCATCCTGTGGCTTAACATGAAGAAAATGCCCTGGCTTACTTGAAAAGATATTTTTATCTTAACCACACATTGCTACATGGCAAACATTCTTGTTCCTATTGTCAAAATAATGCATGACACTCAGTAATCTGTAACCTTATTTTCTCCTTTTGTGTATATTTTGTAAGGGGATCTTGTGGAGTTGTTTTTTGTGAAGTTCCATGAAAATAATGTTTTCTGGCATCTGAGGTTTTCATTTGCTTTATTATTTCACAATCATTTGAAATAATACAGCAGTTTTTTTCATCCAGACTACAAAAGCAACTCCATTGGAAGATAGTGGGATATAATAATACCCTTAATATTAGTAATGTTGTAGAAAAACAAAACAGGCCCACATGTGGTCAGACCAGCCAACTGTGCAGAGTGACTGTGTTAACAACCAATTCAGACACACTCCCTAATGGAGCATTCAGAGAGATTCCTTCATTCATTCATTCACTCAACAAACACTTACTGAGCTCCTCTATGTACATGGTACTGGGCTGGTTGCTGGAGATACCAAGGGGAAAGGACACAACTCCTGCCCTGCAGAAACTCACAGTCCAGTGAACAAACATGGACCTGCAAATAAACAAATATACCATGCTCCAAAAACTATTACAAAGGTGACATGTAGAGAATAGTAATAATGGAGATACATACAAAACAACTATATTATGATCCAACAATTGTTATAATGGAGACATGAACATGAGAACAGAAAGCTTAGTCAAATGTGAGTTGTTCAGAATTTGTGCAGGACAAACAATTTGCTCTACCATTCTGGGCCTATACATTTAAAGCCTGGTTCTCTTGTAGTTTGTCAACAATTTCCCAAGGTAGAGGGAGGGAAAGATCTCGATCACCGGATTTGTACAACTCACCTTTGACCCAGATAAAAGAAGACAATAGCTCCAGCAATTGCGGTAGTGAAACCCCTGTCAATAAAGGTGAACACATATACTCTTCTTGAGAAGTCGGCTCTCTGTGTGAGTTAACTCCACCATAGACACATCCAAGGCTAATCAATATGTGCAGCTATTTCTCAGGAGAAAATGTTCCATTTCTCTCAGCAGGATGATTCAGTTTATTCCGTGAATCAGAAATAATTCTTAATCTGCCCTTTTAGAAGCTTCAGGGACCAGGGAACAGAAGAAGAATTTGTGAGCCTTAACTTGACATGGGAATCTGGGATATACTCATCTCAAACTTTGCCTTGCCTGCAGCTTCTGTTCACGTACTGAAAAAAAAAAACCAACTCAACAGAACATTCAAACAGAAGTTGACTAAAATATTGGTTTCCATGGGCCACCACCCTGTTTTGCCAAGTGGGGGATGGGCACACCTCACAGTGCGATCTAGTCACTTTAGCCTGCACAGGCATGGGGGTGTTGAACTCAGCTTTATATACACAAAGCCTCCATTCTCTTTTTGAGTGTTCTTACCTTTATATCTGTGTAGTTTAAATGTATTATATTATATCTCAGATTAACTGCCTAAGTCTTAGGAAAAATCTATTTCAAAAAATATTTTAGATGGAAATAATAGAATTATAGAAATCTTATTAGAATTTATGCTGTAGGTGCACCTGGGTGGCTCACTCAGTTAAGCATTTGACTCTTGATTTCAGCTCAGCTCTTGATCTCATGGTTGTGAGATTGAGCCCTGCGTTGGGCTCCCCACTCAGTGGGGAGTCTGCTTGGGATTCTCTCTCTCCTTCTTCCTCTGCCCCTCCCCCTGCTCTCTCTCTCTAAAATAAATAAATAAATCTTAAAAAAAAAAAAGAATTTATGCTATAGAATTCACCATACCATTGGCTCCATGAAAGCTGGGACCCATATCTGTGTTGATCACTACTGTATAGTGAGAACTTAGCATAAGACCTCACATGTGGTGACTGCTTAATAAACACTTGGAAGTAGATGGATGAGTGGGTAGATGGAATGGATGAACGAACGGAAAATTTATTATACTGATGAATAATTGAAAAAAATAAATGATGAATTAATAAATCTCTATTTCTGGAACCATTTAAGAATATAGTGAAAATAAGACGAAACCATTGAGGGAGACAAACCATAAGAGACTCTTAACTCTAGGGAACAAACTGAGGGTTGCTGGGGGGAGGTGGGTGAGGGGATGAAGTAACTGGGTGATGGGCATTAAGTAGGGAATTTGATGTGATGAGCACTGGGTGTTATATGCAACTGATGAATCACTAAATTCTACCTCTGAAACTAATACACTATATGTTAATTAAATTGAATTTATAACTGGGTGTTTTACACAACTGATAAATTATTGAGCACTACATCTGAAACTAATGATGTTCTATATGTTGGCTAATTAAAAAAAGAAAAAGAAAAAATTTTTAAAAAGAATATAGTGATTATATGCTTGAAATCACCTTCAAAAATTGTTCATAAAGGCAAGGGATAAGATGGTGTTGGGTGTAAAGTGGGTGACCTAGCAGGTCCCATGATTATCTGATAATTCTTGGAGCTCCACAGTGAAGAAAACATTGTATAAACATGGAGTACTATTATTTACTTGAAGGTTTCAATGAGCCATCCTTTATTTAAGTCTTGATAAGCGTTTTCATTGATTTGTAAGAAGGGAAAAAGGGTTAAAGAATTGTATGCCTGGTCTGAAAAGATTGCTTTGAACATTACTTGTTTTTGCCTTGTCATCATTGTCTAAATACTACAGTAGTTTAGTCACATTTTAGCAATATTGAATTTAAGTGGTTATTATGTTTATTTTCATAAAGTACTTGATCCCTTCAGTTCATTGTATGCCTTAAAAGATTTAGAAATGTTAATATTTTCCAATTCTGTATTGTTAGGGAGCAAGAACTTCCTGTCCCCTCCAAGGTCCTTCCAACCAAAGAATCAAATTGGTATGAGATAGATTAAGAGGAGAAAATCATATTTAATAGCAAAAGTACAGGGAATCCACTCAGACATGGAAATTCCAAAAACATTCAAGCAAAATAAGGTATATATGCCATTCTGAATTAAGGAGTTGGGGGTAAGGGTCTGGGACTTCAAAGGGAAGGAATGCAATTCATAAGAAGAAGAAAAAGAGTAAATGTTTGGTAAACAAATATTTGCTGAGCTCCTTAGAAACAATAGGACATAGAAGACTTGGATCAGACAGGTCTTTCCAGGTTCTTCCATGTCTATCATACCTAGTTCATATCATAATGTAGTTATCGATGGTGAGAGCTCTCTTCTTGGAAGAGTTGCTCCATCTAAACTCTTTTTCAGCAGCTGAGGGAGTAGAGGGGAGTGTAAAGAGCTTTTCTTAAATCTACTGGGCTTCCATTGTTTTTTAAATCAAAATAGTCTTCATGTCAAAGTGGCCATCTTGGGGTGGCCTGCCCTTGGTCCCTACAGTATAAAAACTACACTTTCCAAGGGGCCTGATGAATTTGATGTGATCACTATTATACCATCTGGGTAAGCAAGTCTGAGGACAGATATAACCAGCAAATCTTGTTGATGGTGGTATTGATGCAAGAGATGTCAGATAACTTGCAGCTAACCCAAACTTGACTACGTGATTTCATTTAGAAATTGTCAAAGGGGTTGAGGTCTTGAGCTCTGCAGAGAAAACTTTTCTTTTGACATTTTTTCCTTCCCAAATGTCATTCTATGTGCCTTGTTTGTCTCAGGAGGGTTCTGTGGTACTATTAATTCTGAATACCTACTCCTTACCCCAGAAAGATTGCCATAGAAATATTACTCCCACACTGTAGTAATAGCTATGTCAGGAAAAACAGCCCCGAAATTCTGGGGTTGGAATTGCAGTTGGAAATGTGGGGAATAGGGAGAGGCAGAAAGAACAAGAGTCATGGGGGAACCCAACCAAATACTTGAAGGCTGCCGTCTTGGTTTGAGTTTCCGCAAAGGAAGATCCTGAGGCACAGGTTTGAGTGATATTGTGATTTATAAGGAATATATATTTGGTCACTCAGATGACCAAAATATATTTCTCATATATATATGGTCATTGCCACAGTTCCTGGTTCACAGTTCCCAAAACCCTTGGAATTTCCTGAGCAATAAGAGCAATGGAACCGTCTTTGTCATTGTATTTGTTCTCTTGTCCTCAGTTCCTGAAAATGCTTCAGAACCAATAAAGGTAAAATGGGTGTCTTTTTTTTCATAACAAGCCCCTTTCCACCACAATGGGATTACGTTAATGAGATGAGTTTTAGAAGGCACCTAAGGATGGAGGCTGGTTTCCAGGGCAGGAATAAAGGGCTAGAACTTTCAGTCCCATCCCCTGATGTCTAGGGAAGTGAGAGAGACTGGAATTTGAATCAGTTACCAATGGCGAATGATTTAATCAATCATGCCTTGGTAATGAAGCCTCCAAAAAAACCCAGAAAGAGGGGGTTCAGAGAGCTTCTAGGCTGGTGAACCAGAATGCTTCCACATGCCATTATGCCAGACCCCAAACTCCACGAAGACAGAAGCTCCTTTGTTTGGGACCTCAACACATGTATCTCTTTACCTGGATGTTGATTCACATTCTTTAATATCTTTTGTAATAAATCAGTAATCTAGTGAGTAAACAGGTTTCCTGAGTTCTGTGAGCCACTCTAGCAAATTAATTGAGTGGGTCATGGAAATCTCAGATTTATAACCAGATGGTCAGAAGCATCTATAAGAACCTGACTTTTTGATTGGCATCTGAAGTGGGGACAGTCTTGTTGGACTGTGCCTTTAACCTGTACAACCTGATGTTATCTCCAGGTAGATAGTGTCAGAATTGAGTCAAGTTGTAGGACATCCAGCTGGTGTCAGAGCATTGCTTAGTGGTACAAGGGAAACACTGACCCTTCTACACACAATGGAATTGGTACCAGAATTTAGTGTGTGAGTAGTGTAGTTATGAGACACACCAGGAAACAAATAAGAGAGTAATGGAGTGAGAAGGGAAAGAATAAAAATCCAACAAAGAGTACACACTTTCATGCCGGTTACCAATATGGGCAATGGGATCTCAATCCCATGGGGAACTCTGGGTGACAGTATAGAACACACCTCCCAGTTGTTCCAGCTAAGGGTCTAGGAAGCTGGGATATTAGCCACAGACATCCCTACCATCATTGTTGAAGGGTCATCCCAGGGTCATTAACTTTCTTGCACTTCCACCTTGCATAGGTTTTCGAGTAAGCAACCTTCTGGTGTGTAGAGGTGAATGCCAAGGGTATCCCACCAACAGTGTCTGCTATGACTGCTTTGCTGGTACTCATCATACCCTCTTAATATCATTCTTTATGGTGTTTCCTACCACAAAGTCTTGGCTAAAATGACTAACTGTCTCAGATGATAAGTGAATCGGTGATGAGGTGGTAATGACCTATATGATTACATGTACTACTTATAGATAACACATTTCATTGTAATATAGTCTTTAATGTCATTATATAGAGCTGAGATTTTCAGACACTGTATCAGTTCTGGATTGAAGGAGATTTTTAATACCCTAAAACCACACCCCACAAGTAGTTTCAACAAGCAGATCCTACTGGAAATTTCTAAGACACCTAATGGCCTCATAGGAAAGCCCTATTGGTCATGTCCAGTGACTGCTACTTACATCCAATTTCCCCTCTTAGATCGAAGCTAACATTGGCTGAATGGTGTCAGACATTCATCTAAGAATTTTACTTGTATCAACTCATTCAGTCTCACAGTAATGCCATGCTGTAGGTGCTATAATTATCTTCATTACAGAGGATATAGAGTACAGAGATTGGTAACTTGTTCAAGGTCCCATAGCTAGTAAGTGATAGAGCATGGATTCAAGCTCAGATCATCTGACTCCAGAGCCCACTCACAAACTCATGGTCGATATGCAGTTTTCTTCACTATTGAACATGAGTCACTACTCCCACTATGGTGTTTCCTTCAGCCAATTATGCTGACTATTTTAAAGTCACACCCCCCCCCCCCCCCCCCCGAACACAGTCTTCACTAGTCCCTTTCTCCTTGCACAGGAAGGACTGAAAATTTCACATGACAGTAGCATCTTGCTCCATAGAATTAGTGGTATTGATTACAGGGAGTTTAGACTAAGACCAAAGAAACAAAGCAAGATCCTACCCACTTCAGATACATGTGGAGGAAAGTGCTGGAACTCTGGAAATTGGTGTAATATGGGCTCTGATCCCAACTCTTCCATGAACTGTGCAACCTTGACTAAGTCACATCAACAGTGTGAGCTTCCATTTCTTCATCTGCCACAAAGGGTTTGGACTACACATATGTAAGTTATATATATATATATATATAAAATATAAATATATATTTTTTATTATATAAAATAAATTATATAAATATTTATATGATAAATTATATATACTATTGATTTATTTAACCTAATTTTTCTAGCTGTTTTCAAAGAAAGGGTTATTTTGAGACAAACTAGTCTGTTATAGCTGAATGCTAAGATCTCTAACTTGCCTTAGAGAAAGTGGAGGGTCTATTTAGATTTGCTTATTATACTGATTGCTGATGTTGTGTTGTGGCTGTGTAATCACATGTGTAATCACGTGGCTCCTCTTGCCATCCCATTTTCTCCCATATTTTACAGTTACACATGAACTTCTCAACTAAACCCTAGAAATACCTACTGGTTAGGAGACACCTTATTTCTAGGGAAAATGGGACTTGAGGCCCTTTCATGTTCCATCCAATTATAAGATTTGGTGAAAATATGTTTCTAAAATCCTAATTGTATCAAGTTTTTTATTGAACTTCTAAAATGTATTACTCTTATTTGTTTGAGACTTATAAGATATAAAACAGTTCTGTCATTAGACATTGTTTTAAATAAAAAGGTTATAAGATATGTATTTACTATATTATTTATCATTCTTTAATGGAAGCCTAGGGAAATGTTTATCACATAATAGGATGTCATGTATGGAAGTGCATTCCAAATACACACAATGATAAGAATGATCTGAGTGCCTTTACATAATAGATTCCTGAGATCACACCATTCATATGCATTAAAATTTCCAGGATAGGGTCATTGGGTTACAGTGGATTAACAACTGCATCACGTAAATCTTATGATCAGGGAACTTGAGAACATAGTATGTGTTTTTGACTGAATGAAATGCTGCATCTAAATAGAAATCCTGTGAGGCTTCTGGTGTTTAGGAAACATTTACCAGACAAGACGAATTGAAGTTGCTCAGTGAATATGTAAGTAAATTGAACCATATGATCCTCTCAATAAATGCAGAAAAAGCATTTGACAAAATACAGTATCCTTTCTTGATAAAAACCCTCCACCATGTAGGAATAAAGGGAACATACCTCAACATTATAAAAACCATACACAAAAGACCCACAACAAATATCAAAAACTGAGAGCTTTTCTGCTAAGGTCAGGAACATGACAGGGATGTCCATTCTCACCACTGTTGTTCAAAATAGTACTGGAAGTCTTAACCTCAGCAATCAGATAACAAAAAGAAATAAAAGGCATCCAAACCAGCAAAGAAGTCAAACTTTCACTCTTCACAGAGAACATGATACTCTATGTAGAAAATCCAAAAGCCTCCACCAAAAAATTGCCAGAACTGATACAGAAATTCAGCAAAGTCGCAGGATATAAAATCAACACACAAAAGTCAGTTGCATTTCTATACACTAAAAATGAAGCAGCAGAAAGAGAAATCAAGGAATAGATACCATTTACAGTCACACCAAAAACCATAAGCTGGAATAAACTTAACCAATGAGGTAAAAGATCTGTACTTTGAAAACTATAGAACACTTATGAAAGAAATTGAAGAAGACACCAAGAAATGGAAAAACAATCCATTTTAATGGATTTGAAGAACAAATATTGTTAAAATGTCTATACTACCCAAAGCAATCTACACATTCAAAGCAATCCCTATCAAAATACCATCGACATTTTTCACAGAGCTGGAACAAACAATCCTAAAATATGTATGGAACCCCAAAAGATCCTGAATAGCCAAAGTAATGTTGAAAAAGAAAACCAAAGCTGGAGGCATCACAATTCCAGACTTCAAGCTCTATTACAAAACTGTAATCATCAAGACAGTATGGTATTAACACAAAAACAGACATACAGATCAATGGAATAGAATAGAGAACACAGAAATGGACCCTTAACTCTATGGTCAACTAATCTTTGACAAAGGAGGAAAGAATATCCAATGGAAAAGAGACAGTCTCTTCAACAAATGGTTGGGAAAATTGGGCATGCAGAAGCATGAAACTGGACCATTTTCTTATATCATACACAAAAATAAATTCAAAATGGATGAAAGACCTAAATGTGAGACAGGAGTCCATCAAAATCCTAGAGGAGAACACAGGCAGTGGTAACCTCTTCAAACTCAGCTGCAGCAACTTCTTGCTAGACACTCTCCAAAGGCAAGGGAAACAAAAGCAAAAATGAACTATTGGGACTTCATCAAGATAAAAAGCTTTTGCACAGCAAAGGAAACAATCAACAAAACCAAAAGGCAGCCTACAGAATGGGAGAAGATATTTGCAAATGTCTTATCAGATAAAGGGCTAGTATCTGAAATCTATAAAGAACTTATCAAACTCAACCCCCGAAATCAAAGAATCCAGTCAAGAAATGGGCAGAAGACATGAACAGACATTTCTCCAAAGAAGACATACAAGTGGCCAACAGACACATGAAAAAATGCTCAACATCACTCAGTGTCAGGGAAATACAGATCAAAACCATAATGAGATACGACCTCACACCAGTCAGAATGGCTAAAATTAACAAGTCAGGAAATGATAGATGCTGGCAAGGATGTGGAGGAAGGGGAACCTTTTTACACTGTTGGTGGGAATGCAAGCTGGTGCAGCCACTCTGGAAAATAGTATGGAGGTTCCTCAATAAGTTAAAAATAGAACTACCTAAGACCCAGCAATTGCACCTGTAGGTATTTACCCAAAGGATACAAAAATAGTGATTCAAAGGGGCACATGCACCCCAGTGTTTATAGCAGCAATGTCCACAATAGCCAAACTATGGAAAGAGCCCAGATATCCATTGGCAGATGAATGAATAAAGAAGATGTGTATACACACACACACACACACACACACACACACACACACACACACACACAGGGGAATATTACTCAGTCATCAAAAAGAATGAAATCTTGCCATTTGCAATGATGTGGATGGAACTAGAGGGTATTATGCTAAGTGAAATAAGTCAGTCAGAGAAAAATAAACACTGTATGATATCACTCATATGTGGAATTTAAGAAACAAAATAGATGAATATAGGAGAAGGGAGGGAAAAATAAAATAAGATAAAACAGAGGGGGAGGCAAACTATAAGAGACTTAACTATAAAACAAACTGAGGGTTGCTGGAGGGGAGGTTGGTGAGGGGATGGGGTAACTGGGTGATGGGCATTAAGGAGGGCACTTGATGTAATGAGCACTGGGTGTTATATGCAACTGATGAGTCACTAAATTCTACCCATGAAACTAAGAATATACTATGTGTTAACTAAATGGAAATTTAAAAAAATAAAAAAAAAAAAACAAGTGAATAGTACACTTTTATTCATCCATTCCATCCTTAAGCTAGTGTAGGCACCTAGAGAACTGTGTGACCAAATTGTTACAAGCTCTTGCAGAAATTTTTCCAATAGGCTACGCAATATCCTTTGCTCTAGGTAATAGATGCACGAGAACTAATATTTGTTAATATCTGCATTAAAGCTTTTTAAAAATTCAACATACATTATTAAATGTCTACTCTATGCCAGCTGTGGTGAGAGACAGTAGGGATAGAATGGTAAACAAAACAGATAAGATCATTTACCTCAAGCAACTTACACTCAATTTGTTAATCATATTCCAAAAAGTCAATTTGAACTCATGTTGTTCATTTGAACAGTCTCTACCCTGAAATATATGCTTATCTTCATAAGCACACTTTTTACCAAAGCATATTTCTTTCCAGTTTGGGTCATTGGGATCTGTGTCTCTTTGTGTCCACCACCATTGTTTTGTTATTTCACTTCCTTATTTTCTGGCACTGCAAGATGCCTCAGGCTCAACTTGTTTATCTCATGCCTCAGTCCTAAAATCAGCCATTTCTCCAAAGACTGACTTCCTTTCATTGGAGACAAGGATTTAGAAATCACAATCTAGGTGTTAGGTATGCTATTTGCTGTTCCCAGGTGCTTTCAGTTGGCAGAGCAAAGAGATACATGTGTATATTCTATACATTTCCAATGGACAAACAGAATCTGGATCCACTTTTCCAAAATTTTACTACTTGCAAAGGAACTTTTCTAACATCTAGAATCCAAATTAAAGTCAACTAGTCCCTTTTTCTTACCCCAACCCCAAAGATCAACAAGACACAACATGTGAACAGAAGACCTCCTAACTATGTAGTTAGCAAAAGAAAAAATGTAGGAATAAAGTCCTCTTTTCATAAATAAGAAAGAGCACTTACTCTCCCAGTCCTTTGGTTAGCCTACAAGAATGTTTGTTCCATTTAAAGAAAGCATTTACTTTTGAATCTCAGTATTTTCCTCAGGAAAATAGGAGCTATATTGTTTCTGGAAGGAAAGTTATACACCATGGCTACATTTCATGACCCCCCACATGACCTACCTCCCACAGAGAAGGTAGTGAAGATGGAGGTTAACAGCTCTGGAGATTGGTTATCTTGTGTGACTTTTTCCCTCATTTGCACAGATCCAATTGAGGAGTTCTTTGATCTATCTGTGTGTGAGGAACTTGATGGGTAAAACAAATGGCCCAAGGTGGATAAGACTTAGGGGTAGTCTTATGTTCTGCCTAGAGGCTCTACAGTAGCTCATGCAAGATTAGAGAGAATTTGAAGACAATCTGATGTGATAAATATGGGGAAGGAAATATGGGGAAGGAAAAAGTAACAAGAACAGTTACAGATTCTAAGATATAGAAGAGATGTGCAACTTTTCCAAACAAGTGGCCTAGAAAGGGGTAAGAGAATCAGAGCAAGAAAAAGAGTTTGAGAAACTATAATTAGACATAGGCATGACCTCTTTAAAGTTTTCTACACTACAAACATATTAGACTCAGTAGAGCTATTTAATTTTTTATTTTACCTTTTATTAACAGATAATTATAGATTTAAATGAGGTTTATAAGTATTTATAGATCTATACTCTATAATAAATATTGTAATACCTATATAGAATTATGCTATTTCTACTATCAAAATTATCTAGGAAATTGTATTTTTTTATCTTAAAGCCATTGTGTTCAGTTATAAGATTTATCCATTAAAAGTCAAAATAAAATTGTCCAAACAAGTAATAGAGTCACAATTTTTGTCTTTTATACTTTCAAGAATTTTCATCTAAAAACATGATATATCTTCCTATTTTTAAAGTCCTCTATGTGTGAAGAAATCTCTCTGATTAAATTGATTCATAGGTATTTTGTCTTCTGTAAAATGACAACTTTGGAGTACAAAGATGATTTACAAAATGTCTTAACATTAACTTTATCTCTTGAAATTTGATATTTGTGGAATCCATATCTATATAGAGAGAGGAAAATAAAAGATCTTGTTTGAAGTGGTGATGAGTGAATCTTTCACATCCAGCCTGTCATATCAATTTAGAAGTTCCCAAAATAATGCTGGCTTGAGAATGGTGAACTAGATGATCATTAGGTTCCCCTTTCCAATATCCTGAAATCTATGATGCTTAGGAGAGTGTTTTAGAAATTGAAGACAGAGAGTCAAATTTATGGAGAACGATAAAAACAGAAAACTGACATGTTTTCCTGAATTCCTACATGGAATTCCATGTAGGCAGATAATTTCAATTATCGGGGAAATCAAAGAAGCTGAACTTTGAAACTGGAGGCAGGCTTGTAATCCTCTTCTAACTGTATATAAGTGGAAGAATGTGGCCAACAAATGGATCTTATCCCTAAAGAAGTCCAAAACAGACATGCTCAGAACATCTCATGTTGGAAGATACATAACTTCAAAGTATATAGTAAATAAATTATTAAGGAATGAAAATGCTATTCCAGAAAACAAAAGTTTATCAAAATAAAGTAGCAATAGAGGAACAGAGAGGAGATTAGATATTTGGAAAATACCTAGTAAAACAACAGAACAGAGATAAGCCTTAACTTACCACTTATTACATGAAATGGAAATGGAACTAAACACTCCAATCAGAAGGCAGAGATTTGCAGGATAAAAGAAAAATGAACCAACTGAATGCTGTCTACAACAGAAAGACTTTAGATTTAAAGACACAAATAATGTGAGAGTAAAATAATGAAAAAAGATATGCCATGCAAATAATAAGAAAAGAGCTGAGGGGCACCTGGGTGGTGAAGATGGTTAAGCATCCAACTCTTGCTTTCGGCTCAGGTTGTGATCTCAGGGTCGTGAGATCGAGCCCTGTGTTGGGCTCCACATTCAGCACAGAGTCTGCTTAAGTTTCTCTCTCCCTCTCCCTCAAACAAATAAATAAGTCTTTTTTTTTTTTTTTTAAAAAAGAAGAGAGCTGAAGTAGCTACACCAACATCAGATGAAATATAAGACAAAAATTATTGATTGATAAAAAGAAAATTTTATGAGAAAAGTGTCAATCCATCAAAAAGACATAAAATTAAAACATATATCCACTTAATAATTGAGCCTTAAACACATGAAGGAAAACCTGACAGAATTGAGAAAAGAAATAGACAATCTGACAGTGGTACTTAGAGACTTCAATATTCCATGTTCAATGAGATAGAACAAGTAGGCAGAAGCTCACAAGGAAATTAAAGACTTGAAGATCACTATAAACCAATAGATCTAACAGATATCTTCAGAAAATTTCACCCCCAAAGAGCAGGATATTATTTCTTCTCTAGCACACACAACATTCTATATGACATAACAAATGTTAGATTATGAAATAAACTTGACTCAATTTCAGAGGATTGAAATTACAGAAAGTATGTTCAATAACCTTCTGAATTTCTGTCCAAAAAAGGCATCTGAAATTTTGAATGTGTTGAATCTGTAGATCATTTTGGGAAGTATGACCATTTAGACACGTTAAGTCTAAAACTATTTCCAGTTATGTATCTGGGATGTATTTCTAGTTATGTAGGTCTTCTTTAATTTCCTCAACAATATTTTGTATTTTTCAGTATATAAATCATACACTTCTTTGTTTAATTTGTTCCTAAGCAATTTATAATTTTAAAGTGCTGATACAATTGGATGTCTGCATGCAAAATAATATAGTTGGACACCTTCTTACACCATACACAAATATTAACTCATAATGGATTATAGACTAAATGTAAACAAGACAAGAGTTAAAACTATAAGACCCCTAGAAGAAAATGTAGGAGAAAATCTTCCTGATCTTAGATAAGGCAGTCCTTTCTTTTATTTGACACCAAGAGCACAAGCAACAAAGCAAAAAATAGATAAATTGGGCTTCACCAAAACTAAAAGCTTTATGCTTTGAAGGACACCATAAAAAGAAAAAGCAGCGCTCACCATAGCACATAGAGCTGTGAACTGTGTAAGACTGTTGAATCACAGACCTGTACCTCTGAAACAAATAATATATTATATGTTAAAAAAAAGAGAAGAAGAAGAAGAAGATAGCAGGAGGGGAAGAATGAAGGAGGGAAATTGGAGGGGGAGAAGAACCATGAGAGACTATGGACTCTGAAAAACAAACTGAGGGTTCTAGAGGGGAGAGGGAATGGGGGGATGGGTTAGCCTGGTGATGGGTATTAAAGAGGGCATGTTTTGCATGGAGCACTGGGTGTTACATGCAAACAATGAATCATGGAACACTACATCAAAAACTAATGATGTAATGTATGGTGATTAACATAATAAAAAGAAAAAGCAACCCACAGAATGGGAAAAAGTATTTACAAACCATATATCTAATAAGAGACTTGTATCCGGAATACATAAGAACTCTTACAATTCAACAATTTAAAAAATAGTGTTTTTCTCAACAATAAAAAAGTTACATTTAAAAATGGGCAAAGTATGCCATCAATAACATAAAAATAAAAGTAAAAGTGTAGAGTTTTTGTATGTGATTGGAGTTAAATTATTAGCAGCATAAAATAGATTGCTATAACCATAAGATGTTTTATGTAAGCCCATGGTAATCAAAAAGATAATATCTCTTAAAGATATAAAAGAAATAGAGAATGAAATCAAAGCATATCATAGCAACAAATAATAGCAGGGGAATTTAAATACCCCATTTTCAATAATAGAACATCCAGACAGATCAATAAGAAAACAACAGATGTGAACAACACTGCAGCCTGAAGGGACCTAACAGATATATACCAACATTGTACCCACAGAATCAGAATACACATTTTACTCAAGCACCCATGGAACATTCTCCAAGATAGGTCACATTTTAGATCACAAAACAACTCATAACAATTTGAGAGTATTGAGATCATACCAAGTATGCAACCACCCATATTCATCCAGCTGAGTCTCTTTTATTGATATATGAGTGAGGAGCTTTATGGGGTAAGACAGATGGCCTGGGGCAAACAAAACACAGAGGTAGTCTGTGTCCTCCCTGGAGGTTGTAAAGTAGGTCATGAGAGATGCCTCACAAATACTTCACAATACATCTTTCCTCAGCAGGAAGCTTGGAGACAATTTAATCTGATGAACCCTGAAGTATGAGAAGAGAGGAGGGTAGTAAGTGTGGTTATGGATTGTAAGATAGGTCAGATATGTGAAAACTCCAGGCATGTGAGCAAGGAAAGGAACAAGGGCATCAAACAGGGAAAAAAGAGTTTGTAAATGTAAATGTTAATTCAACAAGTGTTTAAATCCTTTGTGGTTTAAAAAAATCCATGAATGTTAGAATCACCTGGAAACTTCTTAAAGCCTAAGGATGCACCAACCCGCCATCAAGACTGTGAATCGATGATTAATACATGAATCCTTGGTATTGGTGTGTTTTGAAATTTAAGTGCAGGCAGGTGTGAGAACCCCTGGGATAAATACAGAATGTGAATTCTGGGGTAGGAGAGAAGAAAGGCTGGGGACGGAAATTGAGACCAGATGGGACACTGGCCTATATTATATGTTAAATAAATATATCTTTACTTCAGAGGTACATGGGAGCTACTGAAAGCTTTTAAAGTAAAGGAGAGATTTTTTAGTTATTTTCTTTGTAACTAATCAATCAGCTGTACAGACTGACTCAGTGGAATGATCTTTCAGAGTTCAGTTCAAATCCCATCTACGTCTAAACTTTCTAATGCATATTATGTATTTTAAGGTTTTTAAAAATATTTATTTATTTGAGAGAGAGAAAGTGTGTGAGTGCAGGGGGAGGGGCAGAGGGAGAGAGTCCTCAAGCAGACTTCCCACAGAATGCAGAGCCCCACACAAGGTTCGATCCCAGGACCCTGAGATCACAATCTGAGCTGAAACCAAGTCAGACACTTAACTGACTGAGCAACCCAGGTGCCCCACATTTACATATTTTAAATATGAGAGCAATAATTTCTGTCCCATAGATTTGTCACAAATACTAGAGATAATATATTCAAACTGTCCACAGTTAAGTTGTGTATGACCCTATTTGTCACTTATTTGTCCGGTGATTTTTTAACACTGAAGAAATCTAGGATTTAGAAAGAAACTTTGAAACTGGTAATATTCATAGCCAATTCAATACAAGAACCTAAATTCTTTCAAGTCTAGAAAATGTTCCTTTAATATTTTAAAGTGAAATTATGCATACTTAATTTTTTATGTAGACACCATCAGAGAAATGTTCAGCAGACTAATTGTTCTGACCTAAGATGTTTGTGAGAAAAGTGAATGCAAGTCTAGAATTGAAAATTGTAGGACGTGCTTATGTATATTTCACTGGACTTGTTTTATATGTATTAATCAGCAGAGAGCAAGCAAGAAAAACTGCCTATTAGCACAGAAGGCTAAAAGGTTTTGATATCAACCAGGAAAGTTAACGTTAGACAATGGATTATATAAAATAGTTTCATGAAGAACATAATGCACTTGCCACTGAAGCTGAGGAAAAGATAGGAAGTACTATGACTTTGAGACCAAGATGATGAAAACAGGGCAAATGGGAACTGAGAGCAGGCTCCACTCTTCCCAATGTCACAGCTCCCCTTAAATGGAAAGTTTCATAGAATGAGGCACCAAAAGGAAAAACAGAAGTAGAATTCCTTTTTAAAATGGTGAAGTCTCAGTATGGTCTTTAATTTAGTCAATACTAGTATACCATGTCAATTTGCTGGTTTTGTCATCATGTCTTGGTTATGTAAAGGGTTAGCACTGCATGAAGCTAGTTAAATACTGTCAGGAACTCACTTCTATTTATACAATTTCTGTGACTCTAAATTGAATTCAATACAAATATAGTTAATAAACACAGAAATTAGGTAAGTGGTTTTCAGAGGTTAGGGTTGGTGGAAGGAATTTACAAGATGTCACAAGGTAATTTTTTAGGATGATGGAAAAATTCTGTAACTTAATTGTGGAGTGGCTTACATAACTGTGTAAGTGTGTCTAATTTATAGCTATAAAAGTTGCATTTTACTGTGTGTGAATTTACTTCAATAAACCTAAAACAATGAAAATCAGTCAAACTTTATAATAGACATATCTCCTATACCTAATTCTGGCGGGGTTAACCTACATTTACTACTATTAGAAGAGCAATTTTTTTTTTTAGCTTAGAACAGTAAAATTAGTAAACTCTAGGCCTTGCTGGGGTTTACTGAATAATGTTATGTGGATATGGTAATCTAGAGTTATGGTCCTTCACAATGTTAAGTATCCCAAGCATTCCTGAATCCTCAGATGGAGAATATGTCACATTTTTAAAAGTGAATTATGCATGGGTAAGGGAAGAAAAACTGAATGGGAAATCATCAAAGAGGGAGAAAAACCATGAGAGACTCTTAACTATGGGAAACAAACCAAGGGTTGCTGGAGGGGAGGTCAGTGGGGGGGTGGTGAAATTGGGTGATGGGCATTAAGGAGGGCACGTGATGTGATGAGCACTGGGTGTTATATGCAACTGATAAATTGTTGAACACTACCTGAGACTAATGATGTACTATATGTTGGCTAATTGAATTTAAATTAAAAAAAAAGAGAGAGGAAAAAATAAAAGTGGTCCATTGATATTAATTAATTCACCCTTGGTGAATTGAATGACTTACTACTGAGTATAAATTATTTATCAAACAAACAAACACTGCAGACACCTGTATTTGCAAGTTTTGCTTTGTCATTTCGAATAATTCAACTATTATAGAACAATGGCATTTGACATATAGTATTTTAGTAAATGTTATTTTACGCATCTTTTATTAAATATTATTACCTCAAAGGATGTATGAATTTTAAGTGCCATGTCACGGTATAGAATAAATAAAACTCTGGTTAGTATACTTTGGATTTTTCATATTGGACAGTTTTATTAAAGTATACTCTCTACCTGCATTTGGACTGATGGTTATCTGAAGCATTTGTTCAGTTCAGGATATCCAGACTTTGTATATGTATCTGGAGAGTAACTAGAAGCAAGAGGGGTCTTGGTGGTGACTATGAAGAAGGAGCAGGGCAAATCCATTTGAGTTGGATGCTAGGTGAAGGGAAACACAGGGGTCTTTCTTTGGTCTGGCCACAAAACACTTTTCTTAAGCCATTCTGTTCCCCCTAGACCTTTGGATTCTATATCCAACTCTTACTCTATAATCTCAGGTTTCACAATTAATATTTGTTGTATGAATTGAAAATATTATTTTGGATGAGCTTCCCAGTTTAGGTACCAACTGCCACTTACAATTGTGTCCAGTGAGGTGGCTTTTGCAATGATCAGCAAAACGCAAAACTACTTGCAACCACGTGCCTTATACCGTGTAATAGCTCTAACACAGAGGAGTTGGAGGGCCACAGCACCAAGAAGCCTTTTGTAGAAGAACAAGATGGGTCAGAAAAGCTAATTTCTGAGTGTCCACTTACTGGTTCAAAAAGCATTATGGAATGGATGGTGTCTTAGCTGCTATAACAAAAATACCACAAACTAGGTGTTTTATAAACACCAGTATTTTTTTCTCATGGTTCCAGAGGCTGGGAAGTCCAAGGTCATGGTGCCAGCAGATTCAGTGTCCGGTGAGACCCAGCTTCCTCAATGGCCACCTTCTCACTGTAACCTCACATAGCAGAAGGGCAAGCTAGTGCTCTAGGGTCTCTTTCGTAAGAGCAGGAATCCTGATCAGGAGGATTCTGTCCTTATGCCATCTCCCCCAAAAGCCCCACCTCTCTGCACCATCACCTTGGGCGTTAAGATTTCAACATATGAGTTTCGGAGGACACGATCATTCAGTCCATAGCAGATGGCAATAATGACTGTATCCTGACATCCTGCTGGTTTGAAAGAGTGCCCAGAATGCTTTTCATTTCTTCCCTAGAGCTTAATAAAAGCAATGATTACTTTGTATGTCGATCTGGGGACAGGTGGGGAAACTTTGGTCACTATTGGGGAATGTTAAATTGGGTAAAATTAGGTCAGATTAGCAATAAAATACGTTGACACTTTTTTTATTTATTGAAGTTAATTTTTCCATTGTGATGGTAAATATATCTTCATTACAAAGAGAAACAAAAGAGAAACGAAAATGCAAAAAAAGAAAAAAGAAAACCTTAACTCTATCACCCAGATGCAACCAATTTTAATATTTTGATATATTATCTTTATTTAGATTTGATATTTTTAAAAAATTATGATCATAAGGTATATACACTGATTTCATTTAATGATTTAAACGGTATTATGAAAATAATAAATGTCAAAATGGCTATAATCTAAAAAAGGACAATTAAAAAATGTGTTCATGAGGGTGTAGACAAAGTTTAGACAAAGTGTAACCTCATGCATTGCTAGAGAGAACATGAGAAGCCACTTTGGAAAACAAGTTCTTAAGTTCAACATACACCTGTCATATGAACCATCCATTCCACTCCTGTTATTCACCCAAGAGAAAAAGAAACAAAATCCATATGTCCATACAAATACTTGCATACTAATGTTCTTTTTAAAAATATTTTATTTATATATTTGAGAGAGAGAGAGAGCGCGCATGTGAGAGCGCACCAGCAGAGGGGAGGGGCAGAGGAAGAGAGAGACAAGCAGACTCCCTGCTGAGCAGGGAGCCCCACACAGAGCTTGATCTCAGGACCCTGGGGTCATGACCTGAGCGGAAGGCAGATGCTCAACCGACTGAGCCACCCAGGCCCCCCACTAATGTTCTTAATAACATTGTTCATAAGAACCGAAAAGCAGAAACAATCCAAGTACCCATCAACTGGTAAACAAACATAATATGGTTCATCAATACAAAATGGAATATCCCATTCATCATGTAAAAATAATGAACTCCTTATAGATTATTTGAAGTATATGAACTTCTAAATCATTATGCTTAGTGAAAGAAGCAATTATGAACACCTATGTATTGCTTCACTCTATCTATGTGAAATGTCCAGAAAAGACAAAGCAATAGGGAGCAGATTAGTGGTTGCCTTCAATGGGAATGGGAAGACAGATTACCTACAGTCAGGTTAGAAGAAGCTTTTCTGGGGTAATATAAATAACCTAAAATCGGATTGTGGTGATGGTTATGTATCTCTGTGTATTTACAAACATTGTTGTGTTATACCTAAGAATGATTTTTTTGCTAAGTAAATATCTCAATGAATCTATTTTAAAAGTAATAGAACAGCTCTATTAAAATTGCCTTTTCATTACCAAAATAGCAGGTTTTAAATATTGTGAAACTCCCCATCTCAC
Source organism: Phoca vitulina (assembly GCF_004348235.1). Lineage (NCBI taxonomy): Eukaryota > Metazoa > Chordata > Mammalia > Carnivora > Phocidae > Phoca > Phoca vitulina. The sequence continues at coordinate 1,671,342 of NW_022589786.1, forward strand.
TTTCATGTTGCTAAAGAATGGAGACAATGTCTAGTGAGGTTTTTATAAGAACTAAGTTAGAGAACATGTGGGACACAACTGTCATGAGCCCACTATAAAGGCGCACACACGAGTTGTGTCTTTCCACAATGTCAGCTTTATTCAGTAATAAAGCAAAGTTAAATCACAATTATAAAGCAGGTTCAGAATTCTAAAGTCAATGACAATTTGCCATGTGATTAAACTTGGCCTCTTACACAGCACACAGAGCAGGACAGAAGACAAGCCACACAACAAACAAGATAACAGAAGGGTGTAGGAAGTGAACAAACCAAACGTGAAGTCAGTTGGTGGGCCCGCAGTTGACATAGGCCTCAGTCTGGTCCAGGTCAGCTCTTGGCACTTAACTGCTTTTGATGTTCAAGCAGTGGAAGATCTTGGTTCTCTATGGACGTCAATCGGGCAGAGCCTCCAGGGGCACCTGCCATTTTTAAAATGGTCAGACATAAAGAGGTCATGTCTGAAGAGTCTGGCAGTTTGTTGCCAAAATCATTTTGAAAGGGATTTAATTGGTCTTGGTACCAAGACAAATACAGAGAGATACATAACCATCACCACAATCCGATTTTAGGTTATTTACATTACCCCAGAAAAGCTTCTTCTAACCTGACTGTAGGTAATCTGTCTTCCCATTCCCATCGAAGGCAACCACTAATCTGCTCCCTACTGCTTTGTCTTTTCTGGACATTTCATATAGATAGAGTGAAGCAATTGATACCCCCGCAGACCTTGGTATATCGAATATGCATATCCACCAATACCACACTGTCTTAATTATTATATCCATATAATAAGTAGATACTAAGATACTAAGACTCAAAATCAGGTATTTTGACTTTTTCAAATTGTTTCTTCAACATTATCTTGGCAATTCTAGTTCTTCATAATTTCATATAAATTTTAAGATAAACTTGGTTTTATCTACAGAAAATCTTGCTGGGATTTTGACAGATTTTTTTTCTTGATTCTGAGTCACTTTAGGAAAAATTGGCATCTTTACTATTTTGAGGCTTCCAGTTATAAATGCCGTGTTTTTCTACTTATTTACATTTTCTTGTAGGGCTTATAAGTACAATGCCATGCTAAATAATCTATTTTTACGTAACTTAACATTGTGATATTTAGGTATTTCTGGATCTGAAAAGTGTTAAGTTGAGTGATAGTGCCCTTGCCTTTTGTATTGATGATTGCCTGAGGCATCTTTTAAAAGACAGTATATAATTTTTGTATAGGTGTCCTGAAAGTTAAGACAAGAGGAATTTGGGAAGTGAACAAACAGCCAGATAGAAGCTAGGTATGGGAAAAGTGGAAAAGCTCTTTCCTTGATTTTGGCCACTAGATACTTGTCCTAAGGCAAACTGTGCCTCCATTAACATGGGTTCCATAATCAATTGATAACCCTGTGGTCAATACTGGCTATCTCTCTAAAACAACTTTTTTCACAGAGATGGAAAAAAAATTCATTTCCAAACTCCTTCAGACCCTTCCATGAATGGCTCTGTTAAGACACTTAGCTTCCTATATTATAGGTACATAATTCATTTTAAGAGTTTGGGCTCTTTGGTGGGACCCGGAATGGTGCCATATGCACAGTTGATTCATTCGTACTTGGATGAATGGAAAACATTAATTTGGGCTGGAATTTCAGTTAGTTATGTGCTAACCAAGTGGCATTTACAATTTTGAGTGATGTGGAACTTTGGTAATCATCATGAAAACACAAAACTACTTTGTAATATGTGCCTTATAGAGTTTGTTGTAATAGCTCTACGCTGGTGTCAGAGGAACTAGCAGCATTAGGATGTTTGTAAAGGAATAAGCAGGTTCAGGACAGCCAAGATCCATATGCTCATATAGTAGTTTAGAAAGCACTGTGGGATGGATAGCAATCATGGCTGTACAACCTGAAGGTATTCAGCTTGATTGGAGAGCATCCAGAAAGCTTTCTATTCCTCCCTGGATCTTAATAAAGCCAGCCTAACTCAAAATGTCAACCTGGGAAAGGGAGGAAACACTTTGGTATATATCCCTGGGAAAGTTAAGTTAGATAAAATTAGATTATTTAGCATTGAAAGCCTTTAGATATTTTGTTGCTTTATTGAGGATTATTTTTTTCCCTTATGATAGTAAATACATGTTTCTCATTAAGATGAAAGATTCAGAGGGGCGGAGCAAGATGGCGGAGGAGTAGGAGACCTGGATTTCGTCTCCTCTCAGGAATTCAGCTGGATAGGGATCAAACCATTCTGAACACCTACAAACTCAACAGGAGATCGAAGAAAAGAATAGCAACAACTCTCTGAACAGAAAAGCGACCACTTTCTGGAAGGTAGGACGTGCGGAGAAGTGAATCCGAGGCGATATTCGGGAAGATAGACGGTGGGGGAGGGGCCTCCGTCGGCCGCTTCTGGCAAGTGATAGAGCCACGGAGCACAAAATTGGAACTTTTAGAAGTCTGCTCCGCTGAGGGACGTCACTCTGGTGGCTAAGCGGGGGGTGGAACCCTCGCGGGACAGTGTGGTCTCAGGACCCTTGGGGTCACAGAAAGACCGGGGGTGCCTGAGTGCGGCAGAGCTCCCAAGGATCAGAGCGGGGAAGCCGGCTGCAGAGACGGAGCCCAGGCGCGGGCTCTCAGCTCGGGGTTGCCATAAACCGTGATCCGCGGCACAGTCGGGCCACTGCTCCTCCAGCAGGGACCCAACAAGCGGCAGATCCGGGGAGACTCACCTTCTTCCCCCCGGAGGAGAGGTGCGGGAGCGCACCGCGGGGATCTGCTGGGTTTGGAGACTCCACCCGGGGTCGGGTGCCAGATAGAAAGGCGCGGTCACAGGCCGGGTGAGCGCGGAGTGTGGCCGGAGACCGGGGAGACGGGAGTGACTGATTGCTTTTCTCTGGGGGCTCGCTGAGGAGCGGGACCCCGAGTTCTCGGCTCCTCCGGGGCGGAGACTGGGAGGCCGCTATTTTCACTCTCCGCCTCCAAAGCTGTACGGAAAGCTTGCAGGGAACAAAAGCTCCGGAGAGCAAACCCGAGCAGATTACTTAGCCCGGACCAGCAAGGGCGGGGCAATTTTGCCTCCGGCAAAGACATTTGGGAACCACGGCAACAGGCCCCTCCCCCAGAAGATCAGCGAGAACAGCCAGCCAAGACCAGGTTCACCGATCAGTGAGAACGGCAGAACTCCAGCGCTAGGGGAATACTGCACATAGAATTCATGGCTTTTTTTACCATGATTCTTTAGTCTTTCAAAGTTAATTATTTTTTTTTAACTGTCTTTTTTTCTTTTTTCTTTTTTTCTTTTTTTTTGAATTTTTCTTTTACCCTTTTTCAACCAACATCTTATCAATCCCCTTTTTAAAAAAAAACATTTTTATTTTTCATTTTTAAAGTCATATTCTATCCCTTCATAGTAGTTACCCGTATTTTTGGCATATATATATAAGTTGTTCTCTCTTTAAAATCTTGAGATAGTTTCTTCTAACAGATCAAAATATACTCTAAATCTCTAGTGTATGGTTTTTTTCTACTCCCCTGCCTGATCACATTCTCTCCCTTTTTTCTTTCTTTTTTTTTTTTAATCCTCTTCTTTCTTTTTTCAAACAACTTCTCAAATCCTTTTTTAAAAATTTTTATAATTTCCATCTTTACAGTCATATTCCATCCCTTCATCATATAAACCCTTATTTTTGTACATATATAAGTTTTTCTTTCTTTAAAATTTTGGGAGGGACTTTCTTTTTTTTTTTTTTTTTTTTTTAAGATTTTATTTATTTATTCATGAGAGACAGAGAGAGAGAGATGCAGAGGGAGAAGCAGGCTCCCAAGGAGCAGAGAGCCCAATGCAGGACTCGATCCCAGGACCCTGGGATCACGACCTGAGCCGAAGGCAGACGCTTAACCATCTGAGCCACCCAGGCGCCCATGGGAGGGACTTTCTTTTAACAGACCAAAATACACCCAAAATCTAGTGTGTGGCACTGATCTATAAACCAGCCTGATCATATTTAATCACATTCTGTTTTTGTTTTGTTTTGTTTTGTTCTGCTTTTGTTTGTTTTTATCTTTATCTTTATCTTTTTCTTTTTTCTTTTTTTCTTTCTTTTTCTTTTTTCTCTCTTTCCCTTTCTTTTCCCACTGCTTCAGGTCTTTTCTGATTTGTTTAGAGTATATTTTCTGGGGACGTTGTTACCCTGCTAGCATTTTGTTCTCTCATTAATCTATTCTCCTCTGCACAAAATGACAAGACGGAAAAAATCACCTCAACAAAAAGAACAAGAGGTAGTACCGACTGCCAGGGACCTACTCAATACGGACATTAGTACGATGTCAGATCTAGAGTTCAGAATCATCACTTTAAAGATACTAGCTGGGCTTGAAAAAAGCATGGAAGTTATTAGAGAAACCCTTTCTGGAGAAGTAAGAGAACTAAAATCTAACCAAGTAGAAATCAAAAAGGCTATTAATGAGATGCAATCAAATATGGGGGCGCTAACTGCTAGGATAAATGAGGCAGAAGAAAGAATCAGTGAGATAGAAGACCAAATGATGGAAAATAAAGAAGCTGAGAAAAAGAGAGATAAACAACTACTGGATCACGAGGGCAGAATTCGAGAGATAAACGATACCATAAGACGAAACAACATTAGAATAATTGGGATCCCAGAAGAAGAAGAAAGAGAGAGGGGGGCAGAAGGTATAATGGAGCAAATTATAGCAGAGAACTTCCCTAATTTGGGGAAGGAAACAGGCATCAAAATCCAGGAAACACAGAGAACCCCTCTCAAAATCAATAAAAATAGGTCAACACCCCGACATCTAATAGTAAAACTTACGAGTCTCAGAGACAAAGAGAAAATCCTGAAAGCAGCTCGGGAGAAGAGATATGTAACCTACAATGGTAGAAACATTAGATTGGCAACAGACTTATCCACAGAGACCTGGCAGGCCAGAAAGGACTGGCAGGACATATTCAGAGCACTAAATGAGAAAAATATGCAGCCAAGAATACTATATCCAGCTAGGCTGTCATTGAAAATAGAAGGAGAGATAAAAAGCTTCCAGGACAAACAAAAACTAAAGGAATTTGCAAACACGAAACCAGCCCTACAAGAAATCTTGAAAGGGGTCCTCTAAGCAAAGAGAGAGCCTAAAAGCAACATAGACCAGAAAGGAACACAAACAATATACAGTAACAGTCACTTTACAGGCAATACAATGGCACTAAATTCCTATCTTTCAATAGTTACCCTGAATGTAAATGGGCTAAATGCCCCAATCAAAAGACACAGGCTATCAGATTGGATTAAAAAACAAGACCCATCGATATGCTGTCTGCAAGAGACTCATTTTAGACCCAAAGACACCGCCAGATTTAAAGTGAGGGGGTGGAAAACCATTTACCATGCTAATGGACACCAAAAGAAAGCTGGGGTGGCAATCCTTATATCAGACAAATTAGATTTTAAACCAAAGACTGTAATAAGAGATGAGGAAGGACACTATATCCTACTTAAAGGGTCTATCCAACAAGAAGATCTAACAATTATAAATATCTATGCCCCTAACATGGGAGCAGCCAATTATATAAGGCAATTAATAACAAAAGCAAAGAAACACATCAACAACAATACAATAATAGTGGGGGACCTTAACACCCCCCTCACTGAAATGGACAGATCGTCTAAGCAAAAGATCAACAAGGAAATAAAGACTTTAAATGACACACTGGACCAAATGGACTTCACAGACATATTCAGAACATTCCATCCCAAAGCAACAGGATACACATTCTTCTCTAGTGCCCATGGAACATTCTCCAGAATAGATCACATCCTAGGTCACAAATCAGGTCTCAACCGGTACCAGAAGATTGGGATCATCCCCTGCATATTTTCAGACCACAATGCTTTGAAACTAGAACTCAATCACAAGAGGAAAGTCGGAAAGAACTCAAATACATGGAGGCTAAAGAGCATCCTACTGAAGAATGAATGGGTCAACCAGGAAATTAAAGAAGAATTAAAAAAATTCATGGAAACCAATGAAAATGAAAACACAACTATTCAAAATCTTTGGGATACAGCAAAGGCAGTTCTAAGAAGAAAGTATATAGCAATACAAGCCTTTCTCAAGAAACAAGAAAGGTCTCAAGTACACAACCTAACCCTACACCTAAAGGAGCTGGAGAAAGAACAGCAAATAAAGTCTAAACCCAGCAGGAGAAGAGAAATAATAAAGATCAGAGCAGAAATCAATGAAATAGAAAGAAACCAAAAGAACAGTAGAACAGATCAACGAAATTAGGAGCTGGTTCTTTGAAAGAATTAACAAGATTGATAAGCCCCTGGCCAGACTTACCAAAAAGAAAAGAGAAGTGACCCAAATCAACAAAATCATGAATGAAAGAGGAGAAATCACAACCAACACCAAAGAAATACAAACAATTATAAGAACATATTATGAGCAACTCTATGCCAGCAAATTAGATAACCTGGAAGTAATGGATGCATTCCTAGAGATGTATCAACTACCAAAACTGAACCAGGAAGAAATAGAAAACCTGAACAGACCTATAACCACTAAGGAAATAGAAGCAGTCATCAAAAATCTCCCAAAACACAAAAGCCCAGGGCCAGATGGCTTCCCAGGGGAATTCTACCAAACATTTCAAGAAGAATTAATACCTATCCTTCTGAAACTGTTCCAAAAAATAGAAATGGAAGGAAAACTTCCAAACTCATTTTATGAGGCCAGCATTACCTTGATCCCAAAACCAGACAAAGACCCCATCAAAAAGGAGAATTACAGACCAATATCCCTGATGAACATGGATGCAAAAATTCTCACCAAAATACTAGCCAATAGGATCCAACAGTACATTAAAAGGATTATTCACCACGACCAAGTGGGATTTATCCCTGGGCTGCAAGGTTGGTTCAACATCCGCAAATCAATCAACGTGATACAATACATTAACAAAAGAAAGAACAAGAATCATATGATCCTCTCAATAGATGCAGAAAAAGCATTTGACAAAGTACAGCATCCTTTCTTGATCAAAACTCTTCAGAGTATAGGGATAGAGGGTACATACCTCAATATCATAAAAGCCATCTATGAAAAACCTACAGCGAATATCATTCTCAATGGGGAGAAACTGAGAGCTTTCTCCCTAAGGTCAGGAACGCGGCAGGGATGTCCACTATCACCACTGCTATTCAACATAGTATTGGAAGTCCTAGCCACAGCAATCAGACAACAAAAAGAAATCAAAGGCATCCAAATTGGCAAAGAAGAAGTCAAACTCTCACTCTTTGCAGATGATATGATACTTTATGTGGAAAATCCCAAAGACTCCACCCCAAAACTGCTAGAACTCATACAGGAATTCAGTAAAGTGGCAGGATATAAAATCAATGCACAGAAGTCAGTGGCATTCCTATACACCAACAACAAGTCAGAAGAAAGAGAAATTAAGGAGTCGATCCCATTTACAATTGCACCCAAAACCATAAGATACCTAGGAATAAATCTAACCAAAGAGGCAAAGGATCTGTACTCAGAAAACTATAAAATACTCATGAAAGAAATTGAGGAAGACACAAAGAAATGGAAAAACGTTCCATGCTCATGGATTGGAAGAACAAATATTGTGAAGATGTCAATCCTACCTAGAGCAATCTACACATTCAATGCAATCCCCATCAAAATACCATCCACTTTCTTCAAAGAAATGGAACAAATAATCCTAAAATTTGTATGGAACCAGAAAAGACCCCGCATAGCCAGAGGAATGTTGAAAAAGAAAAGCAAAGCTGGCGGCATCACAATTCCGGACTTCCAGCTCTACTACAAAGCTGTCATCATCAAGACAGTATGGTACTGGCACAAAAACAGACACATAGATCAATGGAACAGAATAGAGAGCCCAAAAATGGACCCTCAACTATATGGTCAACTAATCTTTGACAAAGCAGGAAAGAATGTCCAATGGAAAAAAGACAGTCTCTTCAACAAATGGTGTTGGGAAAATTGGACAGCCACATGCAGAAGAATGAAACTGGACCATTTCCTTACACCACACACAAAAATAGACTCCAAATGGTTGAAAGACCTCAATGTGAGACAGGAGTCCATCAAAATCCTAAAGGAGAACACAGGCAGCAACCTCTTCGACCTCAGCCGCAGCAACTTCTTCCTAGAAACATCGCCAAAGGCAAGGGAAGCAAGGGCAAAAATGAACTATTGGGACTTCATCAAGATAAAAAGCTTTTGCAAAGCAAAGGAAACAGTCAACAAAACCAAAAGACAAC
>NW_022589786.1:1684690-2037784 GCF_004348235.1 Phoca vitulina
AAGAATGAATGGGTCAACCAGGAAATTAAAGAAGAATTAAAAAAATTCATGGAAACAAATGAAAATGAAAACACAACTGTTCAAAATCTTTGGGATGCAGCAAAGGCAGTCCTAAGAGGAAAGTATATAGCAATACAAGCCTTTCTCAAGAAACAAGAAAGGTCTCAAGTACACAACCTAACCCTACACCTAAAGGAGCTGGAGAAAGAACAGCAAATAAAGCCTAAACCCAGCAGGAGAAGAGAAATAATAAAGATCAGAGCAGAAATCAATGAAATAGAAACCAAAAGAACAGTAGAACAGATCAACGAAACTAGGAGCTGGTTCTTTGAAAGAATTAACAAGATTGATAAGCCCCTGGCCAGACTTATCAAAAAGAAAAGAGAAATGACCCAAATCAACAAAATCATGAATGAAAGAGGAGAAATCACAACCAACACCAAAGAAATACAAACAATTATAAGAACATATTATGAGCAACTCTATGCCAGCAAATTAGATAACCTGGAAGTAATGGATGCATTCCTAGAGATGTATCAACTACCAAAACTGAACCAGGAAGAAATAGAACACCTGAACAGACCTATAACCACTAAGGAAATAGAAGCAGTCATCAAAAATCTCCCAAAACACAAAAGCCCAGGGCCAGATGGCTTCCCAGGGGAATTCTACCAAACATTTCAAGAAGAATTAATACCTATCCTTCTGAAACTGTTCCAAAAAATAGAAATGGAAGGAAAACTTCCAAACTCATTTTATGAGGCCAGCATTACCTTGATCCCAAAACCAGACAAAGACCCCATCAAAAAGGAGAATTACAGACCAATATCCCTGATGAACATGGATGCAAAAATTCTCACCAAAATACTAGCCAATAGGATCCAACAGTACATTAAAAGGATTATTCACCACGACCAAGTGGGATTTATCCCTGGGCTGCAAGGTTGGTTCAACATCCGCAAATCAATCAACGTGATACAATACATTAACAAAAGAAAGAACAAGAATCATATGATCCTCTCAATAGATGCAGAAAAAGCATTTGACAAAGTACAGCATCCTTTCTTGATCAAAACTCTTCAGAGTATAGGCATAGAGGGTACATACCTCAATATCATAAAAGCCATCTATGAAAAACCTACAGCGAATATCATTCTCAATGGGGAAAAACTGAGAGCTTTCCCCCTAAGGTCAGGAACGCGGCAGGGATGTCCACTATCACCACTGCTATTCAACATAGTATTGGAAGTCCTAGCCACAGCAATCAGACAACAAAAAGAAATCAAAGGCATCCAAATTGGCAAAGAAGAAGTCAAACTCTCACTCTTTGCAGATGATATGATACTTTATGTGGAAAATCCCAAAGACTCCACCCCAAAACTGCTAGAACTCATACAGGAATTCAGTCAAGTGGCAGGATATAAAATCAATGCACAGAAGTCAGTGGCATTCCTATACACCAACAACAAGTCAGAAGAAAGAGAAATTAAGGAGTCGATCCCATTTACAATTGCACCCAAAACCATAAGATACCTAGGAATAAATCTAACCAAAGAGGCAAAGGATCTGTACTCAGAAAACTATAAAATACTCATGAAAGAAAATGAGGAAGACACAAAGAAATGGAAAAACGTTCCATGCTCATGGATTGGAAGAACAAATATTGTGAAGATGTCAATCCTACCTAGAGCAATCTACACATTCAATGCAATCCCCATCAAAATACCATCCACTTTCTTCAAAGAAATGGAACAAATAATCCTAAAATTTGTATGGAACCAGAAAAGACCCCGCATAGCCAGAGGAATGTTGAAAAAGAAAAGCAAAGCTGGCGGCATCACAATTCCGGACTTCCAGCTCTACTACAAAGCTGTCATCATCAAGACAGTATGGTACTGGCACAAAAACAGACACATAGATCAATGGAACAGAATAGAGAGCCCAAAAATGGACCCTCAACTATATGGTCAACTAATCTTTGACAAAGCAGGAAAGAATGTCCAATGGAAAAAAGACAGTCTCTTCAACAAATGGTGTTGGGAAAATTGGACAGCCACATGCAGAAGAATGAAACTGGACCATTTCCTTACACCACACACAAAAATAGACTCCAAATGGTTGAAAGACCTCAATGTGAGACAGGAGTCCATCAAAATCCTAAAGGAGAACACAGGCAGCAACCTCTTCGACCTCAGCCGCAGCAACTTCTTCCTAGAAACATCGCCAAAGGCAAGGGAAGCAAGGGCAAAAATGAACTATTGGGACTTCATCAAGATAAAAAGCTTTTGCAAAGCAAAGGAAACAGTCAACAAAACCAAAAGACAACCGACAGAATGGGAGAAGACATTTGCAAATGACATATCAGATAAAGGGCTAGTATCCAAAATCTATAAAGAACTCATCAAACTCAACACCAAAAGAACAAAGAATCCAATCAAGAAATGGGCAGAAGACATGAACAGACATTTTTCCAAAGAAGACATCCAAACGGCCAACAGACACATGAAAAAGTGTTCAATATCGCTCGGCATCAGGGAAATCCAAATCAAAACCTCAATGAGATACCACCTCACACCAGTCAGAATGGCTAAAATTAACAAGTCAGGAAATGACAGATGTTGGCGGGGATGCGGAGAAAGGGGAACCTTCCTACACTGTTGGTGGGAATGCAAGCTGGTGCAGCCATTCTGGAAAACAGTATGGAGGTTCCTCAAAAAGTTGAAAATAGAGCTACCATATGATCCAGCAATTGCACTCCTGGGTATTTACCCCAAAGATACAAAAGTAGGGACCCGAAAGGGTACGTGCACCCCGATGTTTATAGCAGCAATGTCCACAATAGCCAAACTGTGGAAAGAGCCAAGATGTCCATCAACAGATGAATGGATAAAGAAGAGGTGGTATATATATACAATGGAATATTATGCAGCCATCAAAAGGAATGAGATCTTGCCATTTGCAACGACATGGATGGAACTGGAGGGTATTATGCTGAGCGAAATAAGTCAAACAGAGAAAGACATGTATCATATGACCTCACTGATATGAGGAATTCTTAATCTCAGGAAACAAACTGAGGGTTGCTGGAGTGGGGGGTGGGGTGGGAGGGATGGGGTGACTGGGTGATGGACACTGGGGAGGGTATGTGCTCTGGTAAGCGCTGTGAATTGTGCAATACTGTTGAATCTCAGATCTGTACCTCTGAAACAAATAATGCAATATATGTTAAGAAAGAAAAGAAGAAGAAGAAGAATGTAGCAGGAGGGGAAGAATGAAGGGGGGGAAATCGGAGGGGGAGAAGAACCATGAGAGACGATGGACTCTGAAAAACAAACTGAGGGTTCTAGAGGGGAGGGGGGTGGGAGGATGGGTTAGCCTGGTGATGGGTATTGAGGAGGGCACGTTCTGCATGGAGCACTGGGTGTTATGCACAAACAATGAATCATGGAACACTATATCTAAAACTAATGATGTAATGTATGGGGATTAACATAACAATAAAAAAATTAAAAAAAAAAAGATGAAAGATTCAGAAAGCTGGAAAAGTAAACATATATAATTCCATCACCAAGAAGCAACAACTTTAATATTTGGAATATTATCTTCTATTAATTTTTGTTTATATTTTCTTAATTAAAGCCAGAGTGTATATATGTAAATTTAGTATCTTGAATAAAGTGTTTTTAATTATTACAAAAAATAAATAAATAAATGCACTCACTATAATGGCTATAATTGAAGCTCTCAACAAGAGTTTCTGATTCTTGATTCATTAGTTGCATATAACACCCAGTGCTCATCACATCATGTGCCCTCCTTAATGCCTCCTTAATCACCCAGTTACAGTTACCCCACCCCCTCACCCACCTCCCTTTCCGCCACCTGCAGTTTGTTTCCCAGAGCCAAGAGTCTCTCATGGTTTGTCTCCCTCTCTGATTTCTTCCTATTCAGTTTTCCCTCCCTTTCCCTATGATCCTCTGTGGTATTCCTTATATTCCACATATGAGTGAAACCATATGAATGTTGTCTTTCTCCGATTGACATCAAAAACTAATGATGTATTATATGTTGGCAAATTGAATTTAATTTAAAAAATAAATAAAAGTGGGATGGGGGAAAGATGGCAGAGGAGTAGGGGACCCTATTCCAACTGGTCCCCTGAATTGAGCTGGATATCGACCAGACCACTCTGAACACCCATGAAATCAGCCTGAGATATAAGAAGATACATCTGGATCTCTACAAACAGAATATCACAGGCTGTTGGTTTCAAGAATGACTAAGAGGAGGAACCCCCAAAATAGGAAAGACTCAGAGACTGTGACTTCTGCTACAGATTTACAAATGGTTACAGATATAACCAAGATGTTGAAAATGGACTTCAGGGTAACAGTTATGAAGACAATAGCTAGAATGGAGAAATCGATTAAAGGCAGCATAGAATCTCTAAGGGTAGAAATGAAAGCTGAACTGGCAGAACTTAAAAATGCTATCAATGAGATCCAGTCTAATCTAGATACTCTAACAGCTAGGGTAAACAAGGCAGAAGAACAAATTAGTGATCTAGAAGACCATTTGATAGAAAAGAAGGAAAAAGAGGAGGCCAGGGAGAAACAGCTCAAAATCCATGAAAAAAGAATTAGAGAAATAAGTGACACCATGAAATGTTCCAATGTCAGAATTATTGGGATCCCTGAGGGGGTGGAGAGAGAGAGAGGACTAGAAGATATATTTGAGCAAATCATAGCTGTGAACTTCCCTAATCTGGGGAATGAAACAAACATTTGTGTCCTGGAGGCAGAGAGGATCTCTCCCAAGATCAAGGAAAATAGACCAATGCCCTGGCATGTAATAGTAAAACTCGCAAATCTTAGAACCAAGGAAACCATCTTAAGGGCAGTTAGGGGGAAGAGATTCCTTACATACAGAGGGAGGAACATCAGAATAATGTCAGACCTATCCACAGAGACCTGGCAAGCCAGAAAGGCCTGGCAAGACATATTCAGGGTACTAAATGAGAAGAACATGCAGCCAAGAATACTTTATCCGACAAGGCTGTCATTTAGAATTGATGGAGAGATGCAGAGCTTCCAAGACCAGCAGAAACTGAAAGAATATGTGACCATTAAGCCGGCCCTGCAAGAAATATTAAGGGGGGGGGGTTCTATAAAAGAAGAAAGACCCCAAGAGTTATACAGAACAGAAATTTACAGAGACAATCTATTGAAACAAGGACATGATGACATAAATTCATATCTTTCAATAATCACTCTCAACTTGAATAGCCTAAATGCTCCCATAAAAATGGCACAGGGCTGCAGATTGGATAAAAAGACAGGACCCATCCATATGCTGTCTACAAGAGACTCATTTTGAATCTAAAGATACATCCAGACTGAGTGAAGGGATGGAGATCCATCTTCCATGCCAATGAACCTCAAAAGAAAGCTGCGGTAGCAATTCTTATATCAGACAAATTAGATTTTAAACTAAAGACTGTAATTAGAGACACAGAAGGACACTATATCATTCTTAAAGGGTCTATCCAACAAGAAGATCTAACAATTGTAAATATCTACATCCCCAACATGGGAGCAGCCAACTACATAAGCCAACTGTTAACCAAAATAAAGAGTCATATTGATAATAATATGTTAATTGTAGGAGACCTCAATACTCCACTCTCAGCAACAGACAGATCATCTAAGCAGAAAATCAACAAAGAAAGAAGAGCAGACACACTGGACCAGATGGACCTCATAGATATATACAGAACATTCCACCCTAAAACAACAGAATGCTCATTCTTCTCAAACACACATGGAACTTTCTCCAGAATAGACCACATAATGGGTCACAAATCAGGTCTCAACTGATACCAAAAGATTGAGATTATTCTCTGCATATTCTCAGACCATAATGCTTTAAAGCTGAAACTCAATCACAAGAAAAAAATTTGGAAGAAATTCAAACACTTGGAAGCTAAAGACCACTCTGTTCAAGAATGTTTGGGTCAACCAGGAAATCAAAGAAGAACTTAAACAATTCATGGAAACCAATGAGAACGAAAGCACATCAGTCCAAAACCTATGGGATACTGCAAAGGCAGTCCTAAGGAGGAAACACATAGCCATCCAAGCCTCACTCAAAAAAATAGAAAACTCCTGAATTCACCAACTAACTTTACGTCTTAAAGAACTAGAAAAAAGCAACAAACGATGCCTAAACCATGCATTAGAAGAGAAATAATTAAGATTAGAGCAAAGATCAATGAATTAGAAACCAGAAACACAATAGATCAGATCAATGAAACTAGAAGTTGGTTCTTTGAAAGAATTAATAAGATCAATAAACCACTGGCCAGACTTATCCAAAAGAAAAGAGAAAGGACTCAAATTAATAAAATTATGAATGAAAGGGAAGAGATGAAGACTAACACCAAGGAAATAGAAACAATTATTAGAAATTATTATCAACAACTATATGCCAATAAATTAAGCAACCTGGAAGAAATGGATGCCTTCTGGGAAACCTATAAACTACCAAGACTGAAACAGGAAGAAATTGACAACCTGAATAGGCCAATAACCAGTAACGAGACTGAAGCAGTGATCAAAAACCTCCCAAAAAACAAGAGTCCAGGGCCTGATGGATTCCCTGGGGAATTCTACCAAACATTCAAAGAAGAAATAATGCATATTCTCCTGAAGCTGTTTCAAAAAAAAGAAACAGAAAGAAAGCTTTCAGACTCATTCTATAAGGCCAGCATTACCTTAATCCCCAAACCAGGCAAAGACCCCATCAAAAAGGAGAATTTCAGACTGATATTCCTGATGAATATGGATTCCAAAATTCTCAACAAAAGCCCAGCTAATAGGATCCAACAATACATTAAAAGGACCATCCACCACGACCAAGTGGGATTTATCCCCAGGATACAAGGGTGGTTCAACATTCAGAAATCAATCAATGTGATAGAACACATTAATAAGAGAGAGAAGAACCATATGGTCCTCTCAATTGAGGCAGAAAAAGCATTTGACAAAATACAGCATCCTTTCCTGATTAAAACTTTTCAGAGTATAGAGATAGAGGAAACATTCCTCAAGTTCATAAAATCCATCTATGAAAAACACACAGCGAATATCATCCTCAATGGAGCCTTTCCCTTAAGATCAGGAACACGTCAAAGATGCCCACTCTCGCCACTATTGTTCAACATAGTACTAGAAGTCCTAGCAACAGCAATCAGACAACAAAAAGAAATAAAAGTATTCAAATTGGCAAAGAAGAAGTCAAACTCTCTCTTTTTGCAGATGACATGATACTTTATGTGGAAAACCCAAAAGACTCCACCCCCAAATTACTAGAACTCATACAACAATTCAGTAATGTGGCAGGATACAAAATCAATGCACAGAAATCAGTTGCTTTCTTATACACTAACAATGCAACTGTGGAAAGAGAAATTAGAGAAATGATTCCATTTACAAACTCTAATTGGCTGTAGAAGCCACTGCAAAATGGGATTACAATAAAATCCCCACAAAAATATAACTCCATCAAAAGTCAGCATTCACCAAAATGAGACAATTTAAATTTGTTACCATTTTCTCTGCAGAAAGGAAGAGAAAGAAAAAAGAAATTATTAAAAGAATACATTAAACTCCTGAGAAATGCACAAAATCCTTCTTCATGAAGAAGTCTGGAATGTGGACTCCAGGGAGACACTGTGCTTCACTTCTAGAAACTTCTGGGCCCCACCTGCTCCCAAGCCGGCCGGTCTTTGCTGTGGGGATTTTTTTTTTAAGAGAGAGAGCAAGAGAGTATGCACAGGGTGGGGGGTGGGGGTGAGGGGCAGAGGGAGAGGGAGAGAGAGAGAATCCCAAGCAGGCTTCATGCCCAGCACAGAGCCCAATGTGGGACTCAGTCTCATGACCCTGAGATCATGACCCTGAGATCATGATCTGAGCCGAAATCAAGAGTTGAGGCTTAACCTACTGAGCCATCCAGGCGCCCCTGCTCTGAGGATACTGACCCCTCCTACTTGCTCAACCCTGCCCTCAGGCTGGAAACCAGCTCTTGCCTGAGAAAGGAAAGGATTAGGGATTGTGAGAGCGGTTCTTGAGAAACAGGTGACTGTTGGGATTGTAAATATGAGAAAAAAAATGTGGACAAGGCAGGAAAGCGTGGCAGAGCCATTAGACCACAAATTCCTTCAGGGTAAAGGAGAAAGGGAAGAAAGTTTTGGTGGAAGTGTACTAGAATGCTCTGCAGTCTGAGGAAGGTTTGAAAGGTCCTCATCAAGTTCAGGGGACAAACCTGACCATCAGAAGAGTTTCTTTCCAGCATGAGTAGGCTCATTTGATGGATTTTAGGGTATAGCAGAGATCTACTGAATAGCATCAGAGCTTTGGAATTATGTCATATTGGTTGCACATCTGTCATTAGTAATTCATAGTCAGTTAAATTAATTGATTTATATGTTTGTAGAACAGCATGATTATGGTCTGAGAGCTCAAACATGAAACTTTTAGAAATAAGAATTTCAGGGAATAATACAAGTGTGTTTCTTTGACTTTTACAGAAATATTAGTTATTTTCTGTGTATTCTGTATTTAGAGTATCAGCAACATAGATGTACTAAGATTTTGTAATTGGCATTTCATTACTTAGAAAGCACACGTTTGCTACTGCGGTCTTACATCACGGCAAGGCAGAAAACACATTTATTCCAATAAGTTTGGCCATTGGTTGCACAGACTGGATAATATTCTCTGGTGCAAATTTGTGCTGGATTATCATACACTTCACATATTGACTGTAAAACAGAAAGACAACATAAGTTTATTGAATAATGAACATTTGAATAATATTCATTTTTATATGAAATGTCATACATACACAATACGGTAAATATAATCAATATATAGGTACAAAGACAAATATCTGTGTACATACAACCCAGGAGAAAGTTTTAAAAATTACCATTTCTTTAAATATATAAACCCTCTACTAAGATAAAGGCCAAGTAATTGGCATAAGTATTTTTATTATGTCGCAAATCCATACCCACACTCATGATCTTCCCCAGCAGATCACATCTCCTTCAACCCCCTTTATCAGAGGAAATCACCAAACTGAATTTTCTGTTGATCATTTCCTGCATTCCTCTGTAATTTCACCGCATATCAATAAATATATTCACTAACTGTCAATATTTATACATTTCAAATTTATACATGTATTCATATATATGTTTAGGGTATCTTAGTAATGTATACAAAGAAAACAATACTACATATATTCTTATATGACTTGCTCTTTACATTCCTTTGTGATCTTATATATATGCTTATATTGTTTAGAACTATAGTTCATTTATTTTCATCTCAATGTAATATTCTACTATGTGAATATATGGAAGTCATTATTTTTTTTTTTTTTAAAGATTTTGTTTATTTATTTGAGAGAGAATGAGAGCGAGTACATGAGAGGGGGGAGGGTCAGAGGGAGAAGCAGACTCCCTGCCGAGCAGGGAGCCTGATGCGGGACTCGATCCAGGGACTCCAGGATCATGACCTGAGCCGAAGGCAGTCGCTTAACCAACTGAGCCACCCAGGCGCCCTGGAAGTCATTATTTTTTAACATTAAATTGATCATTTGGTGGTTCATTTTTTTAACTTGTTTTATGAGGATGTATAATTTTACTCCAACACGCTTTTCTCTTTCTCAGATTCTTTTTTTAAAAAAGATTTTATTTATTTATTTGACAGAGAGAGAGTGAGAGAGCACAAGGAGGGGGATCAGCAGAGGCAGAGGGAGAAACAGGCTCCCCGCTGAGCAGGGAGCCCAATGTGGGACTTAATCCTAGGACCCCAGGATCATGACCTGAGCCAAAGGCAGACACTTAACCGACTGAGCCACCCAGGTGTCCTCTTTCTCAGATCCTTGTGCACAATAGCATCTTATTGCCAATGAATAGAATCTTGGGATAGAAGAATATGCATTTTATCATCTTATATAATAAGGTAGGTAGTGGCAAATGGTTTTGTATTGCTGGCTAGATTATATTTCTTGAATTTAGTATAATAAAAATATAAATATTTTTTAATTTTGAAACCTCATTCTGTTGTATATTTGGTAAATTTAGTGTTAAATTTTTCAATAAAATAAGGTTAAAATTTTATCTTTTTTTACTTCCAAATCAATCAGTAATAACTTACTGAAACCTTGTTCTTGGATGGTTTTACAAATCCATTTTCTGCAACCAGAGCAGAGAAGAAAAAGTTAAAAACAAACAAACAAACAAAAAACATAGTCTGGTAAGAGGCATCCAAATCTATTTGCAACAGAAATTGACATAAATTGCCTACTTATTGCACATAATAAATGAGAATTTTGTGGCAGTAGTTAAAAAAAACTTATAATGAGACAAATCTTTTAAAAATTTAATTTCCAAATTAATCTAGCTATGTGGAAAACAGTGTGTATGCTATTTCTTAATAACACCTCATACTCTGCTTGAAGATATTATTTTTTATATAAATTTTTACAGGAGCTATCCTGGTGTCAAGGAAGAAAATGCTTTGCATGCATTTACTTAAGTAGGAAAAATTAAGCAGTACTTTGCCCTATTTTGGGGGCTCCAACTGATACCTCATAACTACCTTATTCTGAAATTCATGGACAACCTTGAGCTTCATCAGTAGATAACTTATTAGAAAAAAAAGAATCAATGAATTCTCCTCTACACAAAGCCTTAACTTAGTAGACTCAGAGCTGGCAAACAACAAATCAGATTGTCAAGGAATGTCAGACCTAGAAGACATCATTCTTCCTACAGTTTGCACTTAGTAATCATGAAATCTGGGCCCAGAAAGGAAAAAGAATTTAGTTGAAGTTCTTGAGTTACATATGAACAAAGACCTAAAAACTACTGCCTACTGTAATCTACCATTCCATTGCAACTTCTCTAATGTGGGAAATGAGAATAATGAAAGTAATTTAAAGCATTTGGATCATGTGCCTGTTTCATTTTACTGGTTTATGAATTCCAAACTCCATAAAATCATTTTCTCTTTTCCAAAATTATAACAGTTGCTTCTTGCATTTTTTTCCTAGGATATGTAGTGTTTCACCCAGGAATAAAAATTTACTAACCAGAATAATAAGGAAATAAGAAGGCAATGATGAAAAAAACTTTGATTCTTGATGACAAGAGGGACATTTTATCAAGTCTGTGAGAGAAACCTTTAAGAACGTTTGTAACATTGATACATGCTAAATTGGATTCCCTAAAGACCCAGTTTTCAAATGTTTCTTACTTCTAAAGGAATTGTTCCAACCTCCTAGATTACTATTCCCTTTTACCTTCCTACAACCCTATGATTCAGTAAAACATAAAGTCTCATCACTTGGAAGTCCCCCACCCCCAAAAAATATACAAGAAAGCCCTCCAAAATATCTATTAACAAAATGGGAGGACTGAGATTATTCTCCCAACTTATAGTCAGCCCAGAAAAAGCCTGGCTGCATTTTTTAAAAACTACACATTTGAATCTCAGTTATTTTCCTCAGGAAATAGGAACAGATATCTCTGGAAAGACAGACCTGGAGCAATCTTCATAGCAGTGCTGCACACCAGGGCCACCTCCCTAGATCTCCCACATGACCCACCCGACACAGAGAGACAATAGGGAGTGGTGTCAACAGCTCTGCAGACTATGGCTACCTTGTTCACATTTCCTCCTCAGCCATCTCCTTCCAGCTAAGTTTTTTTTATTTGTCTGCTGTTGAGGAGATTGATGGGGTAAGATTGATGGCCCAAGGCAGATAAGACACAGAGATATTCTTGTCCTTCCTTGGGGCTGTAAAGTAGGTCACACATACTTCTCAATAGATCTTCCTAAACAGAAAATTTGAGGACAACTTGATCCCCAGAGGTATGGGGAAGCGTCATAGATCCTAAGATAAAGAAGGTATGTGAAAGCTTTCCAAGCAAGTGAGTGGAAAAAGGACAAGAGGATCAAGCAGGAAAAAGAAAAGTTTGGGAATGATAATTAGATAATTAATGACCTAAGCATTTAATATTAAAAAAAAAAAAACTACAAGCATACTAGAATTACATGGGAAACTTCAAGAGTATGAAAATCCTGTCCTGCAGTCAAAATTGTGAATTGATTGTTAGTAGATTCATCCTGGGCTAATATTAGTACATTGTAAAAGCTCCCAGATGAGTCTCAAGGGCAGCCAGGTTTAAGGAAACTTAAGAGGACAGGATGCAAATATGTTTTTGTAATTGAGATATAATTGACATATAACATTGTGTAAATTTAAGGTGAGCAACATGTTGATTTGGTACATTAACATATTGCAAGATGATTACCAATGCAGTATTAGCTGACACCTCTATCACATCACTTAAATATCTTCCTCCTCCTCCTCCCTTCTTCTTCTTCTTCTTCTTCTTCTTCTTCTTCTTCTTCTTCTTCTTCTTCTTCTTCTTCTTCTTCTTCTTCTTCTTTCTTCTTCTTCTTCTTGTGAGAACAATTAAAATCTAGTCTCCTAGCAGCTTTTAAGTTTATAAAACAGTATTGTCGACTATAATAACTATCCTGTGTGTTAGGTCTCCAGAACTCATTTTTTTAGAGCAGGAGAGAGAACTCTGGGGAATGAAGTTGAAACAGGATGGGACACTGCCTTAAATTATATGGTAAAAATTTGTTCTTTCCATCAGAGATATTTGAGAGGCACTGGAGGCTTTTAAAGAAAAGGGAGAGGAGCACCTGCATGGCTCAGTTGGTTGAGCGTCCACCTCTTGGTTTTGGCTCAGATCATGATCTCAGGGTCCTGGGATCAAGCCCAGTGTCAGGCTCCCTGCTTAGCTGGCGGTCTGCTTGTTTCCCTCTCCCTCTGCCCCTCCCCTTGCTCATACTCTCTCTCTCTCAAATAAATCTTTAAAAATAAAAAAAGAAAAGGGAGAGATTTATTCATTATTATTTTCTCCTTTATTAACTAATCTTCTTCAGTCTGACTCAGTGGAAAGAGCTCTGGCAGTTGAAAAACCCAAGTACAAATCCTATCTATTACTGAGTAACCTTGACTCAATATTCAATCATAAAGTTTGAATCCACAGTTTTCTTTATATGAGAAATATAGTGTCTATCTTATATATGTGTGATGAATAGGGATAAAACATTTAAACTATCTGCAGTTAAGTTGTGTGTTTGGTAGGCATTTGCCACCTTAATCCTATGTGTTATATTTAGCAGTGAGGAAGCCCAGGATTCAGAAAGAAACTTTGAGACTAGTAATGTTTTGTGCCAAATTTTTTTTTGTTTGATATTGGTTTATTTATTTTAATTTTTTTATTATGTTATGTTAGTTAATTGAAGAACCCACATCTCACAAGTAGAGAAAATACTCCTTTTTTATAGTAAACTGAATATTATGCTTACACTAGCTCTTTGAGTTATTTACATAGACACCATCAAAAATGCCTGTGGCAGACCAAGCCTTCTGGTGCAGGGTATTTGAGGAAAAAGCAAACTGAGGCCTAGAACTGAAGCTGCAGGAAAGATGCTTATACTCTATACATTGGACTTCCCTTCTTCTATGTATTTGTCAGCAGGAATTAGGACCAGAAATTCTCAGTAGAAATCTTGCAGGACAGAAGAGAGTGGATGATAAATTTAAGGTGTGAAAAAAAAAAAAAAACTGCCAAGTGAGAATTCTACCTCTGGCAAAATTGTCCTCCAAAAATGAGGGAGGAAATTAAGACATTCCCAGAGAAACAAAAGGTGAAGGTGTTCATTACCTTTAGAGCTATCCTACAAAAAATTATGATAAAGAGAGACTTTCAATTTGAAGTGAAAGGCCAATAGACAATAACTCAAAATGATATGAAAATGTTCTCCAGTAGGGGCGCCTGAGTGGCTCAGTTGGTTAAGCATCTGCCTTCGGCTCAGTTCATGATCCCAGGGCCCTGGGATCGAGCCCCGCATCGGGTTTACTGCACAGCGGAGAGCCTGCTTCTCCCTCTCCCTCTGCTTGCCATTCTATCTGTCCTCTCTCTCTATCTCTCTGTCAAATAAATAAATGAAATCTTAAATAAATAAATAAATAAATAAATAAACTTTGTTTAGAAAATGTTCTCCAGTAAATGTAAATGCATGGACAATTATAAAACCCCATATTATTTTAATTTTGGTCCATAAATCCACTTTTCATTCTTTTATAGGATTTAAAAGACTAGAGCATAAAAATTAATTTAAATTTATGTTCATTGATAGGCAATATAAAAAGATAGAATTTGTGACATCAATAAAATACAGTGAGGGGGCAGACCTGCAATGGAGTAAACTTTACGCAATTGAAGTTAAGTTGTTATCCATTTAAAATAGATTTTTATAACAATAGTATATTCAAGTATGTTAAATAACTGGAATTAAAATAAAAACTTTAAAAAAACCAATAGTACATTTATGTTATAACTGTAGTATGTCATGTGTAATTCTGATGGTAACCACAATGAAAATTTCTATAGAATATACATAGAAAATAAAAGGGAATTAAAGTATGTCACTACAAAAAATCAACTAAACACAAAGGAAAGCAGTAAAGAAGGAAATGAGGAACAAAAGAGCTATAAGATATAGAGAAAACAAATTAAAAATGGCAATAATAATTTCTTCACTATTAGTAGCTACGTTAAATGTGAATAAATTAAACTCCCCAATCAAAAGACATAAATCGGAATATCTGGGAGAGATGACAGAATAGGAGGACCCTAAACTCACCTTATCCCACAGATAGAACTATATAACACTCACATCACTGCAAATAACCCAGAAAGCAACCCAAAGACTGGCAGAACAAACTTCACAACTAAAAGTAGAGAAGAGGCCACATTGAAGAGGGTAAGAAGGGCAGAGATAGGATGGGGAGATAAAACCTGCAGGTCTGGCCACAGGAGGGAGGGAACTAGGAGTGTGGAGAAAGGGCAAGAAACAGACTAACACCAGGGAGCCTGCATGGGGAAAATGAATCTCCATAGCATTTCGCTTTGGAAAGCAGAGGCACTGAATTTTGTGAGTTTTTCCAACCAGTAAAAATCAGCTGCACTCAGCTCTAAAAGAGCTCAGGTGTGGCGCACTTTGCGGAGCAGCCCTGGCTGGCCCTGGTCTCCACAGCAGCTGCATATCCCCTGTGAAAAAGGACCAGTGCCACCTTTTTAAAGTGTGTGCCCCACCCACTACTGCCAAGAGCAGGAGAAGTAGCTGACTTTCCTAACACACAGAAACAGACAGAGAATTAGGAAAAATGAGGAGACAGAGGAATGTGTCCCAACTGAAAGAATAGGACAAAATCACAAGCAAAACTGAGATAAGTAATATGCCCGATAGAGAATTTAAAGAATTTAATGATCATAAAAACACTCGCTGGATTTGAGAAAAGAATAGAGGACATCAGTGAAACCCTTACACAAAGGAACCAATCAGAGAGAAGAACACAATAAATGAAATAAATACAGCTGATGGAATAAATAACAGGCTAAAGGAAGCAGAGGAATGAATTACCTGGAAGACACAGTAATGGAAAGTAGTCAAGCTGAGAAAGCGAGGAAAAAAGGAATTATGCAAAGTAAGAAGAGACTTAGAGAACTCAGTGACTCTGTCAAGCATAATAACATTTGCATTATAGGGATCCCAGAAGAAGAGAGAAAAGGTGGCAGAAAACTTAAAGAAATAATAGCTGAAAATTTTCCTAATCTAGGGAAGAAGACAGAAATCCAGATCCAGGAGGCACAGAGATTCCCCAACAAAATCAAAACCAGGAGGTCCCCACCAAGACACATAGTAACTAAAATGGCAAAAAATAGTGATAAAGGAAATAAATTTTAAAGTAGTAAGAGAAAGCAGTTAATACAAGGGAAACCCTAAGACTATCAGCAAATTTTTTAGAAGAAACTTTGCAGGCCAGAAAGGAGTGGCATGATATATTCAAAGTGCTAAAAGCGAAAACTCAGAAGCCAAGAATATTCTATCCAGCAAGGCTATCATTCAGAATAGGAAAGATAAAGAGACAAACAAAAACTAAAGGAGTCCATGACCACTAAACCAGCCCTCTAAGAAATATTAAAAGGGACTCTTTGAGTGAAAAGGAAAGATCATAAGTGAGAGCATGAAAAGCAAGGAACACAAAAGCAGTAAAAATAAGTATATCTGTAAAAATCAGTCAAGGGATTCACAAAATAAAACTATGTAAAATATGACACCATATACCTAAAACATGGTGGCGATGGGGGAGAGGAGGAGCAGTAAAGAATGGGTTCAAACTTAAGTGACCATCAACTTCATATGGACTGCTATAGGCAGAAGATATTATATACAAACCTAATGGTAACCACAAATCAAAAACCAATAATAAATATGCAAAGAATAAAGAGAAAGGAATCCAACTATATCACTAAAGAAAGCCAGCAAACCATGAAAGAGAGCAAGAGAAGAAAGGATCAGAGAAAAACTACAAACAGCCACAAAACAAGTAGCAAAATGGCAATGAATACATATCAATAATTACTTTGAATGTAAATAGACTGAATGCTCTAATCAAAAGACATAGGGTGACAAAGTGGATAAAAAAAATAAGATCCATCTATATGCTGCCTACAAGAGACTCATTTTGGACCTAAAGTCACCTGCAGATTGAAAGTGAGGGGATGGAGAAACATTTATCATTCAGATGCATGTCAAAAGAAAGCCAGGGTAGCAATCTTTATATCAGACAAAATTGACTTTAAAACAAAAGATAAAGGACTCTAGACAATAATAAAGGGGGACAATCCAACAAGAAGATATAACAATTGTAAACATTTATGCACCCAAATACATAAAACAGTAACAAACATAAAGGAACTAATCAATACTAATACAATAATAGTAGAAGACTTTAACACCCCATTTACACCAATAGATCATCTAAGCAAAAAATCAACAAGGAAAGTGACTTTGAATGACACACTGGAACAGATGGATTTAACAGACATATTCAGAACATTTCATCCTAAAACAACAGAATATATATTCTATTCAACTGCACAGGATACATTTTCCAAATAGATCACATGTTAGACCACGAAACAAGTTTCAACAAATTCGAAAAGATTGAAGTCATATCTCACAACTTTTCTGACTACAATTCTAGAAATCAACCATAAGAAAAAATCTGGAAAGACCCCAAATTCATGGAGGTTAAATAACATGCTACTAAACAATGAATGAGTCAACCAAGAAATCAGAAAAAAAATAAAAAATTACATGGAATGTTAAAAAAAAGGAAGAAGAAGATAGCAGGAAGGGAAAATGAAGGGGGGAAAATTGGTGGGGGAGACGAACCATGAGAGACTATGGACTCTGAGAAACAAACTGAGGGTTCTAGAGGGGAGGGGGGTGGGAGGATGGGTTAGCCTGGTGATGGGTATTAAAGAGGGCACGTACTGAATGGAGCACTGGGTGTTATACGCAAACAATGAATCATGGAACACTACATCAAAAACTAATGATGTAATGTATGGTGATTAACATAACATAAATTTAAAAAAAAGAGTTCCAGGAAAATTAAAAGGCAAAAGATTAGTCTTATCAACAAATGGTGCTGTGACAACTGGATAGCCACATGCAAAAGTATAACTGTACCCATAATTCATTCAATATATAAAAATTAACTCAAAATGGATAAAAAATCTAAATGCCAGTACTAATACTATGAAACTCTTAGAAGGAAGCCTAGTTGTAAATCTTCACAAACTGGGATTAGGTAGCAATTCTTACATATAACACCAAAGCACGAGCAACAAAGGAAAAAATAAATACACTGGAATTCATGAAATCAAAAAGAAATTGTTGCATCAAAGGACACTATCAAGAAAATTAAAAAAGACAACCCCAAAATGGAATAAAGGCACATTTGTAAGTCAATGTGCTTACTCTACTCTCTAGACTATATAAAGAACAATACCAACTCAAAAATAAAAAAGACAAAAAACTAATTTAAAAATGGGCAAAGGATTTGAATAGACATTTCTCCAAAGAAGATACACAAATGTCCAATAAGTATGTGAAAAGGTGTTCAACACTGTTAATCATAAGGGAAATGCAGATCAAGCCACAATTAAATACTACTTCACATCTACTAGGATGAATATAATTTTTTAAAGATATTATTTATTCATGAGAGAGAGAGGCAGAGGGAGAAACAGGCTCCCCACGGAGCAGGGAGCCCGATGTGGGACTCCATCCCAGGACTCTGGGATCATGACCTGAGCCAAAGGCAGACGCTTAACTGACTGAGCCACCCAGGTGCCCAGGGATGAATATAATTTTTAAAAAATAAACAATTGTGATTTGGGTGAAGATGTGGAGACATTGGAACCTTCATGAAATCCTGCTAGGAATGTGAAAGGGTGTGCCCACTATGGAAAACAGTTTGTCATTTTCTGAAAAGTGTGAAAGATAGTTATCAAATGAAATTCCACTTGCAGGTGTATGTCCATGAGAAATGAAAACATATGGTCACACCAAAACTTGCACAAGAATGTTCAGAGTTGCATTATTCATAAAAGCCAATAAGTAGATACAATCTAAATGTCTATAAACTGACAAATGGATAAACAAAATGTGCTATAGCCACAAGATAGAATATTCCTCAGTCATAAAAAGGAAAGAAGTACTGATACATGCTACAATGTGGTTAAACTTTGAAAACACCGTGCTAAGTTCAGGAAATCATTCACAAAAGACAACATAGGATAAATAGATAGATGAGTAGATTTACTTTCACGTGAAAATCATACATATATTGTAGGATTCCATGTATGTGAAATGTCCAAATAGGCAAATTCATAGAGATAAAAAATAGTTTAATGGCTGCCAGGAATTGATAGGTGGGGAATTGGGAAGTATGTAGTTGTTTTTTGGAGGAGGGGGTAGATGATGGAAACGTGTTGGAATTAGTAGTGATGGTTGTACAACACTGTAAATGAATGTATACTAAAAAATATGTAATCTTATGCTTCAAAATGGCAAATTTTAAGTTTTGTGAACTTTATCTCAATTCAAGAAAACACTGTATTTTCCTTATCAAGTGTCAGATTTTAAATGTTCAGTTTCCTGTGTCCCACTTTCATTATGGCTAAAATACAGAGCTGATGTCCATCTAATAAGATTCCTCTCGGAATTAAGTTACATAACTGAAGGGATGTGGGAAGTTGATCCACAAAGCTTGTGTAGAAAACAGTCATGCGGAGAGGTGGAATTCCCATCGTTGATGGATACTAACTTCCAGTAGTCTACCCAAAGTTCCTAGAGGACAGTAGTAGTATCTGCTTTCCTTAGCAACTTTTCTCTACCATTAATACAGGGCTTAACACATAGTAGTGATTTTTTTAAAAATAATATGTTAAATAAAAGGGAAAGCAATACATGTGTAAATTTCCCAGCATTCACTGAATGTTTTTTATACATGTTCTCTATTATGAAAAAGGCTATGAAAGTGGCTGAATGCATTTTTATAATGTGGCTCTAATGTCTACATTCTAATGGATAAAAAATCTAAATGCCAGTACCTTCATTAAAAATCAATACTAAAGATGTAAATGAATATGTAACTCCCACATAGATCACTCTTCTAGAGGTGGAAGTGTTTAGTGAAAAGGAGAGCAGGCCTGTTAATGTAGCAGATTGATACTTGTCTTCTTGTAATCAATCTGCATTTCTGCCATTAAAATCAAGCTTCAAATGAACATATGACCACCCAGATAAAGCTTGTTTCTTGTTGGCTGAGAGATGAAAGAAATGGAGAATCACTGGACTTGGACCACAAACGGATAGACTGCCCTGATGAAGGTGGAGTTGCCTGGCACCCCAAGATCACCAACTTTTCTCTTTAATGATTCATGAGAGAAAAAGGAAATAATATAATTTTTCTTCCAAATCTCAGAAATCTTACAATATCTTTGAACAGATTCTCCAAGTCATTCAATGATAGACAGACCCATGTTTTAGAATTTAAGTGCATATTGCCTGACATTTGTAATCGTAAGATTAACCTGGAGTACATTTTAGAATCAAGTTCCCAGATCCCTCTCCTAGAGGTTTTGATTGTTTAGGATAAAGAGGAGCCCAAGTGTCTGTATTTTTAATAAATACACAAGTAATGTATTATTTGTTCACCTTTGAAAATATTTCTTTAATTATAGTTACCAAAAGTATTCATGTCTTTTCACCCACTAACCAACCAAAGAAAGAAAGGGTATTTTAAAAGGATAATATTATTGAACATTGTATTCATTGAAATATTTATGATTTTAAATTGCATTAGATTTTATGTTAAGAAACACACAATTAAGATAATTTTTCAATTGTCTTTGAATAATTGGACATAGAAAAGAAAAATCTTTCAATCATAGGGTCTTAGGAAAATTCTTCAACATCCAATATTCCATCTTAATACCATAGAAGTCTTTGGTTATCTAGGAATTTAAAACCCTGACTGAGGGAGTTCTAATTGGTTGTAGAATCTACCACAAAATTGGATCACAATAAAAGCCATAGGAATGTGTAGCTCAGGCAAAATCAGCATCTACCATAATAACCAAACTCAAATGCTCCACCACTTTCACTGTAAAGAAAGAAAAAGAGAAAGGAAAAGAAATTATTTAAAATTTCTAGGTATTGCACTAAGTGCTCCTCAATGAGGAGAATTTAAAAATGGGATAATGTGTAGAAGCTCTGCCACAAGCAGGGGGCTTTGCTTGCTCCGCTGCACTGCACATGTTCCCCCCCCACCTGAGACAGTTTAGCTCTTCCTACACACTCAGTCCTGATTCAATCTTGGAACCTGCACAGACCTGAGAGAGGAGACGATTAGAGATTTTCAGATTAAAGAAGAGGAAATATCTGTGATAGAAAATGGTGACTCAGAAAAATTGACCAAACTTGAAGACTGCAAACTCCTTTTGAGTGAAGGATACAGGAAGGGAGTTTACATGGAAGGTTCCAGAATGCCTTGCTTCTAAGAAAGGTTTGGAGTGTGTCATGGAGTTCAAGAGACAGAGCGGAGCATCAGAGGAGCCCTTCTTAGCAGGAATGGGCCCACTGTGATGATTTCAGAGTTCTGTAGCTAGTAGGATTTCTTGCTCAATAATGCCCAAGTTAGCTTGCAGCTACATCATGGAGACTACCACTTATCATCTGGACTTTGGAATTATATCAGTGACTAGACTGTCATTAGTAAATCATAATAATTCAATTAAGTTCAACTAATTGACTTATACATTTTCAGAATATCCACAGAGTTATATTTGAGAGGTCAAATACAAAACTGCTTCTAGAAATGAGAACTTCAGGGAAAGGTACAAGTGTGTTTTTGTGGCTTTTACAGAGAGAGTAGTTATTTTCTGGATATACTGTGCCTAGGCTATCAAAAACATGGGTTTTCCTATCATTTTATGATAGTTTCTTCATTATTTTGGAAGAGCCATATTTAGTCTTGTGTTCTTACAATTGTTCGCTGCAGAAAACGCATGTATTGGGATAAGTTTGGCCATTGGTTGCACAGACTGGATCCTTTTCTCTTGGGCAAAAATGTAATTGATGTATATACACATCACAGCTTGGCTGTTGAACACAAAGAGACAACATAAAATGCATCAAGTAATGAACTTTTTAAATAAAATGTCCCTTATCTTAATACAAAATGCCACGCATTAAAATGGAATAAATATATTCTATATTGAGGTTTAAAAATAAGTATCAAGGTACTCACAGTCCACTTACACATAAAATATTTTTAGTATATTTTTACAAACCCAACATTATTTTTTTAAAAAAAACATACAAATGGCTAAATGTGTTTTTATAATTTAGACACTCTGCCTCCACTTCTCCTCACACTAGGGTCAGATTTTCCTCAGTTGACCCTTGATCAGTGAGGGTCTTAGAGGTATGGACCCTCCCACCCTACACAGTTGAAAATTCACATATAACTTTTGACTCCCCCAAAACTTAAATACCAATACCTTACTGTTGACCAGAAGCTTTATGACAACATAAACAGTCAATTAACAAATATTTTGTATATGTATTATATATCGTGTTCTTACAATAAACCTAGAGAAAAGAAAATATTAAGAAAATCATAAGGAAAGGGGTGCCTGGATGGCTCAGTTGTTGAACGTCTGCCTTTGGCTCAGGTCACGGTCCCAGGGTCCGGGGATCGAGCCCCACATCGGGCTCCCTGCTCGGCAGGAAGCCTGCTTCTCCCTCTCCCACTCCCCCTGCTTGTGTTCCCTCTCTCGCTGTGTCTCTCTCTCTGTCAAATAAATAAATAAAATCTTAAAAAAAAAAAGAACATCATAAGGAAGATTGTACTGTCCTGTAAAACAATCTGTGTATAAGTGGACCCATGCAGTTTAAAAGTCAACTATATTTCATACCACAAGAAATCATAAAACAATTTTTAATAACTCCCTTGTCTTTCTCAATAGTTTTACTGCTACATAATCTGTTAGTTTCAGATTATTACCACACTTGTATGAATTCATATATATGAGTGTTTGCATATGTGTATATAACCATATAGATATGTATGTAATTTGCTTAATGATGACAGTGTTGGTTATTTACGTAAATAAACAACGTGTGTATTCTTACATAACCTGCTTTTTAAATGTCTTTATAACTTTTATCTATTCACGTGTTTAGAACTGTAGTTCATTTTCATCACCTCGATGTAATAATTGATTCTGTGAATGTATGACAATTATTATTTTATCCACCGTTTAGTGAAAAATTAGGTTGTTGCTTTTTTAATCCTCTTGTTTTGCTAAGATAAACAATTCTACTTTAAACACCCCTTAATCCATAACAGACACTTGTCTATAACAAAGCTATAACTAGTAATGGAATTTTTTAGTAATGGGATATTTTTACCTTGTCTTTAATGCCAAATGATTTTGTATGTCTGGCAAGATTCTGTTTCTTGAACTTAGTGTAATAATAAAACTGTTTGTTTGTTCCTTTTGAAGGATCATTCTGTTCTACAGAGGGAAATTTGCTGTTAAAACTTACAATATAAAAAAATTAAAGGCTTACCATTTCAATTCCTGAAGTAATCAGTATTAACTTACCACTTGACGAATTTCTGGTAAAGGTTCAAAAGAAGTTTCTGCAACCAACCGCCACACACACAAATTAAAAATAAGAGGAGGAAGAGGGGAAAACCATCAGAGTCTCTGGTGAAAAGTACCCACATCTCTTAGTAGCAAAATATTACACAAATTGCCTAATCAGGATCCTGCAAATAATGATATGAGCCTTTTATAGTAGTATCAAAACAGTAAGTTCACAAAATAAATTCAGATGTAGAAAGATAATTCCAAATTAATCTCGTTCTGTGAAAATTATCTTATGTATTATTTAATAATCATCAAACACTCCTGTAAGATTCTGTAGTTGTGATTTTTTTTCCATTTTTATAAATGAGACATCTTAGCTGGAAAAGACAGTGGTTTGCTTAGCGTCACTCATATGCCTCGCAAAAAGTCACTTAATATGAAGAAATTAATTATTATTTAATTAATTAGTATTCAGGTCTCATATCAGGGATCTATCCACTACCTCACAGCTACTGTATTCTGAAATTCATGGGCCACCTTGGGCTTTAAGGAGCGTAAGGTTGTTAGCAGAGGAATAAATGAATTCTTTCCTTATACAACGCCTTGACTCAGAGGTGGCAAACAACAAATCAGATTTTCAAGGAATGTCAGACCTAGAAGACATCATTACTTTCCATGCTCTGCATTTAGCAACCGTGGAATCTGAACTCCGAAAAGAAAAAAAAAAAGTAAATATCTTTAGTCATAGATGAACAAAAAGACAAGTTCATTCTGAGTACTGCTCATCCTAACCCACATCTTTGTCTCCAACTCTCTAAGGTGGGAAATGAGGTTAGGCAACCCACTGATGCAATTTTAAAAGGTATTTCTAACATACTCTGTTTCATTTTGCCAGTTTAAGATTTATAAATCCTATAAATCAAACTACTCCATTTCTAGATAATAGCAGTTGTTTGCTGCATTTCTAAGATATGGGAAATGCTTCATCCAGGACTGAAAAATGTACTCACCAGAATAATGAGGAAATGCCAAGGCAATGATAAAAACAGCTTTGATCCATGTCAAGAACAAAGACATTTTACCAAGTCTGTGGAAGAAACCCATAGAGACGTTATAACACATGGCACAGGGACAATCTGCCCATTTCCAAATGAAACTTTCTTATAGGTGAAGAAGCTTTTCCACTTTCCTAGATTCCTACTTGGTGTGGACTATTCCCTTTTTCCTTCCCCCAACACACAGTGTCAACAAGACATACATGGTAATAGAAGACCCTGTATGGACTTGAAAGGAACACCAGGCAAGTCCTCTGTGTATATTTAAGTAGGAGCTGTTTACTCTCCCAACCCTTGGCTCAGCCCACAAGGAGCCAGGCTGCATTTATGGAAATATGTACTTCGGAATCAGAGCATTTGACTGCATCAGAAAATAGAAACCATTATTTCAGGAAGGACTGACCTACAGCAGTCCTCCCATCAAACTCCACACCACAGCTACCTTCACAGAGTCCCTTCCACCTGACACAGAGAAGACAGTGGTGAGTGGGATCTACAGCTCTAGAGATGGTGCCTATTCAGTTCACTTTACTTCTCAACTATTTCCACCCAGCTGAGGAATCTCCTTTATCTATCTGATGGTGAGGAGCTTATGGGGGTGAGATGGCTCATGACAGATAAGATGCTGAGGTACTCTGTGTTCTGCCTAGAGGCTCTAAAATAGCTGCGAGAGATGCCTCACAAATGTATTATCAGTAGATCTCTAAGCAGCAAATTTGGGATAGTTTGATCAGATGTATCCAGAAGTATGGGGAGGAAAGGTGGTAATAGTGCTTTGAAACCAAGATAGAGAAGAGATGTGAAATCTTTCCAAGCTATTGAGTTGGGAAGAAAAGGAGAATCAAAAGAAGAAGAGAAGAAAGAGTTTTGGGAATTGTAATTGGAATTATAACTTGGACTCTTAAGTATTTTGCAACGCCAGAAGCACACAGGACTTAATTGGAGATTTGATTTGTATTAACTTTTTTATTTTGAGATCAATGGAGATTCTCTTAAAACCTTAAGGACTAATGCAGGGAGTTCTCATGTTCCTGTTAACCAGTTTCCCCTAATGGGAACATCTTGTAAAACTATAGTACAAATTCACAACCTGAAATGTTCAAAAAAGTTCCTAGATGAGCACTGGAATGGCCCACTTTGGGGACCTGGGCTAGAGGACAGTGTGTGCCCTGAATTGTATGATGGATAATTTGATCTTTACCTCAAAGTGAGGTGGAAGACCCTACAGGGTTTGAAGTAGGAAGAGATTTAATCAGAGCTGTTTAACTAATCTGCTTTGCAGTCTGGCTCAGTGGTAAGAGATCTGGCAGGTGAAAGTCCTAAATTCAAATCCCATCTACCACTGAGTAACCTTGACACAATATTCAGACCTTAATCCACAATTTCCTAATTTTAAATGTGAGAATAATTTCTGTCTCATAGGCTTGCCATAAATATTAAGGATAAAATATTAAAAGTCTGTACATAGGTTGTGTGTCAGACTTACATTTGTCACACTAATCTAACCTGCCTTTTTTTTTTTTTTTTATCAGTGAAGAAAGCCAAGATTTAGAAAAGAATCCTTGAATCTAGCACTGTTCCATGCCAACTTAATGGGAGGGTACAAAATCTGGTAAGTGCAAAAAATGTTCCTTTATCATAATAAAGTGACTATTGTGTTTACATTAGTCCTTTGAAGTATTTACATAGACACCATCAGAGATATTCATGCAGGCAAATCCTTTTGGCACATTTGTGGAGAAATTAAACTGAAGTTCTCTTACATGTATTGATTAGCAGAGCTTAAGAGCAGGAGACACTCCCTATGTTGCACAACAGGTCACAAGTTTTTAAATTAACCACAAAAGAGAATGTTAAATGTATGGATTATTTAATGCATATCTATCTTCCTTGAAAATGTTTAATATGCATAAATGGTTGAAAATAAGCATAAATGTACAGATATTTAATATACAACTATACTAAAATCTCACACAAATATATACATATGTGTATATATAGATATATACATTATGTATATATACGTGTGTCCATGTATGTGTACCTATATGCATGTATATATCTGTATATGTATCTATATATGTAATAACACACATATAACACATATATTATATATGTAATAATATGTATTAATGTTACATCTACACATATATAAATGCATATATACTTAAGTACATATACACACATACACAGTATATGTTTATATACTATGTTATATACATATATATACTACACACAGTACATATACATATGTGTATATCTATGTACACATATCTATATACTTAAATTATCTAGGTGAGCCCTAAATGTCATCACAAGTATTTTTATAAAAGAGAGACAGAAGGAAATCTGATGCAGACACACAAAGAAGAAGGCCTTATGAAGACAGAGCTGAGAAAGATTTGAAGATATTGACCTTTAAGATGATAGATAATAGATAGCTATAGATAGATGATGGATGGATAGATAAAAATAGGAACAGAAGAATAAATAAAGACATTTCTCTGTAACTATCTTTTTTTATTTAACAGTCAATGGTATATCTTCATATAAGTATATACATAATCATAGTAAATAATAAGTATATACACATATAAGTATACACAATTCCTTTTAAGGTGTTATTAAATACTTTTGCTAGCAATGTTGTATTGAACATGATTGTACAGGTCATTATATGCTCATTCAATTGTATCTAGACTTTTAGAAGTTGCATTTTGAGTCAAATAATATATGCAGTTTAAATTTTATAGATAAGAGCAAATTACTTCCAGCACCCTTATAGTCTTTTACTATGAAAAAGATAGATTACAAACATGACTGTTTCTCCACACCTCATCAAATGAATGTCTTCTGAAATACTCAGGTTTCCACACACACATCTAAATATATACACACATATAAAATATATGTATTGGATGATTTTTTTCAGTTACAGAATTTCTTCATTTGGGAATGAAATTAAAATTATAAGTTAATGAAACCACAATTTCTATTTTTTAACTTTTATCAGTTTTTGTCTACAAACATGGTTTACCTCCCTATGTGAGTCCTGAATGTGTGAAGAAATTATACTTTACTAATCAGTAAAATTCATTGTGATTTTCTCTTCTGCAAAATGAGATATTCTGAGAGTCTGTGGTGGAACCTCTTGTCACACATGGCATATACAAGAGGAACAACGTATTTGAACTGGTGATGTGTGAACTTTTGACATGCTGCCTATTGTGTCCATTTAGAAGCTCTGAATATTAACTCCTGCTGGAAAATGCTGACTACATGCTTATTTATGTCTCCTCTCCAATATTCCAAAATTTATAGTGCTTAGGAGATCCTGTTAGGTTCTGGAGGCAAAATATCAAATATATGGAGATCAATATAGGCAGGAGAATTGACCGTGGGATTCTGTAGAAGCAGGCAATTCCCAATATCCAGGAAACGAAAGAAACTATAAACCTGATCATCAGAGGCAGGTTTGGTAATCACATCTTGTAGTTGGGTACAGTTGAAAAACCATGGTCAGGGGCACCTGGATGGCTCAGTCAGTTAGGCGTCTGCCTTCAGCTCAGGTCATGATCTCAGTGTCCTGGGATGGAGCCCCAGGGCAGGCTCCCTGCTCCGCAGGGAGTCTGCTTCTCCCTCTCTCTCTGCCTCTCCCCCTGCTTGTGCTCTCTCTCTCTCTCTCTCTCTCTCTCTCTCAAAAAAATAAACAAAATCTTAAAAAAAAAAAAAGGAAAAGAAAACCATTGTCAGCCAATGAACTTTATCCTTGAAGAATTCAAAGATTGACATGCTTAGAGCACCTCTTATGTGAAGGCATATGTCATTATCCAAACTAATAAAGTCAAAGATACTACTTTCTTCTGAATCACTGATACTCTCTATGGGATATTTTGCTTCACTTGCCAACTGTACATAAGCCCGAGTTTGTCTTTAAAGCAAATTGTCTTGTCAGAAAACAGGCAGTATCTTACGTGCCATAGAAAATTCCTCAGGGCAGCACAAAGAAATGTGGGGATGGTCACAGAATGGTTTTGCATCTTGATTTTGATGGTTACATGACCATGTGTATTTGTCAAAATTCAGAATGGTATACCAAGAACAATGAATTTTACCATATATAATTTAATTTAAAAACTAAATTAGAAATTTCCATTTAAAAAAAACAGTTGATGCATTTGCTGGAAGTAACAAACTATTTGATCTCACCCGAAAACCAACATTTTAAAATTTATAGCTATTTAATATAGACCATCTAATTTAAAATAGCTTTCTCATAGTGTCACTTTTAAAAAATTGATGTCTAGAAATGTATAAGAAAGAAATTACACTTGACCTCAAAGGGCCCATAGGTTCAATCACATTTCTTTCCTTTCATACCTAGAAATATAAATTTCAGTGACAGATTTAGGGAACTATCTCATTCACTTGTGAAGCTGTGAAACCCATCAACCCCACCCACTATACAGCGGGTGGGAGAGTGAGCGGGGGGAGGTGGAGGGCAGAGAATGCAATCTCCCCTTCATGCAGTTCTCCCCTTCTCTTTGAGTTCTTGACTCCACAGCAGAGTTGGAGGGATTCTCACCTAGACACGGTGCTCCTTAGAAAGCCAGTGATATTCCAGAATCTTTCTCCATTCTGGGAAGTAAGTCTGCAAGCTAGCCAGTGGTTTCTGGCAACAGAGCCCCTTTGGTTGCTTCTTAGTAAGCCATTAGCGTAGGGGAGTTTGTTGTTTTTCTTTAGAATGTATGGTCCTGGTGACTTTTCGTCTTCCCCCTGGCCTTGGTTATCAATAAGAAAACTCCTACTTAGTGTCCTATTAGATTAGGAAAGACTTACAAAGCATTAGGACCACAGGAGAAGTGGTCCTCAACATCCTGCAATGCATGTGTTGTAGCCAATTCAGTGTTAGCATCTGGCATGGGCTGTGGAGGGAAGGACGATGCATGAAGGAATCCAGGGTGCTAGCAGAGTGTCCTTGACATAGCTGACAAGGTCCCAGATTGGATGATCCCTGAGGACAAGATCTCACAGTTCATTTTATACTGGCACAAGGTGCATAGATATGTATTTGTATATATTTATATATATATATATTCCAGCTTTATTGAAATATAATTAATATATAATATTAACTTTAAGTTGTGCAATGCGTTGATTTGATACACTTTTATATTGTAAAATGACCACCACCATAGTATTAGCTAAACTTCATCCCATCACATAATTACCTTTTTCTTTTTTGTGGTGAGAACATTTAAGATCCACTCTCTTAGCAACTTTCAAGTGTATAATAAGTAGCATTAACCATGCTGTACATTAAATCTCTGGAACTTACTCATCTCTTTTTTTAAAAAATATAATGTATTATTTGTTTCAGGGGTATAGGTCTGTGATTCATCAGTCTTACACAATTCACAGCACTCACCATAGCACATACCCTCCCCAATGTCCATCACCCAGCCACCCCATCCCTCCCAACCCCCTCCACTCTAGCAACCCTCAGTTTGTTTCCTGAGATTAAGAGTCTCTCATGGTTTGTTGCACTCTCTGGTTTCGTCTTGTTTCATTTTTCCATCCCTTCCCCTATGATCCTCTGTCTTGTTTCTCAAATTCCTCATATCAGTGAGATTATATGATCATTGTCTTTCTCTGATTGACTTATTTCGTTAAGCATAATACCCTCTAGTTCCATCCATGTAGTTGCAAATGGCATGATTTTATTTTTTTGATGGCTGCATAATATATTCCATTGTGTGTGTGTGTGTGTGTGTGTGTGTGTGTGTGTGTGTGTATCCCATCTTCTTTATCCATTCATCTGTTGATGGACATCTAGGCTCTTTCCATAGTTTGGCTATTGTGGACATTGCTGCTATAAACATTGGGGTGCATGTGCCCCTTCAGATCACTACATTTGTATCTTTGGGGTAAATACCCAGTAGTGCAATTGCTGGGTCGTAGGGTAGCTCTATTTTCAACTTTTTGAGGAACCTCCATACTGTTTTCCAGAGTGGCTGCACCAGCTTGCATTCCCACCAACAGTGTAGGAGGGTTCCCTTTTCTCCACATCCTCGCCAATATCTGTCGTTTTCTGACTTGTTCATTTTAGCCATTCTGACTGGTGTGAGGTGGTATCTCACTGAAGTTTTGATTTGGATTTCCCTGATGCCAAGTGATGTTGAGCACATTTTCATGTGTCTGTTGGCTATTGGATGTCTTCTTTGCAGAAATGTCTTGGAACTTACTCATCTTATAACAGAAAGTTTGTACCCTTTGACTAATATCTCTCCATTTTCCCCACTCCCTAGCCCCTGATAACTACCATTCTCTTCTCTATTTCTATGAGTATGAGGGGTTTTTTGTTTTTGTTCTTGTTTTTAGATTCCATATATAAGTGATACACAGTACTTGTCTTTCTTTATCTGGCTTATACTTAGCACAATGCCCTCAAGGTCCATCCATGTTCTCACATATGACAGGATTTCCTCTTTCTCATGGTTGAATGATGTTCCACTGCATATATAAACACACCACATCTTTATCTATTCATCCATTGACAGACACGGAAGTTGTTTTTGTATCTTGGCTATCATGAATAATGCTACAGAATGGGAGAAAATATTTAAAAATTTTATATCTGATAAGGCATTAATTTCTAAAATATAAAAAGAACTCATACAACTCAATAGCAAAAGCCAAAAATCCTACAAGCATCTGATTAAAAAATGGGCAGAGGAGGGATGCCTGGGTAGCTCAGTTGGTTAAGCATCTGGCTTCAGCTCAGATCATCATCCCAGAGTCCTGGTATCAAGTCCCACATTGGACTCCTTGCTCAGTGGGGAGCCTGCTTCTCCCTCTGCCTGCCATTCCCCCTGCTTGTGCTCTCTCTCTGACAAATAAATAAATAAAATCTTTTAAGAAAATGGGCAGAGGAACTGAACAGACATTTTTCCAAAGAAAACATACAAATGGCCAACAGATACATAAAAAGCTGCTCAACTTCACTCATCATCAGTGTAAAGAAAACATACAAATGGCCAACAGATACATAAAAAGCTGCTCAACATCACTCATCATCAGGGTAATGCAAATCAAAACCACAATGAGGTGTTACCTCATACCTGTCAGAAGGGCTGTCTTCAAAAACACAAGAGATAGTAAGTGTTGGCAGTGCTGTGGAGTAAAATGGAATCTTTGTGCACTATTGGTGGGAATGCAAATTGGTACAGCCATTATGAAAAATAGTATGGGGGTTCCTCAAAAAATTAAAAATAGAATTACCATATATTGGAGCAATCCCATTTCTGGGTATATAATCTTGACAAATTAAGTGCACAACACCATGTTGTTACCGAAGGCACTAAATTTCACAGCAGATATCTAGAACTTTTTCATCTTGTGTAACTATAACTTTACACCCACTGAGCAACAGTTTCCCCTCTTCTCCCTCCCTCAATCCCCTGGCAACCACCATTTTATTTTCTGCTACTATAAGTTTGACTACTTTAGATAACTCATACAGGAGAAATCATGCCAGTATTTGTTCTTCTGTGACTAACTTATTTCATTTTGCATAACATCTTCCAGGTCCACCCACGTTATGGCAAATGGTAGCATTCCCTTTAATTTTAAGGTTGAATAAAATTCCATTGTATGTACATACCACATTTCCTTCATCATTTTGTCTGTTGATGGACATTTGGCTTGTTTCCATATTTTGATTATTGTGAATAATGCTGCAATGAACACAGGAGCGCAGATATCTCTTTAAGATCCTTATTTCAATCTTGGGGATATTTTCTTAGGAGTAGAATTTCTTGATCATACAGTAGTTCTATCTTCAATTTTTTGAGGAACCTTCATTCTGTTTTCCATAGTAGCTGCACCATTTTACATTCTCACCAACTGTCTTAGTTCATTTGGGCTGCTATAACAAAATGCCACAACTGGGTAGCTTATAACAACAAAAAAATGAACAGTTCTGGAGGCTGAGAAGTCTGAGGTCAAGGCACCAGTATGGTTGCATTCTGATGAATGTTCTCTTCCTGTTTCATAGTACCTTCTCACTGTGGTACCTTCTCTCTGTGCCCTCACCTGGGGAAGGGGGCTAGCGTTGTCTCTGGAGCCTCTCTTGTAAGGTATTAATTCCATTCATGAGGTTTCACCTGCATTACTGAAGCACCTCCCAAAGACCCCATGAATATCATCACTTTTGGGAGTTAGGATTTCAACACGGGGGGAGGGGAAGGACACATTCAGACCATATCACTAACAGCGTACAAGAATTCCAATGCCTCCACATCTTCTCCAACATTTGTTATCTCCAGTGCTTTGGCCATTTTTAAATCTGGTTATTTGTTTTTTGCCATTGAGTTGAAGGAGTTCCTTTTCTATTTTGGAAACTAACACCTTACCAGATATATGGTTGACAAATATTCTCTCCCATCTATAAGTTGTCTTTTCACTCTATTGATAGTTTCCTTTGTTGTACAAAAACTGTTTTGTTGAAGTAGTCTCACTCACCTTTGTTTTATTGCCTGTACTTTTGGTATCATACCCATGAAATCATTACCAAGACCAATGTCATGAAGCTTTTATCCCTTATGTTTTCTTCTGGGAGTTATATAGTTTCAAGTCTTACCGTTTAAGTTTTTAATCCATTTTGAGTTGATTATTTGGTGAATGGTGTAAGATAGATATGAAATGCCATACACCCAAAAAAAGGATAAATATAATCTATATTTAGGTCTAAAGACAAACATTTCTCTAGTCACATTCCAGTAAATAATAAAACGTTACCAATATTGTTATAAAAACCCAAGAAAGTCAATGCAACTGGCTAACTGTTGGTATCATGTAGCCAACTCCCCATCCTCACCCCTCCCAGGTCACCCCTTTCTCACTCCTTCCTCCCACATACACCAGAGGAAGTCACCTAACCGAATTTTCTATTTATGATTACCTATCTTCCTCGAGAATTCCACATGCATAACAATGTGTATGCTCGTGTATAGTTTTGGATATCTTGATAATTTATGCAAAGAAAACAAACTATATGTATCTTACATGGCTTGCTTTCTACATTCTCTGTGACCTTAATATATACTGATGTTTAGAGCTGTAGTTTATTTACTTTAACCCCTACATAATATTCCATTATGTGGATGTATAGAAATCATTGCTATTTATTCTTCTAGAAACTGATACTTGGGATGATATTTGTTTCCCATTGTGTTGTTGGATGAATAAGTTTACTCTCAATACACTTTTACATCTCTCAGTTTTGTGCACAACAAATAACTACCTATGGACTAGTTTGGAATTTGGGGGTGATAGGATAAATACAATATCATGTTTTATAGATAATGTTAAATGGTTTTAGAGTGCTTGTTAGATTCTATTTCTTAACCTTGGTGTAATAATAATACATAACTTTACTTTTTGGAGAATTTGGGTTTTTGTACATTTTGCTTGGTCAATTTTGTTTGCTTTGAAAAAATTGAAAATGGTTAAAAATTTACATGCTTCAGCTTCCAAATGAACCAGTAATAACTTACCAAATGTCTGACATGTGATGATTTTTAAAAAGCAGTTTCTGCAACCAAAGAAGTTTAAAAAGATAAAGAGGCCACACATATATCAGTAGTAGAACTGTAACTAATGAGGTCAGAATTTTGTGCCATAACAAAAATACAAAATTTCAAATGTCTCCAAATTTTAGAAAAAATCAACCCCCAAATTAATCTAGATCTGTGAAAAATAGTGTCATATATTATTTTTAATAACTCCTAATACCCTACTTGAATATACCATTTTTTTAAGTTTTTATTTAAATTCCAGTTATTTAGCAAACAGTGAAATATTAGTTTAAGGTGTATAGTATAGTGACTCAATACTTTCATATATCACTCGGTTCTCATCACAAGTGTACTCCTTAATACCCAACACCTATTTCAGCCATCCCCCACCCATCTCCCCAATGGTAACCATCAGATTGTTCTCTAGAGTTAAGAGTCCGAGGATACCAATTTTTAAAAGCTTTATAAAAGAGCCATTTCATCGTGACATAAGACAATGCCTTGTGTGAAGTCACTTAAATATGAAGAAATTCTGCTCTAATATCAGGGTTCTATTCAATACCTAACAGCTACTTTTTTCCAAACTTTATGGAGCCACCTTGAACTTTAAGGGAGGTAAACTGGTCACCTGAGGTATGAATGAGTTCTTTCCCTACACAGGCCTTGATTTCAGGGACTCAGAGCTGATAAGTAAAAAATCAGATTTTCAAGGAATACCAGATCTAGAAGATATCACTCCTTCTCTATATTTTGCACTGAACAACAGTGGAATCTGGGCACCAAAAGGGGAAAAGAATTTGGTTAAAGTTCTTGAGTTACAGGTGAACAAAGAGCTAAAGTCTACTGCCCATTCTAACCCACCACTCTGTTTCAACTGTTCTAACATGGGAAATGAGAAAAGGCAGTTCAATGATGAGATATTTAGAAGAAATTTATAACATGCCCTGTGTCATTTAACCAAGTAAGAATTAGAAGGCCAGTAAAACGACCACTCCATTTTTAAGTTAC
Source organism: Phoca vitulina (assembly GCF_004348235.1). Taxonomy (NCBI): domain Eukaryota; kingdom Metazoa; phylum Chordata; class Mammalia; order Carnivora; family Phocidae; genus Phoca; species Phoca vitulina. The sequence continues at coordinate 1,719,511 of NW_022589786.1, forward strand.
AGCAGAAAGCCTTCTGTTTTCTTAGGATATGCAGTGTTTTACCCAGGACTGGAAAATTTATGCACCAGAAAAAAAGAGTAAAGCCCACAGTGATGAAAATAGCTTTGATCCATAATGAGAACAGAGTCATTTGATTGAATCTGTGAAAGAAACCCTTCAGGATGCTTGCAACAATGGCAAAGGACACATTGCCCATCTCCTATGGACAGGCAAACAGAATTTAGGGCACATTTTATAAAGTGTTTTACTTTATAATGAAGGAACTATTCCAACATCCTAGATTCCTAGTTAAGGTGGACTGTTAGCTCCGTTTTTCTCCCAACCCTAAAATTCAACAAGAAATGTCAACAGAAAGCTGTCCTAGAGATAGGAGAGAAAAGGCCATAGAAAGTGCTCTGTGAACACAAGAAGTTGATTACTTTCCCAAATCTTTGAGTAAATACACAAGGAGCTGGCTGCATTTCAAGTAAACATGCACATTTCAAACTCAGTATTTTCTTCAGAAAAATAGTCATTATTTCTGGTAGGATCAATGGGGAGCAAGACTCACAGCAATGCTATACCCTAGGGCTACCTCCCTAAGTTCCCTGCTTGACATACTTCACACAAAGAGATAATGAGTGAAGCAACAGTGGCTATTGTATTCACCTTTTTTCCCCAAACATCCATCTCCACCCATCTAAATTGCTTTTATTGAGATGTGAGTGATGAGCTTCTTGTAGTAATACAGATAGCTCAGGACCGGTAAGAGATAGAGGCATTCTGTGCCCCGCCTCCCCAGAGGGGGGCTGTAAAGTACATCAGGAGAGATGCCTCACAAATACTTTTCAGTAGATCTTCCCTCAGCAGGAGGTTTGGGACAATTTGACCTAATGTACCCAGAGTATGAGGAGGAAAGAAAGAAATGTGTGCAGATATAGATTTTAAGATGGAGAAGATAATATGAAAACATCCCAAGTAAGTGAGTTGAAAAAGAACAGGAGAATCAAGCAAGAAAAAGAAAAAAGAGTTTGGAAATGCTAATTCAACAAGTGTCTAAACCCTTGGAACTTAAAAAAAGCTAGATGAATATCAGAATCACTTGGAGAAATTCTAAAGCCTGAAGATGCACCATTCTACTATCAAGATCATGAAAAACTGTTAATAGTGAGTCCTGGACATTGCTATGTTTTAAAAGCTCCTAGATAAGACTCAGGCACAACCTGGGAGAGAGCACAGCATAGAAATTGCTAGAATAGGAGAAAAATAAATCTGGAGATTAAAGTTGAAACAAGATGAGGTATTACCCTAAATTATTTGATAAGTAATTTGATCTTTACTTCAGAGGTAAATGAGAGACATTAAAGGCTTTTAATATAAGGGAGAGATTTTTCAGTTATTTATTTCCTAACAAACCAATCATCTTTATGGACTGATTCAGTGGAAAAAGATCATTTCAAATGCCATCTACCAATGAATAACCTGGACTCAACATTTAGACTTTATAATGCACATTTTGCTTATTTTAAATCTGAGAATCATAACTCCTGTCTCACAAGTTTATCATAAATATTTGAGTTAAAATATTAGAACTGTCCATACTTGTGTGTGAGGATTATACTTGTCACCCTAAACCTACCAGTAACTTTTAGCACTGAAGAAGCCCAGAATTTAGAAATATCAGAGACTATATACTTCAAGGGGAATAGACTTTACTGACACATAAAGAGACCAAAAACCAAAAACAATAGCACAAACACCAGGAGTTTAGGTGAGGAAAGTCATCATAAAGAGTCACTATAAAATACTATTAAAATGTCCATTTTCAACAAAATATATGAGAAATTCAAGATACAGGAGAGTATGTTCCATACACAGTGAATAAAAAAAAAAAATCAAGGATAGAAATTCTTTTTCAGGGGCTAAGATGTTGGACCTAACAAAAAAATTTAAAGTAGCTTTTATAATATAATTAAGGATCTAAGGAAAACTCTATAGAATTAAAGAATGGTATGACAATATTTCATCAACTAGAGAATATCATTAAGATACAAACTTATTTGAAATAAATAAATAGAATTTCTGTAATTGAAAAATACAATAACCAAAACTTAAAAATTCACAGTAGACTTGAGCTGGAAGAAGAAAGTATCAGTGAACTGAGGTTATATCAATAGACAGTAAGAAATCTAAAGAACAGAAAGTAAAACAATAAGATAAATTGAACCCAATATCAAAGAAGTCTTGAACACCATTAAATGCACCAACATATGCATAATAGGAGTACCAGAATAATATGAGAGAGAGAACAGAGCAGAAACATATTATTGGAATAAAGACTGGAAAATTCTCAGATTTTATTTTAAAAACACTATTCTACATATCTAAGACAGTGAACTACAATTAGGGTAAATACAAAAAAAAAAAAAATCTAAATCCAGACACATGATATTCAAACTACTGAAAGTCAAAGATAGAAAATACTGAAAGCAGCAAAAGAAAAATGACCCATCACATATAGAAAAATAAAAATATAATTAACTGCTAACTTCACATCAGAAAATATGGCAGCCAAAGGTAGTGGCTTAACATATTCCAAGTAATAAAAGAAGAAAATAAGCTTCAACTAAGAATCTTATTCTCAGAATAATGATCTTAACAAAATAAAGGCAAAATAAAGACATTTTCAGAAAGAAAAATACTAAGATAATTTGTTGCTATAATACCTTGGTCTTGAGGGGCACCTGGGTGGCTCAGTCGGTTAAGCGGCTGCCTTCAGCTCAGGTCATGATCCCAGGGTCCTGGGATTGAGCCCCACATCGGGCTCCTTGCTCCGTAAGAAGCCTGCTTCTCCCTCTCCCACTCCCCCTGCTTGTGTTCCTCTCTCGCTCTGTCTCTCTCTCTCAAATAAATAAAATAAAATCTTTAAAAAAAAAACCTTAGTCTTGACTTACAAGAAACATTAATGGAAGTATTTTTAGATGAAAGAAAGTAATATCAGAGAGTACTTTGCATCCACATGAAAAAACAAAGTGCAATCAACTTCTGAAATGATAGCATGAGAAATTCTGCTGACCCATTCTCCAGTGAAATTGGTATAATTTTTTTTTTTAGTCAAGTCTATGGAAATGGTTTAAGAGCAAACAGCAAATGAAGAAACATCTACTCAAAAAAAAAAATCTATAAAAATTCATAAGAAAGGCAAGAGTCTGCAGTATTTGAACCAAGGGGCTTCTCCCTTTCCCTTTCCCCCGGTCAATAAGGTGGAGACTCCATTCCAGACTGCTTTATCCAAGAACACAGGAATATCTCTTTACCCAGCTCCAAGCTGGAGGGTTTTCCTCTGAGGAAGAGCAGGACTTCAGCACTTCTCTTCTTACCTCCATCTGTCTGCTGCTGAGGCTAATTCCTGAGTGAGTGAATTCTAGAACTGGGGGCTCACTTCCACCCAACTCCTTGTTGTGGAATGAAAGCTCTGCCTTGGGTGTGGCTTACAGTGAATACTACACACCTATGGCCCTTCCCCCAGTTCATAAGTCGATAGTCCTATACCAGGAGAGGCAAATGAAGTGAACCTGAGGCTACTGCTACTCCTCCCCTGAGTGCTTAGGTCCTAAAGAATGGGTGTCACTCCGAGCTCCAGAGCTTTGGTTCAGAGGTTTTGCCTTGGAGGAAAAGCAGGCCATAAAACAGATAGGTCTGGATCTCTTCTCAAAGGAACTGACTTCAACAATAGAGCTCTTTCAGAGCTCTTCAAAAACCATGGGGGGGTTATTGTAAAGGGAATTAGGAGATTTATCGACTTAATGAAGATACAGCCTAGACTACAGGTTAGCTAGTTTGCAGAAGACATATCAGGAATAAGACAGCTGGGAGGAGCTTTCCTGTGGTAAGCATAAATATAAAACACTGACCCCAGAGAATATTCCATGCAAGGAAATACTATTTTATTAGATTAGTTTGTAGAGGTATTTATGCCCCAAGACATTGTTGTAAACAATAGAGTGATCTGCTGGCAATTAATGGAGCATAACAGATGGGTCTCTTCAGAGACAGAGTGGAAGAGGCCTAATCTGCACCACTGTCATTCAAGACAACTGTAGGCATACCCAAAGTTGTGCCTCCTTAAAAAGTAGCATCAAAGACTTAACATTTAAGGGGAGACAGGGGAGTAAATGGTACTACAACTATCCAGGCTATCACTAAACAAATAAACAAGCAAATAAGAAAAGCAATCCTCGTGAAGGAAGCAGTACCCAGAAACACTACAGAGTCATTACAATATGTTCAGTTTCTAACAAAAAAATTAGAAGGCATGCAAAGAAACAGGAAAGCATGACCCATCACAATGAAAAAAAAAAAAGCAGGCAACAGAATTGCCTGTGAGAGAGACCAGATGTTGGATTTAGCCAGAAAATATTTTAAAATAGTCATTATTAATATTTCAGAACTAAGGGAAAGCTTGATTAAAGAAGTAATGGAAGGATGACAACAATGCCACCTCAAATAAAGAATATCAATAAAGAGAGGGAAGTGGAAATTCTGGAAATTAAAAGGTACAACTGTTGAAATAAAGCATTCACTAGAAGGGAACAATAGTAGATTTGAGCTGGCAGAAGAAATAATTAGTGAATTTGAAGATACATCAATAGACATTATGTAAGCTGAACAGAGAAAAGAATAAATAAAGAAAAATGAACAGAGCCCCGGAGAGATGTGGGACACCATGTGGCACACTAATAGTTGTATAATGGCCATACCAGAGGAAAGGAGAGGAGAGAGGCAGACAAAAACCAAAGAAACAGTGTCTGAAAACTGCCCAAGTTTGTGAAGAAAACAACCTAGACATCAAGGAAGCTCAACAAATACCAAGTAGGATAAACTACAAAAAGACCACAAATACCCACATCATGGTAAAAATGTTGAAAGTCAAAAACAAGAAAAAATCTTGAAACAGCAAGAGAAAAAGGACACTTACAAGCAACATCCAATAGGATTAACAGCTAACTTTGCAGCAGAAACAATGGGGCCAAAAGGCAGTGGGATAACATATACAAAGCGCTCAAGGGAAAAATTAATCAACCAAGAATGTCCAGTAAAAGCCATTCTTATTAAAAAATGAAGCTGAAATTAAACAAAACAAAAACTGAAGGAATTTATTGCCAGCAGATCCATATTCAAGAAATGCTAAAAGATGTTCTTCATTCAGTAGATTGCCTTTTCATTTTGTTGATTGTTCCCTTTGCTGTGCAGAAGTTATTTAGTTTGATGTAGTCCCACTTGTTTATTTTTGTTTTTATTGCATTTGGTTTTGGTGTCAGATTTAAAAATCATCACCAATCCCATGCGAAAGAGCTTACCACCCATGTTGTCTTCAAGGACTTTTATGGTTTCAGATCTTACACTCAAGTCTTTATTTCATTTTGAGTTAATTTTTTGTGTATGGTGTAAGATAGTGATCCAGTTTCATTCTTTTCCATGTGGCTGTCCAATTTTTCCAACACCATTTATTGAAGAGACTGTTCTTTCCCCATTGTATATTCTTGACTCCTTTGTCATAAACTAATTGACCATACATGCATGGGTTTATTCTGGGCCCCCTATTCTATTCTACTGATCTATGTGTCTGTTTTTATGCCAATACCATACTGTTTTAATTACTACAACTTTGTAATAGCGTTTGAAATCAGGGAGCATGATACCTCCAGCTTTGTTCTTCTTTTTCAAGATTGCTTTGGCTTTTTGGGGTCGTTTATGGCTTCACACAAATGTTAGGATTGTTTGTTCTATTTTTGTGAAAAATGTCATTGGATTTTTTTTTAGATTTATTTATTTATTTGAGAGAGAATAGAGAGAGAGAGGGAGAGTATGAGGTGGGAGGAGTAGAGAGAGAGAGAGAGAGAGAAAATCTCCAGCAGACTCCCTGCTTGAGCAAGGAGCCTGATGCAGATTTTGATCCCACAACCCCAAGATCATGACCTAGGCCGAAATCAAGAGTCAGACACTAACTGACTGAGCCACCCAAGTGCCCCTGTCATTGGAATTTTAATAGAGATTGCTTTGAGCAGTATGGACATTTTAACAATATTAATTCTTCTAATCCATGAGCATGGAACATACTTCCATTTATTTGTGTCTTCTTCAATTTCTTTCCTTAATGTCTTCTAGTTTTCAATATACACATCTTTCACTTCCTTAAATTTATTCCTAGATATTTTATTCTTTTTGATTCAATTGTAAATAGGATTATTTTCTTATTTTCTCTGATAGTTCATTATAAGTATATAAAAATGCAAAAGTTTCTGTGTATTGATTTTGTATCCTGCAACCTCACTAAATTTGTTTACTAGTTCTAATAGTTTTTTATCTAGTTTTTAGTGTTTTCTACATATAATATCATGTCATCTGCAAATACTGGCAGGATTCTCTTCCTTTCCAATTTGGATAATTTTTATTTCTTTTTCTTGCCTAATCGTTCTGGATAGGACTCCCAATTCTAAGTTGAATAAAGGTAGTGAGCCTATTAATAGATTGGACATGACTGAGGAAAAAATCTGTCACAACACAAAGGTTTGATCTCTGAAAGCAATAATTGATAAGCTGGACTTCATGAAAATTAAAAACTGCTCTTCTGCAAATGACAATATCAAGAAAATAAGAAGACAGGTCTCAGACTGGGAGAAAATATTTCCAAAAGATACATCTGATGAAGAACTGTCATCCATATGATCCAGCAACGATGCTTCTTGGTATTTACCCACAGGAGTTGAAAACTTATTTCCACACAAAAACCTGCACACCAATGGTTATAGCAGCTTTATTCAAAATTCCCAAAACTTGGAAGCAACCAAAATGTCCATCAGTGATGAATGGATAAACTGGTACATCCAGATGATGGAATGTTATTCAGATCCAAAAACAAACGAGCTATTAAGTCATGAAAAAACATGGAGGAACTTAAATGTATATTACTAAAAGAAAGAAGCCAATATGAAAAGGATATATACTGTATGATTCCAACTCTATGACATTCTAGAAAAGGCAAAACTATGTGGACAGTAAAAAGATCAGTGGTTGTCAGGAGCTGGGGGAGGAAGGGATAAATAAGTGGAACAAAGAGGATTTTTAGGATAGTGAAAATATTCTGTGTATCATAATGATGAATACAAGTCATTATACATTTGTCCAAATCCATAGAATGTACACCAAGAATAAACATTCCTGTAAACTATGGACTTTGGGTGATTATGATGTGTCGATGTAGTTTCGTCAACTATACCAAATGTACAACTTTGGTGAGGGACATTGATAATGAGGGAGGCTATGCATGTGTGGGGGAAGGGAGTATATAGGAAATCTCTGCACCTTCCTCTCAATTTTGCTATGAATCTAAAACTATTCTGGAAAATAAAGTCTCATTTAAAAAAAAAAGACAAAGAGGGGCACCTGGGTGGCTCAGTCGTTGAGCGTCTGCCTTTGGCTCAGGTCATGATCCCAGGGTCCTGGGATCGAGCCCCCCCCATCAGGCTCCCTGCTCAGCAGAAGCCTGCTTCTCCCTCTCCCACTCCCCCTGCTTGTGTTCCCTCTCTCGCTGTGTCTCTCTCTTTGTTTTTTTTAAAAAAAAAAAAAAGACAAAGAAACCCATTTTAAAAATGGGCAAATGACATGAACAGATATTTCTTCAATTAGATCTGGAAATGGCCAATGAGCACATGAAAACATAATCAACATCATTAGGAATAATCAGGCAAATACAAACTAAAATCACAATGAGATACCACTTCACACTCATTTGGATGTCTGAACGCATGGAATGCAGAACAACAAGAGTGAACCCACAAAGTAAACTATAGACTTTATGTGATAATGATATATTAGTGTAGGTTCATAACAAACATACTGCTCTGGTTGGGGACGTTGAGAATGAGAGAGGCTAGACATGTGTACAGGAAGTCTTTCTACCTTTTGCTGAATGTTGCTGTGAACCTAAAAGTATTCTCTAAAATTATATTATGTAAATGGAAGTTATACCTTCATCCTGGCTTAGACCATATCCACTGGCTCTCATGTTCTGATCCTCACCACTCTCTACCAAATAGAGATAATGTTTGGGTGTTTCTGATACCCATTTATGTGGAGAGTGACACTGTAAGTCTATCCTCAGTCCATCAATCTAGACACTCCATGCAGGAGGGTCTACCCATCACTTCTATGCCATAATGGGCTCAGGAATTTTGTGATGACTTGCTGGCTTCCAGTACCCTGAACAGAAATTGAGACACAGATTTTCTCTTAAAATACTCTTAAATACTCAAACATGTCTGAATGCAGCAAACCCTCCTGATATTAATCCCTCCCCATGGTTGATGGGATGGCAGGACAAGATCCATAGTCACTCTCCTGAACTATCACCAACATCAAAGTCAGATATTTCTTCCCTGGAACTTCCCTCCTCTCAATCCATAAAACATTGGCATTAACAAATATAATCATAAATCTTTGTTCCTTATGAACAGTGATTTTCTGAAACCAATAATTCATCTCAGGGTGTTTTATCACTGACATGATGACTTCATTCTGAGCAATGAAGCTCTTTACCAATTGTATATATAGGGAGACATTAGGCTAAGCATGAGTGTAGGAGAAAGAGGTAGGGCAGAAGCAAAACAAAAATTAAAAACATATATATATTCAAATTATCATCCCTTGAAATAATATTAATGTCCTCAAAATGGAGTGCAGGTCTCCCCATCATCAAGACATGGAGACTGTGTACAAGATCAGATTTGAGCAGGTTCTGAAGACAAAAGTAAGATCCATGAGTAAGTGCTTGTGGCCCTACAATGCCACATTGCCTTCTCTGTTACAATTAAGCTCTATGCTTGGTTATTATCATGATCTTTCTTCCAGTTGCAGGAGATGAATTTTCTTTAAAGTGGCAGTAGATGACCTCTGACCCTAAACTCTTCCTTAAATTAGTCGTTGACCAACCTGAGCCTAACATTTTCTCCTTTCAGGTATTGATGAGACTTAACCACCACCACCCAGTCTCAGAGTCATAATTACCATTTTCCTACACCTCCCAAACATCAGAGATATTGCATAAGCCAGGGGATACCCTTCCATCTATATCTTGTCACACTCAGCACAGGGGAAAACTTTAAAATTACATTGTTACAGCATGCCATGGGACATCAGCACTATTTACTACCAGGCATGAGTTACTCATTGCCATTTGGTGTGCCAGATAGCCAATTCCAGAACCACATCCTATAATCTACTTCCTATGATCATGATGGCACCTACTGTCATAGGCTGGTCTCCCTGGAAGATCTTAATATGTTGATTCATGTACTTAATATGTTGATTCAGGTGTTTATTGAGGAAATGCTCCTGGAAGAGATTAGTTAAAGAGTGGAGGAGTTGGATAAGGGGGAGAAACAAGTAGAGCAAAGGTGCAATTTTATGTGAATTTCCAGATATAGCTTCATTCCATGGGGAGTGTAAATTACACTCTGCTGAAGGCAGAAATGTGTTCTGCTGAAGCAAGAAATCTGTGCTGCCATACTCCTGCACTACTCACTCATTACACGGAGCTTGCTCCAAGGGAATGTAAACTCCTAGTACTTTCAACTTTTGGAACAACCAGACAAAGTAGCACTAGTAGCCAGTAAAGGTAGTACTCTAAAGAAGGTTGTAGGTACAAGTCATAACGAGCAAAATATATCAAATCTGGGGAATAAGAGTAAAGATTTAATTGGTAAAAGGCATCTGGGTGAAGCACGCCTGTGTCCTCTACAGTATCCATGTAACCAGCAACCTGTTCAAGAACCAAAATGTTACCAGAATCCCTAAAGCCCTCCCCACTTTTATTCCCTCCTAGTCACTAACTTCCAAGATAACAACTAACCTGGCATCAAATAACATAGATTGGTTCCACCTGTTTTGTACTTTATATAAAAGGAATTATACAGCATGTCCTCTTTTATTTCTGGTTTCATTTCCTCATTTCATTGTAAGAGTCGTCATGCTATTGCATGTATGAAAGCCACCTGTTGGAAGATTGAAGGGCCTCCACTTCATCTCTCTGAATAATTGTATGGAAGAGAACGCTACTTCCCCAACATCTGGAACCACATTTAATTGTTTATATGAATGAGGAAAGATATGTCTATTGTGTATATTGAGTCATTTTGCATTTTAGGATTATTTGCTACAACGATATGCTTACATTAATATGAATATTTTTGGGCACCTGGGCAGCTCAGTCAGTTAGGCATCTTCCTTCAGCTCAGGTCATGATCCCAGGGTCCTGGGATTGAGTCCCACATCGGGCTCCCTGCTCAGCAGGGAGTCCGCCTCTCCCTCTCCCTCTGCTGATCTCTGTCAAATAAATAAATAAATCTTTAAAAAAATAATATGAATATGAGTATTTTCTTTGTCATAGGTATTAAATATTGTGCAATTCCCATCAAGATTCTCTTATTAACTCAGAGAATATTCATTAATTTGCAAGCATATGGATAATACATATTACCATATGTATTTCAGAATACACAGTCTGTGATGCCTTGGAATTTACTGAGGCTTCCTTTATGACCTAAAAGATAGTCTAGTTTTATTAATGTTCACTGTGTGCTTAAAAAGAGAGTTTATTTTGTTAATTTGTTCTAAAGTTCTATATATATCTAAAAATCCAAGCTAATTATACTTATTTAAGTTACACTTATTTGGGAATAAATTTTTTTTATTGGTTTATAGTATTCTGGTTTTTTACAGTGACAATACTTCTTAGGAGTCTAAGTGATTTGGTGTGAGTACCCGTGTTTCCATAAATTCTGTCTGATAATGTATATGAAGGAAGATCTAAAGTCAGGCCCTCATCTGAGTTCTTCCTGGTGACTATAAGAAGAGAGGTGGAGATAAGTCTAAAGGCAGAGAGTCCTAGACAGAACCTTTGGAATCTACTCTCATTGCTACCACCAAATCTGGGACCTCCTCTAGTCAAAGTTACCTTTAACTCTTAAATGTATGCAACATTGGGAAGAAGCAGCCTGGGGAGTTTGGAGGGGAAGGAGTTAGAGGTGGGAATATCCAAAGGAAGGTGGCCAGTTGCACCTGTCAGCATGAACTCCTAGGTAACGCAGAGCTTTGGCACCAACCTGATATTATGTGTGGACACTGGAGGCCTGGGCTGTTGCTGCTGATCTCTGTGGCTGAGGGGCAGAATAGGACTACAGTCATCAAATGAATTATTGACATGTATATTATGGAACACTGATGAAATATTGATTCTTTTGGATGGCACCATGACCTCGGGTGCCTGGACTCTTCAGGCTGATTGCCACCAGTGGCAGGTAACCTTATCTCTTTGCTCTAACTTATAAATAATATTTTCTATGTGGGCCATAATATGATAAGCCTGAGAGGTACTGCTTTCTATATATGTATTGACCGAGTTGTTGAGAATGAGATTTTTTCAAGTTTGACTTGTTTAATAAATATAGTGAATTATAGCAGCTTAACATTATTCATATTCCCCGCTGGCTTTCTGTTCCTTTTCTCCCATCACTCCCTTTGTATCTTTATCACTCACTGACTCTTTAGTCAGCTGCAGTAGGGCTTCTGAACACTGAGGAGCAAGGTAGCAAATTTATCAGAAGGTCAATCCTGTCCAACTTTCTTCACAATGAAAGATTACAAGAAATCAATGCCTTATCTTCATCACCCCTAGCAGGTGCTGGAATTCCTTTCTTAAACACTAATATATCTCCTAGCTGCTCTCCTGAATCTTGCCATTCCTCTCCTTATTTATTCTAGCATTTAGAGAAATGTCTTTTAACAATATCTCCTCTGTTCAAATCACCTAATGGCTTCCCAACTCTCTAAATATAAAAGCCAAAGTCTTTACAATGCCTACAAGCGTTTGACAGTTGGCTATGCTCACTTCACCACTTTTGCTGAATCATCTGATGTCAGAGTGATTCTTTCTCTTTGAGGGTGATCTGAACTTGTATCCCACCACTCTCTCCATTCTCCCTCACACACTGGTCCTTCCTTGCTTCATAACGTGCCACTCCTACTTTAGCACCAGGGCATTTGGCCTGGCTTTTCAGTTAGCCCAAAGGTCACTTGCTAAGTAACTGACAGCTACCTTGACCTTGCATTTAAAATTGTACCTTTTCTATAACCTTCCCAATTTTCCTTCCTGTTGGAAAAACCTAAAGTGCTCCCAGGAGGATAATAAAAGAGATATTTCTGAAGCAGTTTCATTAAGACTGGAGCAGAAGTGATCTGATATTTCACTAACATCCACCCACTAGGAGATAGCCACATTCCTTTTGACTATAGTCAAAGGTTAAGCAGCACGTTGGTTAAGATATTAAACTGGATATTTACCTAAAGAAAATGAAAACACTAATTCAAAAAAATCAGACGAAATCAGAGAAGGAGACAAACCCTAAGAGACTCAACTACAGGAACAAAACTGAAGGTTGATGGGGGGGGGGGGATGGAGTAACTGGGTGATGGGCATTAAGGAAGGCACTTGATGTAATGAGCACTGGGTGTTATATGCAACAGATGAATCACTAAACTCCACCTTTGTAGCTAAAAAATACACTATAGGTTAATTAATTAAATTTAAATTTTAAAAAAACAAAAGAAAGATACATGCACATCAATGTTTATTGCAGCACTATTTACAATAACCAAGATATGGAAGTAACCTAAGTGTCTGTTGATAGATGAACGAATAAAGAAGATGTGATATATACATGTAATATATATACATATTATATATATAAATATAATAAAATGGAGTACTAGGTAGCCATAAAAAAGATGAGATCTTGCCATTTGCCTTTGCCATTTGTGAGGTCTTGCCATGGATGGACCTAGAGGGTATTATGCTAAGAGAAGTATGTCAGACTGAGAAAGACAAATACCATATGATTTCACTTATTTGTGGAATCTAAAAAAACAAAACAAATGAGTAAACAAACAACAAGCAGAATCCAACTTATAAATACAGAGAACAAACTGGTTGCCAGAGGGATAGGCAAAATGGGGGAAGGGGAGGGCTGAAGTACAGGTTTCCAGTTATGGAGTGAATAAGTCATGGGAACAAAAGACAAAGCATGGGGAATACAGTCAATGATGTTGTAACAGTGTTGTATGGTGACAGGTGGAAACTACAATTGTGGTAGCACAGCATAACGTATAGAGATGCTGAATCACTATGCTATATACCTGAAACCAATGTGAGATTGTGTGTCAGTTATATTCAAATTAAAAAAAAAATTAAATCGTGGCCTTTGCCTCTGTTCATGAGTTATCTTTGATCCAACACCCTCCCTACTTCTCTAATAAGAAAAAACACGGGGCACCTGGGTGGCTCAGTCGTTGGGCATCTGCCTTCAGCTCAGGTCATGATCCCTGGGTCCTGGGATCGAGCCCCGCATCGGCCTTCCTGCTCAGCGGGAAGCCTGCTTCTCCCTCTCCTACTCCCCTTGCTTGTGTTCCCTCTCTCGCTGTGTCTCTCTCTCTGTCACATAAATAAATAAAATCCTTAAAAAAAAAAAGAAAAAACACAAGGTAGCCATCATTGCACTTTTGAGCTTATACAATAATACCTCTTCAATGCAGAAAACAAACATAAAAAGGCACAAATTCAAAATACATACAAAATTATACATAATCTTAAGAACTAGTAGTGACCATTGTTAACAATTCAGAATTTGTCATTATATTTTTTACATACAATTTTATTGAAAGTTGTTTTTACCCACATTACACATTATTTCTGTTATATGTTATATTAAAATTTACATTATTCTATGTGTAAACTTATATGTCACACAGTATATGATGAAATAGTTCCATGTCAATAAATATTCTTTTACAATATTATTTTTAATAGTTAACTTATTTTTTCATTCATAGATAAACCAAATTATGACCAACCCTCTGTAAGATGATTTCCATTTTGCAGTGTCACAAAAATTCCTGTTATAAATATTTATGGAAACAACATTTTTTTAAAGATTTTATTTATTTATTTGAGAGAGAGAGTGAGAGAGAAAATAAGTAGGGTGAGGGCCAGAGGGAGAAGCAGACTCCACTCTGAGCAGGGAGCTGGACATGGGGCTTGACATGGGGCTCAATGTGGGGTTAGATCCTGGGATTCCAGGATCATGACCTGAGCCGAAAGCAGATGCTTAACTGACTGAGCCACCCAAGTGCTCCTGGAAACAACTTTATGATGAATTCTCATTTGAGAGTTTAAAAGTTCTACAAATTTATGTACTCACCAGCAGTTTCACCAACTTCAAATGTTTACAATATTTTTTTTATCATTGACAGTTTTCCTATTTATTACAAATAATATTCAAATATAGAGATTTTATTCAATTCACTTCCAATATTTATCAATTATTTATATAGTAACTGTCCTTTCACCTACTGATATAATAAATTATAGTAATCTCCTTTCTAATATGTCACTGTCCTTCCATTCTTGAAATAAATCTTACTTCTTCATTGTAAACTATTCTTTGACATACTGTTAAGTTTTATTGGCTAATCTTTATTATCTTAATGTATTTCTAAGATTTTTAATATAAAATAGTATTGATGTTTCACATGTATATATAGTAACTTGCACAGATAAGAATTTCACAAAATCAACACACCCATTTAAACATCACCCAGACCAAGAAATCAGACATTATCAGTACCCCAGAAGCCCCTCAAATCCCATTAGAGATTAAATCCCATCCATCTACTTGGATGTTCCCATGTTATCTCAAACAATATCTTCACAATGAAACTCATCCTATTCTCCAAAGCATTTCTCACCATCTATCGTCAAGGTTGCTGGTAACTTCTAGATCACAAGATAGGCCTACAGCTCTCTGGACCTCCAGCTTACTGTAGGGCTTTTCAAGGTTTGAACTTATTCTGTTGATCATCACTGTCCCGACTGCCCACTTCTCATCCAAATAACTGCTCTCTTCCCTTAGCTAAGATGTTGAACCCTCTTAATTAAGTTTAGCTCCGCTCCAGATTATGAGGCTCAGACTGATCCTAGTTATGGATTTTGAAAAAGCACTAGGTGCAGTTTAGATGATTCTAAATTTGACAGATTTGCACATTCTCCCACTCTGGTTATGGGTTCTGATTATGATAACTGTGCTCCTGATTTGCTTTAGGGTCCACCTTTCATACCATTTAATAGCTAATTTCTTAATATGTTTTCTTGGGGTAGAATCCATGTTTTGCTGACATTACCAGGAACGCCTTTTCCTTGAGACTGAAGTTCAGCCTTGTGTAGTCCAAGTGTTTGCTGCTTTAACTTTCAAAGCTCTTTTATTTTTTTTTCTCCAGCATAAAATGAGAAGCAGGGGCTCCTGGGTGGCTCAGATGGTTAAGCATCTGCCTTCGGCTCAGGTCATGATCCCAGGACCCTAGGATCGAGCCTTGGGAGCCTGCTTTCCCCTCTCCCTCTGCTGCTCCCCCTGTTTGTGCTCTCTCTCTCTCTCTCAAATAAATAAATAAAATCTTTTAAAAAATGAGAAGGAAAACATATTTTTGCCTCAATGCATTCCTAAATTATTGTTTGTCCTTTCCTGTCATTTTCATCCCCATGCTGCCATATCCACACACTTCACCAATTATCTCTGCCCAGAAACCTGGCACAAAGCACTCCTTTCCAACTTCCCTGCTGCCCCACTATCTGCTCAAGTTGAATCTGATGAGGCTATCCTTTGGCTTCATTGCATGCTACCCGTCACACTTGGAGGCACATGGATAAATGTCTTTCTTTATAAAAGAGTGGTTTACTATTCAAAAGGAAATACAGCATAGAAGGATAAAGTTACAACTACAGTATATACATGAATTTCCTCAGACAGAAAGTCAGAAGATCCTGCACCAGGGAATCACATTGGGTGGATTTATGTCCACTGTTTAACCTGGCTCCTCTTCCCTCTGATTTATGGCTTATCTTTCAAAGTGTCAGTTTTTCCTCTGCTTGGAATCTCCACCCACCATTAACATCCCACAGATTGGAGGAGGTTCAGAGCTGGTGTGGTCTTACTGGGGGATTTCTCCTTTTCAATATTCTAATCAGTGTGAGTTGCCTATTTGCCAGGAATGAACACACACACACACACACACACACACACACACACACATCTGTCAAGATCAAGTATTAATTTTTATAATATTTTTCACTCTTTAAACCAATATCTTTTACACTAAAGGCTCTGATTCATAAATACATTGTAAAATCAAAGTGGGTTACAACCTGCATCTTAATGGAATAAACTAGAAGAAAACAGAATATGATAGAAAATACCATAGTGCACTGCACACAGTGTAAGTAGGATTTTGTGATGTTTCAGATATGTGAGTGTATGTGTATTTGTGTTTTGGTTGTAATATAAAATTTATTTCTTACTATGGGCTGCATTAAAAACAATGTAAAAAAACATACAAACATATAAAGAAGTTTTAAAAACTTCTAACTGCAAGAATCTCATCTCCTAAAATATATCACATTATTAGGCAGAGTATTGCTTATTTTCTTTCAGGCTTTAAGAATATGCATGCTACTTTAATCCTGACAGAAATTTTTAAAAAGGCCAAATATTTTTGAATAAAAAGACCATTTTAGTAAGGACTCAATTATGTTCTTAGACATGAGCCTTTGATTTCCCGAGTTTTTATTCAGGCAAAGAGAAGAAAGTGTTCTGTTCTTTTAATTATCTTATGTTGGGTGGGTTTTCTCTCTTCTGATACTGGTTCCACACATGACTCAGGTTTTCCTCACCAACTGCCACATCTCCTAGCTGACTGCCTTTCTACTTTTGTGGATTTCTGCTTGTCACCCGCTTTTAATAAAACTTTAAGATTTATGAGAGCAGTAATTTAATGGATGGATACTAGGCCATCTCTATGACCTAGTATAAAGCCTGGAATTTAATGGGTAAGCAATAAGGAGTGGTAAAGTCAAATCAAATTCTGGCCCTCCTTTTTTCTACCTGCTGGTGTCTGGTTAATGTCAATGACATGACCAGACCTATGGGACAATATTACATAGAAATAGTAATAATGAATGCATTACTTAGTTCCATCAGGAATAAGACTCTACAAGTTAAACAAAAAGGAAGAAATATGTTGACAAGACATTAGTGACTTATAGAGGGTCCAGCTACCCGTGGTTTGCCTACACTTTTCACCGTTTATGAAACATATCCTACAAGAAACCCAGCTGCAAACCCAGGCTGGTAAGAATGATAGCTTCTTGGATATAATGTTTTGAGACAAAAAAGTCATTTGTGCTCCTTTATTGGTCCTTCAGCTAGAGAGAACAGGCTTTTGTCAGGGTGGTTTTTTGACCCGTGCCCCCTGGTGTTTCCAGGTTGCTATCTTCCTCAGCTCCAAGTATGGATACATGAAGCAAACAGAAAGCCCAGGAAACTCACCAGCGTATTATTCTTCAAGTCCCCAGATCCCTAGCCAATCCACTTTCTCTCCCCCTTACTGTCTTCTTATGTTTTTTTGTGTGTGTGTATTTCATTTGTACTTAGTGGTAAAAATAGGGAAATTATACCTACTACAGATCCAGAAGTTTTATAAATTTCAGTTATGTCAAGTTGGTAAGTAGGGTTATTCAAGCCGTCTGTAATCTTTCTATCTTTTGCGTTAATGTTGCTGGTGTTGGAAGTGTACTTCCCTAATTGCATGGAATGCAAAGTAGATAATATTGTCTGATTTCCAGTTATACTGCAGGCATGGGCACTGGGCAATTTTATGTACTCTCCAGATTTAGATTAAGCCCTGGTTTTTTTTTAAAGATGGGTGAAGAAATCTGACTTCGCCATCCACCATTTTCCTACAAAGATCAGGAGAGATCATCTTCTTAATGTAGTGCCTTTTTTAACTGGCAAAACTAACCTTATGCTGGTACGCAAAGGATCTCTAAAGCCTTTGAAAAACCAGGGAGATGGAGCTCCAGAGAAGCAACAGGTAATTATTAGCCAAAGACCTCTGAATCTTCAACAGATAAAACTGTCTTTAGTTGGATGGTGTAGGCAGTTTTCTTTTCTCACTTGAATTTAATTTCTAAAGTAACTGCTTCTACAGACACTAGAAAGGTTGACACTAGTGCTAAGAAGATCCAATAACCTAATTATTTTCTTCCCTTATCTTCACTCTTATGATCCATA
This sequence comes from Phoca vitulina, assembly GCF_004348235.1. NCBI lineage: Eukaryota > Metazoa > Chordata > Mammalia > Carnivora > Phocidae > Phoca > Phoca vitulina. The sequence goes on from NW_022589786.1 coordinate 1,737,723, forward strand.
CTTCATTCAACCTCTATCTCCTGCTCCCAAAGTCACTGGTCCCCAAGTTACTTTTGTCTATTACTGATAGAATTTGGATATTCATGAACAAGTTGATTTCAGTTATACAAAATAAGATGTTAAATTTCTTCACATTCAAGTTTTATCATAAATAATAACCCCATAATATAACCAAGAGAGAGCCAATGGTAGATTTGAATAGGGCAACAAGATCAGATTGTGTTTTAAAAATTGCATTCTAGGAATTCCTATACATTGAGCAAGTAGAAGAATTCCCCTGCAATTGAAAAGAAGGCATGTCATATTCATGTATGAAAAGATGTTTTTTATCATGTTTTAACATGTTTTATACATGTTTTTGTACATACTTTATAAAGATGTTATTGACTCCAGTCAAAATTCCAGTAGGGTTATATCTTGGTGGACTAGACACAATCTAATTACCTAGGAGGCAGTATTATGGAGAGATTAAGAGTACTGCCTTTGGAAGGAGGGACAAAGAGGGGAAAGTCAAAGATGCTGCCAAGAAAAGCATAAAGTATCACACAAGACATTCATGGTGTTGGTCTAAGAAGATTGATAGATAAGTTAAAGGGAACATTCATTCTCTAAGATGAGAGAAGATAAGTGAACATGGGCTTTGTAGTTAAACATACCTGTGTTTGAATCCCATATCTGACCATTAGTAGCTAGTTACTTCATTACCACTCTTTAGTAGCTAGTTAGCTCCAGCAAATGAATTTACTCTCCTAAGCTTCAGTATCTTTTTCTCTTATACAAGTCTCACAATGCTATAAACCTCATGGGATTATTATAAGGAATAAATGTGATGAGGAGTGTAGACCACATAACCAGGTATTGGCAGAAAGAAAGGGATGGATGAATGTGTAGATCCCTCGTAAGTTGATATGAAGAGAAGCAGAAAAATAGAAAGAAAAGTAAGTGATAAAATTTCCAGAATTACAAGGCAAAGAGAAAAAAAGTGGAGTTGGTTCATCCTGAAGCTTCCCTACTTAATAAAGAAGAGGTGAACTTTTCTACTCAAAGTCATATAGGGGAGGTATGGTCAGATAGTTGAAAAAATGGATTAAAGAAAAAGAAATGATATTGGAGATGGGTGGCCTAGTTAGCAACATGATATTAAATAAGAGGCTTTCTTAAGAGTCTAGCAGGTTTAGGTGGCCAACCAAGATTAACTGAGGTCTGGAGTAGGAAAATAGGAAGTTGAGTTTATTCTGGCTTGGAAGAGGGAAGAATAAAGGGTAGGATGCCAAGAGAGTATGGCCATGTCAAGAAGCTAAATTTTAAATGTCAAACTATGGGACTCAGGTAGAGAAGAAAAGACAAAGCAGCAAAAGGCGTGCTAACTACTTGAGAGAGTTTAAGGTCTATGTGATAGAAATTTTCCAGTTAATGGCACATTTTTAGGCTGTCCTATGTTTAAGTAGAGGGAAACAACTGGAGAAAATGGGAGGCTTGAGTATTGCAAAGACTATTGGTTGCAGTACCCGAGTTTCTTGGGCTGATGTCAGAAATCATGTCCTAGAAAGATAAAACAGGTAAACCTTCTGAGAAGCAGAATGGACTAAGTGACCTCAGGAGGCAGAAGAGACCAGAAAGATGAATCAGCCTTGAATTAGGCAAGTAATTCCACCAGATCATCTGGAATGTGGTAGGCAATTAACCTTTGCAAATGCGATCAAATATTTAGGATGCTGGTCCTTCTTGTTCTCATGATCCACAACAGAAACCACAAGTATGGAACCTTCAGATCTCTCCCTGCCTGCTGGAACATGAAACACCAGAAGAGGTGGTTCAAGAGAGGGATCAAAGTAGGAAACAGCCATTAGAGTAATTTCATGCCAAGTAAGTGGTCACTCAGCTGAACTAGGAGGCTGCTCCCTGTGCTCAGCATGCCCCTGGCCACAGATTCATAGAATAGCAACTTTACTTAAGGCTAGCTCTGACCTCAGGGTGACTAGAGCAGACTCACATTCTGCAGCAACTCATTCAGGTAATATTTCTTCATCTTCTCCATCCTTAGTTCAAATAAGTGGTGGGATCTCGGCATTTCTTCTCTGTCAGTAGGTTTTCCCATGTGTTTGTTCTCCTCCAGTATCTTCCTTTTGCTTCCTCTGCACATGAAAGTAGGGGAAAATTCACTAGCAGCTAATAGGATTCTCCCTCATTTCCCTGCATGCCCACCAGCTACAATTTGGAGAAGAGACAGAATGACAGAAGGACAGGAGGAAGTTGAGGAAATGACTTGGAAAACATCTTCTCTCTGGGCCTAAGTATTTCCATCCCTATAAGAGAAGAGTGTGGCTAAAGAAATTGGCAATTTAATACAAATAAACTCTTTACTTACAATAGTATCAGTTGACCATCTCAATATGCTTTGAAGTTCATCCTTTTTCTAAGGCTCACACTTCTAGGAGATGTTGAAGCTAGAATCTGAACTCAGATCTCTCTGATATATATAAAATTATGTGTACCTATCTAAGAATCATAAAAATTATATTTAGATCAAGATATTTATCCAGATTCTTGCATCAGTTAAGGTATACATAATTTTTATGACCCAAGACCAACAATTCTATTTTCAATTCATTCTTTGTATTTGAGCACGTGTAAGTGGTCTGCAAGAAGACACTTAGTTAGGAAATGAAGGACTGGAGAAACAGGTCTATCCCAGGAAATCAAATGACTCACATTATAAAGTGACATGTCCCTGATAACGCAGGACAGTCCTCAGTCCACACCCGTTTATTCAGAATTTTTTATAAATTCTTAGAGTGTTTATATTTACTCACATGAATGTTCCAGTGTAGATGATAGATTATAGGGTGAACCTATGTAAAAGGAACATGCCTGGGGCCAGTCCTGATGAAAGCCCGGAGCCCAGTTCCTCTTCCAACCAGGACTGGGATTATACATGACTACTGGCAGAAAAAAAAAAAGTTCTTTTAACGGTTTATTATCTCTCTTTGAAGCAGAGGGCCCTCTCAGGTCTGAACCCTTGGGATCAGGCCAGTGTGAGACCATCATGGTCAAGTTTATAAGAATGCAACACCTCAGGGCAGTAGGTCCTCTCATGTTTGGAAAGCCAGCTGTGCAAGATATTAGGAATAAACTATCTCAAGCCTTTTCCCAGGTCCCACCAGAGCAGGACATTGGATGAGATCAAATGGCTGCCTTTTCCTACACAACCATATTTTTCCTGGTTTCCTCCACTTTGGCACATACTGTTTTCTCAGGTAAGCAAACTTACAAGTCTTGGGAGAGAAACATCTGATATTCTTTTAGTTGTAGAAAAGAAAAACAGTCATGTGTGACTAAGTGGGGAATGTTAGGCTTGACAATGCAAAGTGGGTAACAATTGGGTATCACTGTTAGAAAAGGGAGTTACTCTGGAAAACCCTCCAAAATTTGAAAATGAAATGACATGTTTCTACATAATGCATGGGTCAAGAAAAATCCAAAGGGAAATTCAAAATTATTTTGAACACAAGGAAAATAAAACAAAATGAGCAAAAGTTTAGGTTCAGAGAAGTGTCATTACCTCCATACTCCTTTCCCTTTTATTCCAACCCCACAGCCATCTTTATGGAACCAGCTTCATTGATCTCTGTCTTTCTTGTGTTATATAGAAACATGTGTGCACATTGTGTCATTCTCCTACTTGCTTACCTAAAAGAGCATACTATAGATACCTGTTTGCAACTTGCTTTTCTCAATTTACAAATATCCTGAAAATCACTACATATCAATTCACAGGGATCTCCCTCATTCTTTTATACAATGTCATAGAACTTCCTTGGGTGGGTATACCAAAGTTTATTCATTCAGTCTTCTTTGTATGGGCGTTTAGTTTGTTTTCAATATTTTGCAGTTACAAACAATGTTGCAATAATCTTATGCATATGTATTTTGTATTGTTGGAGGTGTATCTTCAGGGTAAATTCCTTAAACTAAAAAATATCTAATAAACTGGAAGAGAATATCTGCAACACATATCACAGATAAAGGACTAATACATCTAATATATAAGAATACTTAAAACTGAGGGAAAAGAAATAAAAACCAATTGCCAAATGAGTAATATGCATACATATACAATTCACACACGCATACACATACCCCCAAAATACAGAAATGGCTCTTAAATCTGTAAAAGATATTCAACTTCACTATGAAAAAAATGCTAATCAAAACTATGCTAAAGCACCTCACCTACCAGAAAGGTTTTCCTACACTAAGATTAAAGAGAAATTCAGTTGCTCTTTGCATGGTTTCATTTCTTATGTTCAGATGTATTTGAGGTTTATTCTCATATATGGTATGTGGTATATATTTTTACTTTATTTCTGCTAGATGAAGGCCTTTATTTTCCTTTTTCCTCACCGTATCCAGCTACTTTTGTCATTAAAAGATTCTGGTTTTTTAGAATTAGAAAGAAGCGTTCCATTTTTTTTTTTTTTATTCTTTAAAAGATTATATGTGCAATTGGCATAGTCTATTCCTGGAAAGGTTGGTAGGCTTCTTGTTTCCTCTGGGAAATAATTTAAAATACAACTCAAGTTTTCTCTTTGAACTTTGGAAATTCTGACTTTTGGAAAGCTAGAATTTTCTAGACTATTTAAAAGATCATATTACAGTGAGAGATAAGGAATAACAGAACTATGATAAGTCTCTTCTTATTTCCTTCTCCCACAGCCAGCTGGCCAACCTCTATCTCCAGGCAACACTAGCATCCTCACACAAACTAGCTTCCCAGGACCAGTCTCTCCAGAGCCAAGGAACCCTTAAAGTTTCTCATCATCACTCATAGTATCCTCTTTAGTTCAGCATCTTGGTAGGAACAAGCCTAATATTTTATTTACCATATCATATTTAATTAAAAAAACTTTAAAGTATGTACACTCATCCCAACTGCAGTGAAAAGGAAACTAAAGCCAACAAAAATCAGGTAACTTAATGAAAATAACGTAGTTTGCAAGTTACACCTACAACCTCAACTGGTTTTTACTCTTTTCTCAGTGACATAGAAAATTTATAAATAAAGTCAGGACTGTGAAAATGAAGGAAAGAATGAATAAATGAATAAAGTAGTTAATAAAAGAACACCACCCACAAATTCTGTTGCTGTAAGTTATTTTTTATACTTTTGTGCAAATGAGTAATTAAATTACATTTCCTTATTCAGTTAGTAACTTCAGTGGGTAAAATCATATTCCATGAAGAACGATTTCAACCTATTATGTATGTATTTTGTCTGCAGAAATCTTCAAGCCACGTGATATAAATAAATGGCCTAAGGTAAATTTAAATTTCTCAGTTCTGAATTCTGATGCTAACCTGATCACTCTCTTGATATGAGAGACCTAAAACTTCATAGGGATAAGTAGAACAAAAGTTTTCCATGTGACCTTGGGCATTATAACCTTTCCAGACTTACATTTAATCTTATGTAGCACAAACGTTATAACAGTAAAATACATCTCTGAGCATTAAATGAAATAACACCTGTCACTTGCTCAAGGTCATAAAGTTAAACAGTGGTAAATACAGGATTTATTCCCAGCCTCAATACAGAACCCTCACTCTCAACAATTACATTTGAGCCCCTTCCTCTAGAAGTTCACAAATACATAAATACCTCTACTCACAAACTTTTTAGAATGAGTTCACGGCTTTGGGATTCCAAGTTTAAGTGGAAACTTTACATCTGGGATTTAAGTGGGGATGTTATAATGCTTATGATTTTAAGAGATAATGGATGGGTCACTGCATTTTCTAACACTGCAGTCAGCAAAAAACCTGCCTGACCAAAGCCCAGGACAAAATCTTGAAAAAGATCAATTGAATAGAAATATTTGATATTATTTCTTTTTTTTTTTAAGATTTTATTTATTTATTTGAGAGAGAGAGAGTGAGAGAGAATGCACGATAGGGGGTAGGGTCAGAGGGAGAAGCAGACTCCCCACTGAGCAGGGAGTCCGATGCGGGACTCGATCCGGGGACTCCAGGATCATGACCTGAGCCGAAGGCAGTCGCTTAACCAACTGAGCCACGCAGGCGCCCTAGTTGATATTATTTCTATGGGGAGGAGGAAGTGACAGGCCAGGAATAGATGGGAGAAAATCTATCAATTGTTATTCATATGACATTTTTTTGGTATTTGCAGCCCCCATGTAAAATGTACTACTCAGTGGATCCTTCTTATACATCACAGTGTCCAGATGTGACATCGTATGTTTGTGCTACAAATGGCCACACTTACCAGAATGAGTGTTTTTTTTGTGTTGATCAGTGGTAAGTTCAAAATAAAATACTATTTTTTTCTCTGTATTTCCTCACAGAAATATCAAATAATCTTAGCCGAGGAACTGGATTTACTGATGGATGGGATTTTTATTTAAAATAACCCCTATTGGTCATAAACGACTGGGGACACACTGTATAAAGAGAAAAGTCTTTCTGAAAAACTTCAGTTAACATTCAAAGTTGACTCATTAAAAAAAAGAAAGGAAGGCTTATGTGGTGTTTTGGCATCAAAGATCATATTAATAGATATCTATAGATTATATTCAAAAAATGAATAGAAATCCATTTTTTCAAATCACTCAAAATTTTTTAACAAATCACATTGACATGCCTATAAATAGCACCCATAAATATTGGTTGGTAGACATTAATAGATATAGCTAGCAATATAGTTATAGATACAGACATAGATAAAGTTGTAGACATACACATGAATAACAAAGTGGTTATGTGGTCTTACACAGATAAAAATTGACAGTTGACTTATATATTTCTTTGCCTTTCAAATAAGTTCAATAGTAAATTTAGATTAAAAAATTAATAATATTCTTTGTGATATATTTTAACTCCATTTGAAATTGTTTTTGCAAACAGATTTATGTCTTGTTAGTAACTCTTCCATGACCTGTTAGATCTTCTGTGTTGGGAATCCCCAAGACTATCCTCGGGTTTGATGATTTGCTAGCAGGACTCATAGACTTTAGAAAAGCTGTTATACACATGGTAGCAGTTTATTACAAAGAAAGGATATGAGTAAAATCAGCAAAGGCAGAAAGCTCATAGGGTGGAGTCCAGGAGAGAGCAATCACAAGCTTCCAGTTGACCTTTCCCAGTGGACTCACACAGGCAGTATTTAATTCTCCCAGCTATGATGTGTGACAACCCATACGAAGTATTGCCAACCTGGGAAGCTCACCAAAGCCTTGATGCCCAGGCCTTTCATTAAAAGCCAGTCACCTAAGCTTGTGACACCTGCATGACTGACAACCACTGAGTCTCCAGCCACCCTGAATTCCCAGAGGTCAAATTAATACAGAGCAGCTCAGGACCACAGGGAACAACAAGAGGCATTCCCTTGATCATAAACTATATGGCATGGCCTATGACCTCAGGTTACAAAGTCACTCTTATCAGGAGGGATATTCCAAGGGCTTACGATTACTTCCCAGGAGCTAATTTGAGCTTCCCAAGTCTGTTGACCTAACCCTTTAATGCATATCTTCCTTTGAAAAGAATCTTCATGGGCTTCCAGTGTCATGAGGATGTTATTGCTGAGCACTGAAGAAAATGGGGTGTGGAAGCTAGTCCCAAAAGAAATATGTGCTCATCTTCCGAGCAAGTACTAGACTCAGAGGACGATTGAAATGTCATTTAAAGAAAAAGAATGGTAACTGAAAAAATGGGAATTAACCAAGTATCTACCAACAGTTTCAAAGCAAGATGAATGAGAATTCATGAATGTCACCAGACTATGTGGGATAATTAATTACATTAGCATTTCTTCCTAATAGCTGCTGTCACTTTCTCAGGCATGGGCTAATTAGGCAAGACACTTGGAAGTGCCTTCTTAGCTTCCAAAAGAAAGCTGGAGTAGCCATACTTATATCAGACAAACTAGATTTTTTTTCTTTTTTTTTTTAATATTTTATTTTATTTATTAGAGAGAGAGAGAGAGCATGAGAAGGGGGAGGGTCAGAGGGAGAAGCAGACTCCCAGCAGAGCAGGGAGCCTGATATGGGACTCGATCCTGGGACTCCAGGATCATGACCTGAGCTGAAGGCAGTCGCTTAACCGACTGAGCCACCCAGGCGCCCCTGGACAAACTAGATTTTAAACCAAAGACTGTAACAGAGAAAAAGAAGGGCATTATATCATAGTAAAGGGGTCTATCCAACAGGAAGGTCTAACAGTTGTAAATATTTATGCCCCAATTTTGAGAGCACCCAAATATATAAAATAATAACAAATATAAAGGAACTCATTGATAGTAATACAATAATAGTAGGGGACTTTAACACCCCACTTACATCAATGGACAGATCATCTAAGCAGAAAATCAACAAGAAAACAATGGCTTTGAATAACACATTGGACAAGATGGACTTAACAGATATATTCAGAACATTTCATCCTAAAGCAGCAGAATACATATTATTTTCATGTGCACATGGAACATTCTCCAGAATAGATCACATACTGGGTCACAAATCAGGCCTCAGCAAGTACAAAAAGATTGAGATCATACCATGCATATTTTCTGAACACACACTATGAAACATGAAGTCAACCACAAGAAAAAATTTGGAAAGACCACACATACATGGCGGTTAAAGAACATCCTACTAAGGAATGAATGGATCAACCAGAAAATTAGAGAAGAAATTTTAAAAAATACATGGAAACAAATGAAAATGAAAACATGAAAAAAAAAAAAAAAAAAGAAAATGAAAACATGATGGTTCAAAACCTTTGGGGTGCAGCAAAAGCAGTCCTATGAGGGAAGTATGTAGCAATACAGGCTTACCTTAAGAAGTAAGAAAAGTCTCAAATATACAACCTAACCCCACTAAAGGAGCTAGAAAAAGAACAACAAATGAAGCCTAAAGCCAGCAGAAGAAGGGAAATAATAAAGATCAGAGCAGAAATAAATGATATAGAAATAAACAAGCAAACAAAAAATCAACAGTTGAACAGAGCAATGAAACCAGGAGCTGGTTCTTTGAAAAAATTAATAGAATTGATAAATCTCTAGCCAGATTTATCAAAAAGAAAAGAGAAAGGACCCAAATAAATAAAATCATGAATGAGAGAGGAGAGATCACAACCAACACCACAGAAATATAAACAATTATAAGAGAATACTATGAAAAATTATATGCCAAGAAACTGGACAATCTGGAAGAAATGGATAAATTCCTAGAAACATATAAACTACCAAAACTGAAGCAGAAATATAAAACTTGAACAGGCCGATAACCAGCAAAGAAATTGAATTAGTAATCAAAAATCTCCCAACAAACAAAAGTTCTGGACCAGGTGGCTTCACAGACAAATTCTACCAAACATTTTAAGAAGAGTTAATACCTCTTCTTTTCAAACTGTTCCAAAAAACAGAAATGGAAGGAAAACTTCCAAATTCATCCTATGAGGCCAGCATTACCTAGATTCCAAAACCAGACAAAGACCCCACTAAAAAAGAAAATTACAAGCCAATATTCCTGAGAACATGGATGCAAAAATTTTCAACAAAATACTAGCAAATCAAATCCAACAGTACATTAAAACAATCATTCACCACAATCAAGTGGGATTTATTCCTGGGCTGCAAGAGTGGTTCAATATTTACAAATCAATCAACATGATATACCACATTAAAAAAGAAAGGATAAGAACCATATGATCTTCTCAATAGATGCAGAAAAAGCATTTGACAAAGTACAGAATCCATTCTTGAAAAAATCCTCAGCAAAGTAGGGATAGAAGGAACATACCTCAACATCATAAAGGCCGTATATGAAAGACCCACAGCTAATATTGTCCTCAGTGAGGAAAAACTGAGAGCTTTTCCTCTATGGTCAGGAACAAGACAGGGATGTCCATTATCACCACTGCTGTTCAACATAGTACTGGAAGTCCTAGTCTCAGCTATCAGACAACAAAAAGAAATAAAAGGCATCCAAATCAGCAAGGAAGAAGTCAAAATTTCACTATTCACAGACAATATGATACTCTATGTAGAAAACCCAAAAGTCTCCTCCCAAAATTGCTAGAACTGATACACGAATTCAGCGAAGTAACAAGATACAAAATCAATGTCCACTAATCTGTTGTATTTCTATACACCAATAATGAAGCAGCAGAAAGAGAAAGCAAGGGATCAATCTCATTTATAATTGCACCAAAAACCATAAGATAGATACCTAGGAATAAACCTAACCAAAGAGGTAAAAGACCTGTACTCTGAAAATTAGAACACATGAAAGAAATTGAAGAGGACACAAAGAAATGGAAAAACATTCCACGCTTATGGATTGGAAGAACAAATATTGTTAAAATGTCTATACTACCTAAAGGAGTCTGCACATTTAATGCAATCCTTATCAAAATACCACCAGCATTTTTCACAGAACTAGAACAAAAAATCCTTAAATTTGTATGAAACCACAAAAGACCCTGACAAGCCAAAGCAATCTTGAAAAAGAAAAGCAAAGCTGGAGGCATCACAATTCCGTACTTCAAGCTCTATTACAAAGCTGTAGTGATCAAGACAGTATGGTACTGGCACAAAAACAGACACATAGATCAGTGTAACAGAATGGAAAACCCAGAAATTGACCCTCAAATCTATGGTCATCTAATCTTCAACAAAGCAGGAAAGAATATCCGTTGGAAAAAAGATAGTCTTTTCAACAAATGGTGTTGGGAAAACTAGACAGCAACATGCAGAAGAATGAAACTGGACTACTTTCTCATATCATACACAAAAATAAATTCAAAATAGATGAAAAACCTAAATGTGAGACAGGAATCCATTAAAATCCTAGAGGGTAACACAGGCAGAAACCTCTTTGACATCAGCCATAGCAGCTTCTTACTAGACACATCACCACAGACAAGGGAAACAAAAGCAAAAATGAATTACTGGGACTTCATCAAGTTAAAAAGCTTCTGCACAGAGAAGGAAACAATCAACAAAACTAAAAGGCAACCTTGGGAATGGGAGAAGGTATTTGTAAATGGCATATCTGATAAAGGGTTAGTATCCAAAATCTATAAAGAACTTATCAAACTCAATACCCAAAAAACCAAATAATCCAGTCAAGAAATGGGCAGAAGACATGAACAGACATTTCTCCAAAAAAGACATGCAGATGGCTGACACATGAAAAGATACTCAATATCACTCATCATGAGGAAAATACAAATGAAAACCATGATGACATACCATCTCACACCTGTCAGGATGGCTAAAATTAACAACACAAGAAACAACAGGTATTGGTGAGGATGCGGAGAAAGGGGAACCCTCTTGCACTGTTGGTGGGAATGAAAACTGCAGCCAGAACAGTATGGAGGTTCCTCAGAAAGTTAAAAATAGAACTACCCTACTATCCAGCAATTGCACTATTAGGCATTTACCAAAGGATACAAAAATACAGATTCCAAGGGATACATGCACCTCGATGTTTATAGCAGCATTATCAACAATAGCCAAACTTGGAGGGAGCCCAAATGTCCATCAACTGATGAATGGATAAAGAAGTTGTGGTGTATGTGTGTGTATGTGTATATATATATACATATATATATATAATGGAATATTACTCTGCCATCAAAAAGAATGAATCTTGCCATTTGCAAAGACCTTGTCTGTGGTAATGTGTCTAGTAAGAAGTTGCTATGGTCAAGGTCAAAGAGGTTGCTGCCTGTGTTCTCCTCTAGGATTTTGATGGATTCCTGTCTCACATTTAGGTCTTTCATCCATTTTGAATTTGTTTTTGTGTATGGTGTAAGAAATAACTAACTGGAATTTAAATAAAAACTTGAAACTAAAAAAAAAAAGACAAAAGAGAACAGAAGAGTGCAAGTCTTGGCCAGAATTGATACAGAATCATAGTTGCTATCCTTAAAAGAATCCCTCAAGCCTACTCAGTATAGGACCCTCATAATAACTACCAAGAAAATAGAATGAAAAAATCCCAGACTCTTCAGAAGTTTGTGATCACATGTGGCAAAAAGAATACATGCCTAAGAAAATTCATGTTAATAGAAAACAGCATTGGTTTTGTTCAACCAAACAATATTTTAGTAAGTCTTGAAATGGTTGACAGCATTTCAAAAATCAGATTTTACCTAAAAATATAGATTTCCAATTTATTTTGAAAAATCAAAGTTGTGCTAATAGGAAGCTAGGATTTCACATGAAAAAAAAAAGCGATGGCTGCCTAGTAGCAGCTGCCCATCTAAACGGAGTTCAGGCATTTCAGACAGTCCCACCTCTCTGTTGTGGTGAAGGAGGCCCCCTTCACTTATTTATATTACCAGCTTGGCTCCTGCAAGTTAACATGTTTGCAATCCCTTACCCATGTGAGTCGATCAGATATACATCAACGGTCAGCCCGAGATGGGGGTCAAGGTGGGGAGTATCTTGAAAGAAGCTAAGTTTAAAGGATTCTTTAAAAAAATGCAAGAGAGGGGCACCTGGGTGGCTCAGTCATTGGGCGTCTGCCTTCGGCTCAGGTCATGATCCCAGGGTCCTAGGATTGAGCCCCGCATCGGGCTCCCTGCTCAGTGGGAGACCTGCTTCTCCCTCTCCCACTCCCCCTGCTTGTGTTCCCTCTCTCACTGTATCTCTCTGTCAAATAAATAAATAAAATCTTTAAAAAAAAATTTAAAAATGCAAGAGAAAATAGAATGGGCAATTTATACAGGGCACTCTGCTTGGGAAAACATTTGGAACTGAGAAAATGTGCGGTGTCTTTAGGGAAATAATAAAGAGAAAAATTGTGTTGAAATGAATGTTACATATTAGGGAACAGTAATATCTAAAGGTGGAAGGCTGGGGCGCCTGGGTGGCTCAGTCATTAAGCCTCTGCTTTCGGCTCAGGCTATGATCCCAGGGTTCTGGGATGGAGCCCCACATCGGGCCCCCTGCTCAGGGGGAAGCCTGCTTCTCCCTCTCCTACTCCCCCTGCTTATGTTCCCTCTCTTGCTGTCTCTCTCTCTGTCAATAAATAAATAAAGGTGGAAGGTTAGGCAGAGGCTAGACTTCTGGGAAAAATATATAGCAGGGTAAGGAGAATAGACTGTAGTCTATGAGCAGTGTAAACCTGGTGAAAATTTGGATAGAGCGTGAATTATGTGAATTATTATGCATAGCACTCTTGTTATGGTTATCTTTTACCTCTCGGTAAAAAAAAAAATCTGGCATTGCTATGTTGAATCGAAAGGTATCAAAATAGGGGGCGCCTGGGTGTCTCAGCCGTTAAGCGTCTGCCTTCAGCTCAGGTCATGGTCCCAGGGTCCTGGGATCGAGCCCCACATTGGGCTCCCTGCTCAGCGGGAAGCCTGCGTCTCCCTCTCCCACTCCCCCTGCTTGTGTTCCTGCTCTCGCTAACTCTCTCTCTGTCAAATAAATAAATAAAATCTTAAAAAAAAAAAAAGGGTATCAAAATGGGCATGAGTTATGAGATGAAAGATTCTCTATTGAAAAACTTCACAGAACACCATTTTGAATAATTAAGAGATAGAGGAGGAATGTGGGGTGATCGGCAGGAAAAGAGACAGATATAAAGGGAACTGCTAAGCAGCTCCCTTTCTCAGGACTACATTTGGAAGATGAGAGAATGTGAAGCAATACCCACTTTCCTTATGATGCTAATCTCCTTTTTTAAAAATCTCTTCTCTTTAGGGAATTTGGTCCTCATATTAAATTTTATAAATATGGAAAATGTGGCTAATGAGTAACGGAGTACTACACTTGCTTATTCGTTTCACTGCTTAATTCCGAAAATCATTTCCTTTGGAATTTAAAGGCATATGATAAATAACACATCTATGCTACACCCAAATTTGGAACAAAACTGAAAATAAAGGAATCAAACTAATGGAGAACCAACTGACACGTCTATTACAAATAAATATAATAATGAAAGAGGTGGTATTTACCCCTGTGTACTGATTGTTTAAAATAAGCTTTCATTTTACTTGCGTCTAAGATCTGTCATCAAGTGGTGTTACTGACACTCCCCAAATTAAACTTACCCAAAAGTGCAGGCTCACCTGTGAGATCCGACCCTGTCCCCCTAATCTCACCTGAAGACACGAGCCTAAGAAAACATCTCACACACACATACAAACAGCTGTTTGAGACTTTCTATCTTGTACTCGTAAATGAAGTTCACCTTCATTAGAGGAAAAAAGTGTTCATATGCTAATAGAAGGAGGGAGGAGTACCAAGAACTTCTGGGGGAAAAGTATGTTTTTGAGAGGAAGAATAGATACCATTTGATCCCCTAGTTTTAGCATTTTTAATCCTTACTCCATTCCATTGTTCCTACTACATTGGTCAATAAATTCATTTTTCTTTTTTGCTTAATCCATCTTATAAGCTGTCACTTATAACTGAAAGATCTTGACTAATACAGGGAGCTGAAGCCATCATTATATTTTTAAGGCTGGGGAAAGTGATGAGCCTTTGGCTTCAGTGGGCTCTGTACCATTACCTGTTGCTGCCACTAGATGTCAGCCTCACTCTTCTAGCTTACTCTGACCAGTTCTTGAACCAGAAGGGTCCCCACAGCTCAGCTTTCTCCATCCTCTTTCCAGCTAATACACAGCTCAGTTCTGCTGGCAACAGGGCCTTTGTCCTCTTACATCATCTTCCTTCCCCCGGGGCCCCTGGTCAGTAGGGTCCATCAGGGTGGATCTCTTTGGAGCTGGGGAAATCGTTCCAGGTCTTTCCGTTTTCTCCAAGAGTCTCCTAAAATATAGACCTTCTCTTGCTAATTTTGATCATCTTGTGTAACTTAACAGTATTTTACTTTTTCATCTTTCCATCTCTATTTTAAAAAATAATAAAAGGCAAACCAAAGAAATGGAACAGTAGAACAGTAACTCCACCAAAATAAAAATTAAGGAATTGACCTTAATTGCCCTCAGGCAGGAGAGTCGAAGCGAGATAAGTTTGGTAAGAGAAGCAAGATGTGGACACAGTTATGTATTTCTTTCTAGCCTGGCCATCTGCTCTGGACATGCTACATTTAGGTAGTACCCATCGTAAAGTATGTAGGTATAACCTGAATTCATGGAAACTTTTGCTTAGCTGATAAATCTTTTTATAGATTTATGGGCACCACTAGGATTGGTGGATCCCTGGCATTGATACCGTGGTGGTAGCAGCTGAGAAACACGCAGAGTGCATTTATCCTCTGCCCTTCGCCCCTGCAGGGGGCTCTGCAAAGGAGCCCTTGTTCACTCAGACAACAGTGATTTCAACTTAAAGGAGATTCCGAGTCATATGGGCAACAAAGTGGAGGAGAATGTATTAAATATTTCACAGTGTCCTCTTCTTAATGAGGTTAAGTTCAATCTAAAATGATGACAAATTTGTTTA
This sequence comes from Phoca vitulina, assembly GCF_004348235.1. Taxonomy (NCBI): domain Eukaryota; kingdom Metazoa; phylum Chordata; class Mammalia; order Carnivora; family Phocidae; genus Phoca; species Phoca vitulina. The sequence continues at coordinate 1,753,165 of NW_022589786.1, forward strand.
AGTTCCAGTGAGGTATGCTTTCTTTCTTTTTAAATTCACTGATGCAAACCAGATGATTTCTTCCCAATGCTGGATGAATTCTGTTGTTACTCTATCTTGTGACTAATGATGTGGACTCTTAAAACTATTCATTCATTCATTTGGTAATTATTTGTGGAGTAGTTCCTACTCTGCAAATACTATATTAGGTGCTAGTAGAAGCAAACGAACAAGGCAGGCAAGATCCTGTTCTTGTGGAACCTGCCTCCCAGTGGTGAGAGATGAATAATATGCAAATAAAGAAACAGGCAATAACAGGTAACAATGAATGCTGTGATGAAAATGAATCAAACAAGGTCATATAATAACAAGTGAGGCATATAATAAGAGTTCAGTAAGTAGACACTAAATGGATGTTTGAGACCATAAACTCCTAGACGCAGACTCTAACTGAAGTCACCAGGAGGACAGTTTGTAATAGGAAATAATAAGAAGAGAGACACATGGAGAAAAGACCATCTGAAGAAGAAAAAAATAGATGAAAGAATTTTGTAATCCAATCTCACATAGAATTCAGTGGAAAACATGTAGCCTAATCACAGAGGACATGGGCTGGAGCCTGACTGATTTACAAGTTGATTCTTTTAAAACAAAAGCTGCCATTTTATATAATCCTGGAATTGGAGAAAGTGGAATCCCTCAATAGGCTTGATGTGCCGACGGCTATCACACTAGCTCTTCTCTCTGCACCATTGAGTCCTGGCTTTTCCAGAATGGCTCCTTGTCATCATTCAGGTGTCTGTCCTCATCATTCAGGCTCTGGGAAGCCTTCTCTAATAACTCAATGCAATTTGTTCCTTATTTCCATATTACTCTTTATTCCAATACCATGATACAATTTATTTTAAATACTTGTCAAAATATGAAATCATCTTACTACTTTTTTATTATTTTCCTTTTTCTACTCTACAAGAAAGGAAGTTCCAAGAAGTAGAATTTTTGTCTACCTTATTTCTCTCTGTATCTCCAGTGAGGATGACACTGACCAGAATAGCAAAGGGAAATGGTAAGGTTGATTATGACTTGTGTTTCACTGTTATTAAGTAATGTTGTGTTAATATGTCAGGGTCTAGAGAACCTAAGGGATTATATACTGTAAAGGAAATATTAAAGAAGCTGATCTGTATCATCTGGAGAAAAAGGACTTTGACTAGACCCTCCAGAGCTACCTTTGCATATCTGAAGGGATAGACTTGGAAAGAGAGAGCAGACCCATTCTATTGGTCTCCACTGTGGAGAACTAAAAAGCCATATAGAAGCCATACAGAAATGGAGTTCTGTTCAATATGATGAAGAACTCCTGAGGAGACCAAACAGACCAAAAAATCAGTGATCTTCCTTGGTAACCTTACTTTATATTGGACATCATAACCTTATAGGAAATTAGAGTAAATCCTTGTTCTCAGTGTTAAAGAAAACACTAACATCTCTTTAGATGTTGTTTAATGTTTGTAAAATAATAAGTAAACTATGGCAAATTAAGTTTGGAAAAAACTGAGTTAAAGTATTAGAGAACATTTAATGGAGCCTTTAATAAAATGAAGTGCATTGTGGATCCTCCCAAAAGAAACAGTGTTCCCTTCAGCACTGAGCAAAGAAGACATTACTTTGTTGTTATTTTTAATTGATGCTTAGAAAAACAGAAATGAAATGATGAGCTCAAATGAATAAATAAACCAGTAGCACATGGCAAAAAAAAAAAAAATAGACATGATTTTACCAATAGGAGCTGGAAGCTGTGTGTGTTTGTGTAAAATCTAAATCCAGATAGTGTGAGGTCACATTGGAGCAAAATGAACCAACAGGAAAGTGTTGTTACCCTTTATTTACATCATCTTGTCCCATAATTGAAATTATTTGGCCTCAGCAAGTCAAAGAAAATTAAAGAGAAACAAATCATAGGATCCCTGGATGTGCTAACTCCTTGTTCCCATGAAAAGCAAGGAACAAGGTCCTGGCAGACACAAGATCAAAATGCAAATATCCAGATCTCTAGGTCATTGTGTCCCAGTACCCAAAAAGGCATGAATATAGTGAGGGCTACATTGAAAAAGAAGAGGAAGAAGAAGAAGGGGGGGCAGAGAGAAGAAAGAGGAGGTGAGGAAAAAGGAAAGGAAAAAGAAGAAAAAGAGCTAGAATGTGAAGGAGCCACACAAGGAAGGGAGAGGAGGCCAGATGAAAGACAAGAGCTAGTCCACCCAAATTTAGGCCATTGATTTTAAAATCATCACAAGAAGGCCTTGGTGTTGGATGGAATGTGTGATGGATGCCAAGAAGGAAGGAACCCAGAGGGTTGGGAATGGGCTGATACAGCAATTAGGAGGAAAATGCAGAATTAAATAGTAGAGTTGCAACTTCTTCTCACCCACCTCCAATCCTCAGCCTTATTTATCAGTTGTACATATTAGTGTTTCAAGGAAGGGTTTTTAACTTGAAAACCTGAAGCACCAATCTAGGTCAATCTCACTAGATGTGGGAGAAGTAGAAAGCACAATGTAGAGAAGGGACTGTCACAGCATTGCACCTTAGATAGATGAGAGTGGAGGGATGGGGAAGGAACCATTGTCCTCTGACTCTAGATCACCCTCTCTCCCCACTGGGACCCTCCTTCTTTCCAGATGATCTTCACACATGAAAAGGTGACACATTCTGATCCAGTACTCAGCTCCTTCTGCCTGCTTATTTAAAACATAACTGTCCTTCCTGACTGCCCTGATTTGACCAGTTTTACTCCTATTATTCCAATTTCCAACGTGTCTCCAAATCTCTCTCTTAGATTTAGATTTAACAGCAATACACCCGAGAGATTAAAAAGCATTGGCTTTTAAACTTAAACTAGCCATTTCTCTAAGTCCCTGTTGCCTCGCTATATAACAGGACAAATAACCACACCAATCTCAGAAGATTATTTTAAATCTTAAATGAGATAATACACACACCAAATGTAGCAGAGTTCCAGCACATAGCAAGTGCATAAAAATGGTTAATTTTCTTATTGTACCTTTCCTTTCTTACAGTCATTATTCTATACCTGGATTACTGCCCAGCATGGTGCTGGCTTCTTTATTTCCCTCTAGCTAACTGACCCAGAACCTCTTTATTCAGGTCCTGCACCAATTTAATTCTACCACCCAAATCTCTAACTTTCTGATGGGTCATCTTTCCCTGCTCTGTGGCACCTTAAATCCATTGGGGAAGAAATCCCTAATACTCTCAAATTTTTCTCTCATTTCATTTTTATGTTTTTCCACATTAGTTCTACCCTGCCTTCCCTAGAATGGAACCATGGTCATAATCTGACAAGGCCTCTTTTCCCTCCTTGCAGGAAGGTTAGGAGGAATAAAGACACTGCCCTCAGCCTAAATGGATGACTTTTTGTCTTCTCAAGCTTCACCTTTCACCTCCAAAGGCTCCTCCCTCTATAATTCATGGCTCATTGTGCAACTTAAAAATTTCTATGTAAACAGCTGCCCAAACCTAAGCAACCCACCCATGCCTGATCATTTGACCTCACTTTTCCTCACGTTTTTAAATCCAAAGAACTTTATTTCCACCACTCTTTTATCTGCCTTATATTTGGATACACCCTGAGGATTACTATCTCAGCCCCACCCCTGAGAAATTAATCTGGCATTTTGCCTACTAGCCATAGCCTCCATAAACAATTGTTCATATTCCCCAAACCTACTACTACTATTAAGTCTACATGTATTCTGAACTTTGACTTCTAAACTCTTAACTACTCATACCTTGCATAGTCTATCAGAACTTTCTCGAACACTTGACTCTCTTCTGAGCCTATGGCCATCCTTATGGCTCCCCTCCAGTCTCTGATGTACACACTCCCTATCCATAAAGTCACCTTTTTTTCATTTCTTACTCAATGTCATAATATATTTAGGGAGAAATATTCAGCATGGTACTGACTGAACCTGCAAAAAATCTAGTGGTAATTTTGTCTAGTGGCCATTAATTTTCATAGCCACAGTTGACTATCTGACAGTCTTCCATTGATGTCTGTACCAAGCCTCTCCATCCTTCTCCAGCTTCCAGACCAACCCAATTTTTCTACTGCAAAAGGCAATCCCAGAACTTAACAGCCAGAGTCAACCTTACAATGTTGACTGTGCAACTTTAAGGATACAGGTTAAGCTCTGGATGTTTTAATTTCCTCATCTGTAACATAGATATAATATTTACCTCCCAGAGTGGCTTTGAGTATTGAATGAGATTGTATGTATATATAATGTGTGTGTATATATAATGATAATGTGATCTTTAGGACAAGTTACAGTTTTCTGTAATGCTGTAATTAGCCACCCTCCACCATGTGTCTTAAATTCCTTCTTTCCTTTGGCTGTAAGACAGGTTCAGTCTATCCTAGACCTTGCTGAAGGCTTAGCTTCTTTCATTCCCCTCCTCTCTTTGACTATCAAATATCTGAAAAAATTATAATGCTATTCTCTACTTCATCCTAATCTCCCTTTGAACCCATTCCCATTCCTCTTTGCTAAATACATTTTCAAACTGCAACAAAGACACCTCTTCTTGAAACATAATGGATTTTTCTCAGTATTCATTGTCTTCAAACTATCATAGCAAACAGTAAAACATAATGAACTCTATTATGGCATTTGCTTCTCTTCTTTTCCATTACTGAACTCAAAATAGCCTCCCCCATTAATTAATATCATGATCTTGTGAAGATTACTTAAACCTCTGAGTCTCAACTTACTCACTGGTAAAATTAGGGTAATAAAAATTCCTTCCTCAATGAGTTGTCCTGAAGATCACATTCCATATTCTAGCTACCATGTATGAAGCTCGAATTATGATCTTGGTACTCTGATACACACAGACACATATGTGTGTGTATATATATATACATATATATGTATGTATGTATGTATATATATATATCCGCATTCAATACTCAAAGCCATTTTGGGAGGTAAATATTATTTCTATGTTACAGATGAGGAAATCAAAACACCCAGAGCTTAATCTGTATACTTAAAGTCATACAATCAACAATTATTAAAAGCAAGACTTCCAAATAAGACCTTCTGGACGCAATGCCCCTACTAACTACTACATTATATTCCTTCCCAAACAGATGTAAAAGTCAAAATTTTAGGGAACCATGCAATGTCATTTATTATTAGCTTATTATCTTTGCAGATTCTCTGTTTCAGAATGTACTGAAATAAACCCATCAAGCAAAAGACTGGTGGAAGAGTCCACTGCCTTCCTTCAGGTTTTCATGCCTAAGCCCTCAAGTCCAAGAGACAAAAAGCAGCTAATTGGACAATTGTGTTTGGGCAATCCAGCTTACAATCTAATGTCAGCAACCCATAGCAGAGACTTTTGACTGATCATTAATAATAATTACAATCACAATAACAATGACATGCACTGCATTTTAGAACAGACTTTCATGTAGGTGATGCCAGTTCTGTAAATTCTATTGTGGTTAGCAGTAGGTCCCACTTGACAAGGCATGAGACTAAGGCTCTGGGATGGTCTCTGTATTTTTTGACAACTATTTTTCCAGTTCTCTCCCTTCTGGTCTTCAAGGGACAAGATAAGATCACACTGTAACCTCTCTGGTTGAGCCAGGTCACTTGATGCTGAGAGAATGTGACAGTAGTGTCACTTCTGAGGGGAACATATAATGCCTGAAAATGGAAATTCTCAAGAACACATCTTCACTTCACCTTGACAATGAACGATATTCCAAAACTACTCAGCCCACTTGGGATCCATTGAAGGCAATATGGCACCGTCTGCTGACAACTGTATGTGGATAGCTTGAGTGAAAAACAAACGTATATTAAGTCACAGAAATCTTTAGGTTATATGTTAGCACAGCATAAACAGGTCTCTCTGACTGATACAGGCTCATGGCCCATAAATGACTTACCCAAGGTCACACAGCTAGAAAATGTCAATGCCTTCTCCAAGTCTCATAAACGCTAAGGTCACTGTTCCTCCCACCAGGTCCCAGCTTGCTTCCTATGTCCATTGCTTCAAAAAGAAACAGTATTTCCCCAGGAGGCAGAATATAAACCTAAGTGTGATCTATCCAATCTGAATCTAATATTCTTTATTTGGTGAAAAAAAAGTTTGATATTTTTACTTATTTCATAACTAGGCCAAGCAGTCAGTAGTTAATCTCTTCTACTACTTGAAGTTGAGAATTCTAAATAACAGTCCCCACCTCTGGTGCAAGCAGGAAAATACTTCTCACCTCAAATAATCAATTTCGCGGTCAGATAATAAGTAGCAATTAAGTGACAAGAACCGCAACACCACCCAGGGTGTGACATTGTGCCTTGAGAACCTCTCAGAGCCAACACTGACTCTGGATGACCTCACAGGAAAGGTGGAGAAACCAAGGACTGGCATATAAACCTAACCCCTTTCCTAGGGTATGGCTGATGTAGCTGGTGTGACAGCCCTGAGAGCCTCTACAGCCGTCTCCACCATGAAGATCATCGGGGGGCTCCTTCTGCTCTGCACAATGACTCATTTCTTCAGCAACTCGGGTGAGTTAAGGGCAGAGAGTGGCCTGTGTAGCCAGTAAGCTTGTCTTCCCAAATAACCCCTTCTCAGGATTGGAGGAAAATGTCTGGTCATGTGGATTTAAAGTGTACTGGCTTATAATACAAACAGCCCTGGCCTGGGAAGGGAAACTCTTATGTACCAACAGGTGTTGGGGGAAGGTGGTTGGGTCCAGTGTTTTCCCTTTCAAGGATTTTTATTTTCATCCATGGAGCCATAGGGAAAAAAAGAACTAATTTCTTCATAAGTCTACCATTCCGTAAGGACACTGGAAGTGGCTGGTGTTATTAGTTACTATTCCTCAGTGCAATGACACAGAAAAACTTGGATGTCTCTCCAAATCAATCCAGGAGGACTGAAATAAAACACAATTCTCCAAAGCCCAGGAGTCAACAATTAGACTTTTATATGATGAAAATTATTTAAATAAATTAAGAGTCTAACACCTTAAGAACATTCCATTTCTTTGTATCAGTTCAGAGGGGAGAATATCAAAGATGGCGGCACTTCAGGCTCTTAGGAGGGGTGACTGCAATACTTTCTATTGCTATCTGACTTTGAATCATTATCAAAGACATGATAAACTCCAGAAAATGCCCCATGTCAATAAAGGGAGGAAACCAGTTAATTCTCCTATCTGAATAAAGGGCTTACCTTATTGGCCATTTGGCTTCTTCAGCAAACAGCTGGAGTTTTATATAAGAACAGAGTGTGTGCTAAGATTCGTCACCAGAGCAAATACAGAGTCTCAATCCATAGGCCCAAATTAACATTAATTCATGAGACTTTAAGACTTTGCTTTATTTTTAACATTTCCATCTGTAACTCTCTTTCAGAAGCTGCTAGTCTGCCTTTAACAACAGTGAGTATATTGAATTACATTTTAATTTCAATTCCTATTGACTGTCATTTAGTCAACAAAAGGTTTTGAAATATATATGTAGAATTAATTCAGCATGTTTGGGGAGGGGGCAAAGGAGGAGGCGGGCACAGATAAAAAATCTCCTCTTCTTTCCAGAAGGCAGTTGAAGAAATATGACATACATTTAAGCAACTGTAGACTAAAAAATATCCCAAGTTAAAGGAGAGAGAGATGACTTCCAGCTGAGAGGTTGGTAAAGTCTTCATGGAAAGGACAACATGTGAGAGGCAGGACAGAGTTACCATGGTTAATTGCACAGGCTCTAGATTTAAATCCCAACCCCATCACTGACTAGCTTTTACATTATGCAAGTTCTCTGTTTTTAAGCCTGAATTTCACCCATCTATAAATAGGTGTAATGGTAGAACCTACCCTATTCAGTTGTTATGAATATTAAACAAAAAAAAATCATGTATAATTTAAGCTTAAAGGCTAGCATGGAAATGCTCAGGAATTATTAACAGCGTGTGCTAGTAGTAACAGAGGTGGGGACAGCGGTACTAGTATTTGTCATGGTGATAATATTATTAATAGAAGCAGCATCAGAATATCTGACCTGGGACTCCTAGGATGGTATTTTGCTTCCTGCCCAACAGAGGCCAGCATAGCTTAGGGCATTCTCTTGTGTCCGTAGCAGGTGGACTGCAGCATTTATAAGAAGTACCCAGTGGTGGCCATCCCCTGCCCCATCACATACCTGCCCGTTTGTGGTTCTGACTACATCACCTATGGGAATGAATGCCACCTATGCATTGAGAACTTGTGAGTACCTCGTGGGAAGAAAAAAGAAGTCACAGCCAGTGTCCTCCACTGCAAACCTCTCCTCTATGAGCTTGTTTCACTCTCCATAAGCTGCGCTGATTCCCACCCAGAAGCAGCTGGTAGAGAGAGAAAACCATCTGTGTCACAGTCAGGCGAGGTTTGGGCCACCTGCTCTGCCAGCTTAAACTAGTTCCATCCATCACCCAACTGCCAATTCCTGTCTCAATTGAGGGAATCCAGTAAGACCAGGAGCCCAGAGGTTCTATGGAGGCAAGGGGGCTAAGGGGATCATCTGGGGGTGATCTCCAACCCCCAAAGTTCAGCTTTTGGCTATTTTAGGTAGTGGAGTTCTACACAGTATCTTGTTAGAAGAAAAGATCTTGACCCCCATAATAAAAAATCATTGAAAACCACTATCCTACATGATTTCTAAGAGACGTGAGGCCATACTGCTTGATTCTTAGACAAACTGTGGCTAGAGCGCCTTTATCCTTCTCAAATTCCTAAGGGCTCTAAATAACTGTAGCCTTATGGGGGAAGAGGAGAAGGCTACCACAAAAATTGTTTTCTCTTATCTAAAAGAGGGAGATGCAAGCTGCCAGTGCTTAGACCTGGGCATGTTTTGCTTAGGTATTTTTGTTTGGCCTGTGAACGATTTCTGAAGGCAATATAACTAGGTAGTTGTCACTTCTTTAATGCAGAACAGGCACCTTAGCATTTCTTACCTTACACTAAGTCCACTTCGTTCATTATTAAGTCTCCTTTAGACCACTGGATTTTCGCTACCCATCTTCGGTCTTGTATTTTTCATCTTTGTGATTATTTAAACAAGTTAGAATATCAGTTTAGGCCCTGAGCTCAGAAGGATATGTCTGCATCTTTATTTCTATTCAGGAACAGGGAAAATTCACAAAAGGGAAGATTCTCTAACATGCACACCCATTGGGCTCTTGGCCTAGAAGCTGGCTTGTGTTCAAGGACACTGAAAGGGACATGTGGTGGCAGTTCTCACTAACGCATGACCCAGCTTCATCACAGGCCTTGCTGGCCAGGAAAGGCTGAGGGGCAGGCCACCTCAGCTTCCCGTGTCCTCCTCCATTGTTATTGTAGGATATTGGTTGATGGGCCCTGGTTCTGGGATCAGTGGAGGCAGTAGGTATGGTGGAAATATCACTGGACTAGGGAGACTCTGCTTCTGTCTCTGTCAGAAACTGCCTGTGGCAAGGACCTTCCTTTTCAGGGATTCAGTTTCTTCATCTATAACATTAAGCTCTGCCTCATAATTTCTATAGTTCCTTTTGGCTCTGGCATATAACATTTCCTCTTGTTTAATGAATCTTGTTATGTGTTTTCTCATAGGAAAAGTAATGGAAAAGTTCAGCTTCTTCATGAAGGAAGATGTTAACTTCTCCACAGACATGGGTACGGAGCGATGGTATCTTCACAGTCATTGTCATCATCCCCGGGCTCTGACTGCCTTTTCCCTCATCTTGACCAGTGCTCTGGGTAGGGGCAGAGACAGATTCAGAGTCATCTTTGTTGAGTGGAGAAAGTTGTTGTGGTCTTCCTCAAACTCATGCCTCACTGACTTCCGGGCTTCTTTTTGTACCTCAATAAAAGAATCTCCCCAGAGAGTTTATCTTTACTTCTGCTTGTATTTGTTTCTTAGATTGGGATGTAATATCTCAGTTTAAAAATAAAACTGAGGGATATATAAATCTTCTTTACGAGAAAGTTTTGTATGAAGAATGCCAAGTAACTTCCAAGACACACACACACACACACACACACACACACACACACACACACACATCAGTGAACACCTTACCCTCTCCTGGAGTCTTTACTTTCCTTAATCAGTACCTGCCACTGGGAACTAGCCTATGGACCATACTGGTCCTTTATATTAGTCTCTTTTCCAAAGTTCGTTAGAGGGGCACCTCCTTCATTATAAGAAGTCAACCCTGGAGGGAAGATTTTCCTGCCCATTTCTTTCCATGAGCATTCCATAATTTCTCCTTTCTTATCTCTCACCTTGCTAACCTCCTGCTGGAGCCTTAATAGAACATCTCTGGCACTGACTACTGCATTGCTTGGTCTAACACTTGCTTTCCATAACTGTAAAATGCAGATACCACTATGTACCAGGACAACATTGGCCGTACTGGCAAACTGTACATTTGTTTTAAATACAGAGACCTCTAATTCATTCTTAGTGATGAAGCTGGAGTTCCTTCTATAGATGATGCTTATGTGACCACAACACTTTGAGGAAGTCTTCAGTGATAGGCATAGCTCACAAGAAATTAGTGACCCAGATTAGGCCTTGGTATACTTTCATGGTCCTCATTTTCTCCTCCCCATGTTCACTTCTTCCCTCACTTGCTCCAGAACTGTTCTTGGCCCAGAGATTGAAAGAGGATAGTCCTGCCCACCTACAGGCTTCCCTAAAGATACAAGGAGGTCTGTGGAAACCTTATCTCCTCATAGACTCAAGAAGAGAAAGGGAGGGGTGCCTGGGTGGCTCAGTTGGTTAAGCGTCTGCCTTTGGCTCAGGTCATGATCCCAGGGTCCTGGGATCAAACCCTGCATCGGGCTTTCTGCTCAGTGGGGAGCCTGTTTCTCCCTCTCCCTCTCTCCCCCACTCGTGCTCTTTCTCTCTCACTCTCTATCTCAGATAAAAAAATAAAATCTAAAAAAAAAAAAAAAGAGGGCGCCTGGGTGGCTCAGTTGGTTAAGCGACTGCCTTCGGCTCAGGTCATGATCCTGGAGTCCTGGGATCGAGTCCCGCATCGGGCTTCCTGCTCAGCAGGGAGTCTGCTTCTCCCGCTGACCCTCCTCCCTCTCATATGCTCTCTCTCTCTCTCATTCTCACTCTCTCAAATAAATAAATAAAATCTTTAAAAAAAAAAAAGAGAGAGGGAATCCATAGTTATGGTAACTCCATAAAAGTCGTATGAAAAGGCTTATAAACAATTGGATCATGCCTGCATTTATATTCTACTGCTAAAGTGTTGTATAATCACATAAGTACAGACTCTGTCCCCATGATCATGACGCACCTAACATGGTCTGGATGATTGGGATAAAATATGGGTCTGAATCAGAGTCAAGTTCAAAGTCAAGGTCAAGCCAGATCATGGTCAAGTCAACTATGGAAACTGTGAAGAAGAGCAAGGATAGGGAAGTATCTTAGACAAACAAAGCTGCTGAGGTAAAAGTAGCAGATAGGGAGAAGTTGTGATCTGGACAGGGCCTAGAATAGGTGGTCAAATGGTCTTGCTGGCTTAGCCCTCTTCAGTTGCTTGCCACCTTCAGCGGCTCTCACTTCCGGGTTCCAAGCTCCCACCCCTCCTGGTGTGATCCTCTCCTGAGCTGCTCACACCTGCTTGTGTATGTGGAGCATCCCCACGCCTGAGTTGCCCACAACCCCACAGGTTTCTCAGTCTGCTGTGCTCTTCTCATCATGCCAATTCCTCCCATCTTCTTAGATCTTCAGCTTCTCTTGTCTTTCCTTTTCTTGGTCTTGATCTACTCCTGCACCTGACACTGTTTGCCCTGTCTTAAACAAACACCTGCACTTTCCCAGTGCTCCTCACTAATCTTTCTTATATATTTTCAGTTGTTTATACCTTCTTAGGAGTCTGATTTCCATATTGCTCCACTTGCTCACCCCTCTCTCCCCTACTGCCTTCAAACTTTTGGCTACCTCAGTCCTTCTCATTCTTCCTCTGATCTCACTCACATCTCCTCAGCAGAACTGAGTCCTCAGAAGCTCATTTCTTTGTACAAAAAAGCTCTCTTTCTCCAGGTAGTTGGACTGTGATAAAGGCCATGGCATGGGCATACCCCTACACTGTGAGCCCATCCTCACCCCCAAGTATGGTACAGATGGAAAAACCTACAAAATCCCTGGCAACTGTGCATGAAGATCAGGGAAAGATATCAATGGAAACATGATACAAAATGTGGGCAAAATACACACCTATATAAGAATTCCTGATCATCATGGATGAAAGAGACCCAGTAAACAGCCTCTTTTTATGGATAGAAACTCTGAACTCCCAAAATTGGAAATGCCTCATTGCTCATATGGAAGACGAGGACAAGAACCCAGATCTGCTACTCCCAATCCAGGGCCCAAAAAAGTGTTTTCAGAATTTCATCCATCATATCTCAATACTCTTGGGAATCAAACTCTTTCTACTATGAAATGACCCAGTACATAACATCTGTAAAACACTTATAGTTCACAAAAGACTTTCATATTCCTTGTCTCATTTAATCCTCACACTGCGTCCATCATAAGGTAGACATGATCAGCCTAGCTTCTCAGGTGAGACAAAAGAAGCTCCCAGAGGGAAATAATGGGCAGAATTGCAGAACTGTAAATGGTGGATGGTTCTGTTGGCGCTGAGTCTAGCTAGCGTTGGTTCTACACACCACACTGCATAAAGACAATGAGGAAACATCTGGCTTCATTGCAGACCTGAGCAGCCTCAGGTCTTTGGTCCATATTGTATTCAGAGCCCAATACTAGCTGTTGATGACATTTCTCCTTTTCTTCCAACACTTACCACAACTCACCACCTTAAAGAAGATTTCTGATCTTTCTGAAATTGAAGTCTAGATTTGGCCCACAATTGATACATTCCCAGAATCCTTTTAAAATTTATAAATGATGTTTAAAAATAGTTATTGCTCTTCAAATTTTGGAATTAACCTGTGGTTGAACTGTAGAAGAATGAATTATGGCATACAGAACAGAATGTGCATATTTTTAATGTCTTAAATGTAAAAATAAACATAGAGGTGACAAATCTTTAGAGAGAAAAGTTGACTGAGGGAAGTGTATGGAGGCATGTAAGTTTCTTGTAGGATTATGAGATGTTGCCTAAGGATGAGAATAATAGAAAGTGACCAAGATATATTATTTAAAGTTATAAAGGTAGTGTGCAGAATTTTTGAAAAGTCATGATATACTCATCAAAAATTGGGAAGAACTAAAGGTTGTAAGGTAATATAAATTAATGACTTTCCTTCATAGATGGTAGTCAATAAATAATAAGGTATACTTATACCTCTATTTCTTGATTTCTTAAATATTGAGAATTGTGACGGTAACAACCTTAGAATAGAAATGGTTAAAATTAGCTCCCACCGAAGTGATATTGGCAATGAAGATTTTTGGTTTTCATCATAAGCTTTTAACATCAGTGGAATTTATATACATATTTCTTACTATGGTATATCTATTAATATCTTTTCTTTTCCTTTTTCCCTGCCAGGAAAAGTAAATCTTTGCCACAGGGAAACTGTTACATCACTATAAATGTAAGTATAAAGTAGGTTTATTTTTAAATTGTTACCTCTCCAAGTTTAGGCCTTGAAGAAAAAAATGACTTTATTAAGTTTTACTCACTTCTCTATGTATTCATCAGCACTTGCCTCCCTGAGGTCTTTGGCATATTCATCATCATTGTCTTCTTTATAAAACTCCACCAAGCAGCTCAAGAGAACACAACAAAACTTGGAACGGGAGACTTGTATGCTTATGCCAACTTGAACATCACCAGGTGTGTAGCTGTAGGTTGGTCATTTACATGTGCAATATTTCTTTCCTTACCGACAAAATCAAATCCCTAATTTAACCTGTATATTGTCAGAGTCAGATGATATATGCATGTGAACATGCTTTATAAACTGTAAAGTCCTACGGAAATGAAAGGGTTGATTAGGATCTGTATGTCCATCCTTCTCCAACATTTACCCAGGCCTGAACACATAGACAACATTTTTGGAAATGTGTTTGGTATGTTGAAGTAAAGGCCCATGATCAGTAAATGTGGGGTTTTTTTCTTGGTTTGAGAAATGGGAACATTTTAGTTCCTTAGAAATTGATACTAGAAAGTGAAAAGGCAAAAGTACAATTTGAACATGTAAGATTACATGAATTTACTTATATAGTTTGCCCTATTTGAACATGGCCTCACTTAATACCATGAGTAAAACTGTGATGAAAAATGAGATATTCAAATAATCTCAAGGGATCTCATCACAAAATATTTACTAATTTGGAAGGAGAAAGAGTAACAGTAGAGTAGAGAAACATTGCAGACACTAACTGGCACAAGTGATCAAGGTTAGCATAGTTAGTGATGGGGCAAATCAACATCATGGATACTATCTCAAAGTATACAACGCGAAGAATATAGAGTATCTTCTGTATTTCCCTGCCAAAAATGCACAACCTGAATATAGCCACTAGGAAACATGAGACAAACTCAAATTCAGAAACCTTCTATAAAATAACTCATCTACAACTTTCAAAAACCAAGAACAGGCCTTTTAAATATTCTGCATTGAAAGAGACTAAAGAACATGATATTGCATGATTCTGAATGGATCTTTTATTATTGTCATTGTTGTTATTTGTTGAGAAATATTTCACATACCATAAAACTCAGGGTTTTATTATTTTTTAATTTTTTAATTGAATTATAATTAACACACAGCATTATATTAGTTACAAAAATTCTTGTTTTTAAAATGTAAAACTCTAGTCTGCTCACAAAATTGTGCAACCAGCACCACTATTTGATTTCAATACGTTTGATAACTCCAAAAAGAAACTCTAAACTGACTGGCAGTCACTCTTATTCCCCCATCTTTCTAGCAATGTATGAGGGTTCCATTTTCTCCACATCCTTGACATCTTGTCTTTTATTTTATTTTTTTTAGCTATCCTAATGGATGTGAAATGGTACTCATTTTGGCTTTGATTTGCATTTCTTTAATAACTAATGATGATGAGCATATTTTAATGGCTTTATTGGCCATTTGTATATATCCTTTGGAAAAATGTTTATTTAAACCCGTTGCTCATTTTTTAACTAGATTATTTGTCTGGTTATTGTTGAACTGCATATATTCTGTTTAGCTTTATATATTCTGAATATATAGGCCTTTATCAGATCTATGATTTGCAAATATTTTCTCCCATTCTGTGGGCTGTCCTATCAAGTACAAAATTTGGATTTTGATAAAATCCAATTTATCTATTTTCCCTTTTGTTTATTATATTTTTAGTGTCGTATCTAAGAAACCACTGCCCATTCAAAGGTTTATGCCTGTTTTCTTCTAAGACTCGTATACTTACAATTATTACATTTAACTCTTTCATCCATTTTGAGTTAATTTCTGTTAGAGTTTTTTATACAATCTGATTGGATTGGATCATTCTGTTATAAAGGCATTATTGACACAAATGGCAAAATGGAGTCTTGAGGTGAAGAGTACATGACAAGTTCTTTGTTCTAGTCTTGCAACAATTATTTCAAAACAAAAAGTTAAAATTCAAAAATGTGTTCTTCCTAATTGTTATGCAAAACAGGTACTAGTAATTTGATAGAACTGTTTCTCCAAGAAAGCAAAGTAAAGGCACAGAAGTGACTTCAGAATGGGAAATAGCAAGAGAATATGGGAAGGATATGCCACACAGGCTGAGTTCTTAAGTAAATTCCCAAATAAACCATAAGGCTCTCCCCACCTCCCCTCTCCCAACCAATACATGCTGAAAATAGTTCAGAATTCCTTAGGAGAAAAAAAAAAAAAAAAACCCTCAATTCACAGTGACATTTTAAGCTGCTGCTTCTGCTTCTGCCTCTTCTTCTTCCCCTACCTATTCCCTTTCCCTCTGCCTTCCTCCTCCTCCTCCTCCTCCTCCTCGTCTTCCTCCTCCTCCTCTTCTTGTTCTTCTTCTTGTTCTTCTTGTTCTTCTTGTTCTTGTTCTTGTTCTTGTTCTTCTTCTTCCTTTTCTCAGTGTAACTCAGGGCTGCCTAAAAGGTCTAGCTTATTAGCAGGAAAGGACTGCCATTGTGTGGAAAGACATTTCTGAAGAGCTCAAGGGACTTTGTGTCAAAGTTTTCCTGATTCCCAGATCCTGCAACGTTTCCCCTCCAGAGGTGACCACTTAACCCATGCATGCACATCAACGGCTCCTAAACTCTGGCCAGTCTTCCTCAGAAGTAGAAGAGGTTTCAGCAATTATAGCCTCAGCCAGCCCAGCCCTCTGACACCCTCCAGAGAATAACCTCTATATTAGTTCTCCTCTAATCTTGTATCTAAAATCTTGAGATTCAGTTCTTCTTGGGCTTCAATTCAGATGACTGCTTTATTCCCTGAACTAGAGAATCTCCTTTATGGCCCTGGAACTCTGTGTGAACTTGCTCCTTCTAAAACATCCTGTTTTTCTGCATTCTCCCTTCTGCATTCACACTCTTATAACCAGCCAAGCTGAGGCTCTGATCCAGATAAGCTCTCCCTCAAGTAGTACTTTCCTCACTGAACCCCTATGGACCCACCTGCTGGAGTCGCTGTCTGAGGGTGGAATTTGGGAACTTCTCTCCTAGACTAGAGATCTTCAAATTATCCTGTGGACCCCTAGGGACTCCATGAGTGTGACTCAAGGGCCATTATGGGAAGATGGGGACAAGGAAGCCAAGCTGCCACAGTCCTTCAAGTAATGGAGAACCTCTGTTGTCTGTTTAGTGTATTATGCTTCTATACAACATTTTCCAGTTCCACTATGCTCTCTTGTGATCTTGGACAACTTCTCTATTTTCTTTGTGCCTCTCTTCCTTTATTTGTAAAGTCATTGATAGTAATAGTATTTATCTAACATAGTTTTAAAATTTAAATAAGTTAATAGCCATGTAACAATTCCAAAACTACCTGACGCATAATTAGTGCTCAGTAAATATTATTACTGATATTGCTATTGTCATTAAACAAAGTATTTTGCTGTTAAAAAAGAAAAGTTTAAAAATGTGGATAGAGGCCATTCAATAAAGGAATCACCTCTGCAGAGTCCCTGAGAAGTATTCATTTGACCTCCAATGAGACACTTAAAAGGATAAGATTCTCATTACCTCTAGTCATTATCAAACATTACTGATCATCATAAAGTTCCTTTTGTGATCACATGCCAGTATGTATTATTTCCAATATGGCCACAAAGATACACCATTTGCTTATTTTAAGATACTTCTTAAGTGCTTTCTGAGTCTTTTCTTCAGACCACAGTCACTGTCATTGTCTTCACTATCATGATCATTATCATCAAATACCAAAATTTGTTAAGAGCTTACTATGTTCCAGACCCTGGACAAGAACTTTACAAATACAATCTCATTTGAAACTTACAACAAGCTTATGATGATTGTTCCATTAACTTTATTTTGTAAGCTTGTTAAAGTATTTGACACTTGTTAAAATGGTAAGGAAGGTGTCACTCAAGGTATAATCTTGAAAGCTCCTATTGCAATAGGAGAGAGAGATTGGGCTCAAGTCTGCATAAAACAAGTGGGGATTTTTAGCCAAGGAGCAAGTTGAGGGGGTCGGGAGATGGAAAATTATTAATGAGAGTTACCAAGAATAGGAAGATTCTTGCTAAAGGCTGGCCAAGGACTTATATATTAAAAGTGGGGAATGAAGAACTTGATCAGATATCAAGAGTGATCAGATATCAATGGTAGGGAGATGACTTATCAGGATTCTATGCCAAGACTGAAAGGGGCAGGCCAAAGACAAGAGATGGACGGGAGGTGGGGAGCAAGGTTAAGGCCGAATCAAGAAAAGGACTCAGAGCAGCCTAACTACAGTTCGGTCAAGAACAAAGTCCTTGTCAAGCTATAATGAAGACAGTGGCAAAGTTTCTCATTATTCATGGTATGCCCAAGTTGTAATATAGTTTCTAAGAGTAAATGCTCATTAATATTTACTGAATGATTAAATGAACATTAAGAAACCAAGGCTACTAAGAGTTCAATAACTTACACCAAGTCATGTAGGGAATGGTGAAGCTGGCAATGAATTCAGCTCTGCAAGACGCTTAGAGTTTCCACTCTCAGTAATATAATGATGCCCGCCCCCCAGACCAGCACAGGTTCCAGCTGTCTTTATCCTTTTGAAGGGAAACAGTTGTGAGTTTCAGTGTCTCAGTCTTTGGCACTACTTCCACTAGTGGTATATACAGTGTCTTCCAAACTGCAAGAGCTGCTTTCAAAAGGTCTTCTCATAGAGTCATTGTATTGAAAATTGGCACATTCCAAAATAGGTGTCCTTGTAGTCTTTATCAGAGATTTCAAATGAAACATGGTTTGATAGAGCACAATTAAACCTATTTAAACCATGGCCAAATGATTGGTGAGCTTGTCTGTTAAAAATGATTGTATTAGTGTAAGATGTCACTGGCCTCATATGTAACCATGGCCCAGGGCAAAGTCAACATCTCATTCTTGAATCATCAGGCTGTGTTTTCAGGACTAGAGAATCATGGCCAAAGCTTTAGGGACAGTCCGGCCACTGCAGTCAACAAATCCACTACTGGCTCAGATGGTCACATAGCTCTTTATTATTGCCCTTGAGTAGTCCCTTCTTCCAAGTGCCCTTGATAAAGAAGCTTCCACCAGAGATCTGGCAGGTAAATGAGGTGTGACTGCTCACCAGCTCCACCCACTGTTCCATCTCCTCAAATTTAGATTCTTGGGAAAATTATCCCCCCTGCTAAAGAGCATCAATCATTGCTTGTTTCTGCTGAATCAAGACTTGGGTGTTGAGGCACCTGGGTGGCTCAGCCTGTTAAGCATCCGACTCTTGATTTCGGCTCAGGTCATGATCTTGGGGTCATGGGATTAAGCCCCACGACGGGCTCCATGCTGGGTGTGGAGCCTGCTTGAGATTCTCTCTCTCCTTGTCCCTCTGCCCTTCTCCCCCCCTAAAAAAGACTTGGGTGTTGATACTTTTTCTCTATACCCAGTCTGGAGTCTCATCTGGCAACATTTCCTACTTGGTGTCAGAGGAAAGAGGGGAAACTGGGAAAGTGTCCGAACTTAGAAAGCTGCCATGCTGATGAGTGTTCCCGGAAGTAGTACAAAGACGAATATGTAATAAACCTGGTTGAAATTACTTAACTTCTCTGTCACTTCATTTTCTCATCTGTAACACAAAGAAAATGGTAATAACTATCCAATAGATTTGTTATGAAGATCCAATGGTATAACAGATGTGAAAGCACTCAAACTCTCAAGTATGTAAAGAAATAAGGAAATAACAACAGCTTTATTGGGTTCTATTATCTATTAAAATATCATGGGCAACTATTTGATTTCACAATAAAAGAATTCCCACACTAGCGAATGTTTCTGACCTCTTCCCATGATTCTGTTTCTGGAAATAGCTATTTCATAATTGAGGCAGGAACTCTTGACAATATATAAGGCAGGACCCAAGTGGGCAGAGCAGACACCAGAAAGTCACTTGTTTTGCCACCATCTGACCACGCTTGGCCACTTCAGCAGCATGAAATCAACAGCTTGTGCCCTGCTCTTGGCTCTGGCACTTATGACCATCTTCAGTAAGTATCTCCCTCATAACACCACCCCTATCCTGATACCAACAGCTCATGTCATCTTTTGCTCACAGCATTCTGGGATATACACAGCATGTACATAATAAGGGAAGCTTTTTGAAATGCATTTTTCTTGTCTCTACCAATAAATCGCTAAATGATACCATCTTTGGGGCTGAGTTGACCTAAATGGTCAGCTAAGGCCAAATTCTTATCCACATAAACATTTTGTATAACTTCTTTGGTAAGTGTACATCCAGACTCTGCTTTGACTTGATATCTCCATTTATGGGGACCTCATTTCTTTATAAAACTGTCCCATCAACTGAGGGTAGCAGAAGGGGAGGTGGGTAGGGGGATGGGATAACTGGGTGATGGGCATTAAGGAGGGCAGTGATATGACGAGCACTGGGTGTTATACGCAACTGATGAATCACTGAACACTACATCTTAAACGAATGATGTACTATATGTTGACTAATTGAATTTAAATTTTTTTTAAAAATGTCCCATCCATTGTTTGGCAGCATGAGCTATTATTATTTTTGCACTGAGTTGAAATCTGCTTCCTAAGAATTTTCAACTGCTGGTCCAGCTTCTGCCATCTATTCCTACTATACAATAGCAGACATTCACTAGATATAAAACCACTTCTTGTTTTCAATATTTCCTAAACTCTGACTATGAGGTAGGAAAGAACAAAACTCATTATTATAGTAGCTTCTCCATGCTTTTGGCTATGCTCTCATCCCATCCAAAAAAGAAAAAAAAATTTATGTTGAGCTTCAACCTTTGCTATTATATTGATACACAGTTCTGAAGAGAGTCTTATATTTTTGATAGGCAGAGAGCTGAAACATAAATGAAAGACCATTTTTTTTTTAACAAGCTTAGGTTCTTCCAGAGTTTAATTTGGTTTCTCTTGTCTTTGTTTTTCTCACAGATGTAGAATGTGCTCCACACCCTCAACAGGTCAGTACATCCATCTTGATATAAAAGTCCCACTTCTATGTAATTTTAAAGCCGGTATCAACAAGGAAATATTTGCTACTGTACATTAATTAAATTGCTACATGTTTGACGATTTTTTTAAATATCAAAACTGATTTTATTTAAAAAAACTATTAAGAGACCTTTCTGAAATGGACGTAGTAGAACAAAGTGGTTAGATACCTAGCATCCGAGTTATAAAGTCCTGGGTTTGAATTCCAGCTCCTTGATCGTATGGCCATGGGCAACAATACTTGCCTCATAAGCTTATTGCGAGGGTTAAAACCTCAGTGTTTGAGGAGAGTAGAGCACAGTACCTGGCACCTAGCAAAGCTCAAGAAGGACAAGTCATGATTCTTATCATTGTTAAATGGGTCACATACATCTTTGTTCTTTATCTTAGGGAATGAAGATTTTAATTTAACCTTCCCTTTATGACTCATATTAAGCAGTAACTATTGTTGAGAAAATCTAGGTGTGGTAGTAAAAACTTTAAACCAGGAGCCCAAGCTCAATGGCTTTTTAGCTGTATGCCTGCAGGGCCGAGGCAGCTCCTTTCACTTCTTTTGAGTCTTTCGTTTTACGTATTAAAGAGAATAAGAGGATGAAGAGTGTACATTTTGGAGTCAGACAGTCCTGAGTCCAAGCCATCCTTCATGATTTAGTAGCTGCTTGAGAATGAAAAAGGTTAATGAATATAAGCCTTGGTAGTTTCTGGTCAAACTGCGCATATGACGTAAGTCCCAACACTGGGGTTTGAGCAGGCAAGAAGTGAAATCATGCTGACATATACTCATCAAGCGGCACCATCATTCCCATTCTCCACTAGACTCCACTAGCTTCTGAGCTCCTTCTGCCATTTTATCATGCTTGCTAATCTTTGTGTTGCCAGCCGTCAGCTCAGCCCTAAAACTTAGAAGGTACATGGCATATGGCAACCAAAGGAATGAATGGGTTAATTAATGGAACATAGCTGAAGGGGAAGATGAATTTAACCTGAAGTTTGGGTATATTTCAGGCTACCCAAGTGGAGATATTCAACAATTAGTAAGACATCACATGTAGAACTCTGAGTCAGAAAAACTGGGAATGTAAAGTCTTCTGTATAGAGCTCGAGTTTGTGTAGTCCTGAACGTAAAGCCAAGGGATAAAACTATAGTATTTTTTCAGTATTTTCCATGTCATTAAGTGCTAAGCATTTTACACGTATCTTCTTGATTATATATATTTTTACTTTAACCTTACAATGTAGTTATTGTCGCCCTTACTTTGCAGGTAAGGAAACCAAAGCTTAGAGAAGTAAAATGATGGTCCCAGGGTCATGTAGTCAGGATTTGAAATCTGATGTATTTGACTTTTACTGTCCACACTCTTCAATTTGCTCATAAGTGAAAACCCCAGAAAACTCTGTCTTGGTGACTGCATACCTGCTCCTGCAGGGGGCTTCACATTGGCTTTGCTCCTAGCATTTACAACAGTGGTTGGTTCTCAACTACAATAGTAAAATACATGTGTCTGTCTATGCGCTGATGAAGTGTGTAACACGTGCTTTGTGACCAATAATTAATGGTAAAAGTTGCTAATGATGTGCTAGTTCTTAAAATTATAGGAAGTATCCCTATAATACATCTCATACTTGCATTCAGATACAACTTTTTAAGGGAAAGAGAGAAATAGCAGGATGTGTAGAAAACTAACATCAGGGGAATGATTACATCTGTGAATCTGCCATGTGTGTTTTTAAATTTAAATTCTTAATTTTTAGGTAAATTATTTGGTTACAAGCTACCATAAAGAAGTTTATCACTCATGATTTTATATCTGATGCAAGAAATCTTTATACTTGATCTATTGCGAAGGGGTTGGATGAGAACAATTAGAATAAGAAACAAATGATTTGAGAGCCCTCTAAACTTGCTTGGGAAATCCTAAGTCCTGGGAATAAAAATTTGGTTGAAGGCTTTTAATATGTATTTCCAGGTTGATTGCAGTAAATATAAAAAGTCACCACCAGGAAAAGAGGGATTCTGTCATGCAGTATATGCACCAATTTGTGGATCCGATGGCAAAACTTACCCCAATGATTGCTTCTTCTGTTTTGAAGTTCAGTAAGTATTGAAATATTTTTCTTTTCTATATTTAAGGTGTAATTAGGTGTTATGACAAATATACCTCAATTAGAAGAAGTGGTTTAGGGCACAATGAATATGTAAATATGATGAATACATAGAATTTGGGGTCCCTAGTGTCTTTGGATCTGTGGGTGTTCTGGCAGTAAGAGTAAATCAAAGAACCCTAGAATCTGTAAGTTGGAAGGAAATTTGAGGGTCATCTAGTTCAGCGTCCACCTACTAATCTATTGTTTGAATTCCCTCTACAAAAAACTCAAGTCATCCCACAGTGTGTGCTTCATTATTTCAAGGGACAAGGAACATCTCTCCTCCTAGGCATGCCAGGCCAGTCGTCTGTCAGAATGAACCATATCTATTGTTCAGTTTTAATAATTAAGTTTAGATGTGTTAGAGCCCCCTAATTATTGGCACAAAAGGGGATAATATCTAAAAATCCTAAAGAAATTTCTCTGTTTCAGAGTATGATTTATGTATTGAAGCTCTAATAAAAATTAAATTTGAAAATCAAATAGCCAAAAATAGCTTAAAGTTACAAAGTAATCATCTGAAAGATATATTAGTACCAGCTCGAAAAATATAAGATTGTGCATGATATACCAGAATGTATAGAAACATATAGATCCTTTTAAGTATTTTCAATACTTACATGAATGAAAACAAACACCTAATATAGATGGCATATCATTCTGGTTTGTTTTTTTATCAGAAAAAAATTACTTTTTTTTAGAAGATTTTATTTATTTGAGAGAGAGAGAGCGGGAGCAGGGGGTGGGGGCACAGAGGGAAAGGGACAAGCAGACTCCCCACTGAGCATGGAGCCAGACACGGGGCTCGATCCTAGGACCCTGAGATCATGACCTGACCAGAAGGCAGATGCTTAACAGACTGAGTGACCCAGGCGCCCCCAGTCACTCCTTCCTTTTAAAAACATCAATGAGTGGATGGACTTGGGGATTCATTAGTGAATGCTAATTAGTTCTGGATGCTAATAAAATGCCTATGGCCTCAGCAATTTTCATTTGTTGCTATTTTCTCTCCACAGAAAAACTGACAACAAACTTAAATTTGTACATTTTGGAAAGTGTTGAATCTATCTTGTGATTCCAGTTCACACGAAACACACTTCTTCTCCCATATAACCTATGCCGCATTGCCTAATCTTGTCACCATTATGTCTGGATTTCCTTGTAGAATAAAGTAGACCTACATGAAATAAACATGTCTGACTCTTTTTATTTAGGAGTTGAATCCTCCAGATGTTTCACTTTTGGGTGACGTCTAATGGACCACCTTAGGGCCACATCCTGGGAGAAAAGGGTCAACTAAGACCAGTAGCTGGACCCAGAATATCAAAGGACCTGAATCTGATGCCTTTTTCTTTTATTTTTTTAATTTTTTTAAAAGATTTTATTTATTTATTTGACAGAGAGATAGGAAGAGCAGGAACACAAGCAGGGGGAATGGAAGAGGGAGAAACAGGCTTCTTGCCAAGCAGGGAGCCCAATGCGGGGCTCGATCCCAGGATCTGGGATCATGACCTGAGCCGAAGGCAGACGCTTAACAACTGAGCCACCCAGGTGCCCCTCTGATGCCTTCTTCTTGCCCAGGCTAGGAAAACACCCCCTGTGCATAACTTAGTTCTTGTGTATTCCTGAAAAATGAACAGAAAAAAACGGGAGCCTCCAAGTACAAGAATCAGGAAATACTGTTTTGCTAGATGTTTCATACATTTAAGACACGAAAGCTGCCCTAGACGGCTCTTTATTTTCTACCAGAATACGTGTTTGTAAAATGTGGCTGGTCAACGTGCCCAGTAAAGCTGTGTAAATTCCCATGAATTAGTTGACATCTTTCATGAGTTTTTTCCCCCCTAAAGTTTTTTTTTAAATCTAAATTCAATTAGCCAACATATAGTACATCATTAGTTTTTGATGTAGTGTTCATTGATTCATTAGTCGCGTATAACACCCAGTGCTCATCTCATCATGTGCCCTCCTTAATGCCCATCACCCGGTTACCCCATCTCCCCACCCACCTCCCTTTCTGCAACCCTCAGTTTGTTCCCCAGAGTCAAGAGTCTCTCATGATTTATCTCCCCCTCTGATTTCTTCTCATTCAGTTTTCCCTCCCTTCCTCTATGATCTTCTGCGTTATTTCTTATATTCTACATATGAGTGAAACCATATGATAATTGTCTTTCTCTGATTGACTTATCCCCCTAAAGTTTGATCTCAGATCTAGGACCTGAAACTTATCTGATCTCACTATTCATTACATTATATGTTTCAAAAAACATATTATTATATGTTCCAAGATCATATTGTCTGTTCCAAAGAACAGAGAGGATACCTTGCACATCTTTTTAATCCATTTGTGCACCTCTGCAATTAACATATATCTTTTAAAGCCTACTTTGTGTCAATATCTGTGATAGGCTTTGGAGCATACAATGGTAAATAGAATAGACTTGATCTTGCCCTCTTGGAGCTTATATTCTACGGAAGAATTTGCCATGCTTAGTATAGCATCTTGCACAGAACTGATATTATGCAAATGTTTATTAACATTGAATCAAAATTAAGCAACATTTCAATTGGATTATAGCAGCACATTATGCATGCATTTAATATATGAAAATCTAACTATATATTCTCTGCAAAGAGAGAGAAAGAGAAAATAGAGTCAAGTCCTTTTGAGCTGTGTTTTTGTCCACAAATCCATTAGAGATTCAGACACCAAGACTGACCACAAAATGACCTATGCTAATTTCCAAAGAATTCAAGTAGAGTGGTGTTCTCTGGGGTGGTTTATTTTCTTTTGTTTTCTCTTTCACTTTTTGTTGTTGCTGTTGTTTCCTGAATGATGCGAGACCATCACTAGGACTACTTAAAAGCACTCTTCAAAGAAACTTTTTATTTTTTCACTAAGATTTTATTTATTTATTTGACAGAGAGAGACACAGCAAAAGAGGGAACACAAGCAGGGGGAGTGGGAGAGGGAGAAGAAGACTTCCTGCGGAGCAAGGAGCCCCATGCAGGGCTTGATCCCAGGACCCTGGGATCATGACCTGAGCCGAAGGCAGACGCTTAACGACTGAGCCACCCAGGTGCCCCAAAGAAACTTTTTAAATAAATGGAAAATACTGACTTAGACTTCATTTGTCTTTTCACCAAATATTAAATATCCACTCTTTGCTAGATGCTAGAAATATATCAATGCGCACACAAATATAACAATTTATCCTTCCTTCATGAAGCTTTAAGGTTACATAGGAAGAATGATATTAACAAAATATCAATCAAATATATATATAAATTAGACTAACTAGGGCAATCAGGAAAGACCTCCCGAGGCCCTCCTGAGTTGACTTATAAGCAAAAACCAAATGATGGGTAGAAGTCAGGCAAAGGAAAATGGAGGAAGCAGTGGAGATGGGTGGAAGGAGGAGGCAGTAGCCATGGGATTGAGAGGCGAGAAGCATCATTCCAAGCAAAGAGAGCAGCAGGAGACTGCAACATAACAAACCAGCACAGACAGTTATTGGCCAGTTCGTGTTTTTCAGCCACTCTTCCTCCCAAGCCTCCCTACTATCCATTGCCCACAATCCATTTCCAACTGTCTCCAGAGTGATAATTCTCAAACATAGATCTTATCTTGTCACCTCCCTGCTAAAATCACTTTAGTGAGTCTCACTGCCTGTAAGTCCATCAGTGCTGGCCACCTCTCTCTCCAGCCTCATCTCTCTCCATTCTACATTATAAATGGACTGGTCACCACTCTCAGAACCCTCCAGGCACTTTGCAGTTGTGCACATGCTGGTCCCTCTTCCTCCAATTTTCTTTCCCACTTCTCCATCTCACCAATTTCCACTCATTAAAAAGATTCATCCCTAATGCTCTCTTCTCTAAAAAGCTCCTATGTATTCTCTAATGAGCGTCTCCTATGTATTCATTCATTCATGTAATCCTCCCAGATTATCAAGCATCATAGTATATTCTCATTAATTTGTTAGCATCTGTTTCTTTTGCTATACTGTGAGATCATAGCTGGCATGCTGCAGGTATTTGATGAATGCGTAATAAACTAACTGAATTAAATTAAGATGAATTGAATTTGACTTCTATCAACAAGTAAGCAAGGAACATGGTGTCTTATCCCAGATAACCCTGAAGTCAGATGTCACCTCCTGATCCAACTGTGGCATAAGACTATATGACATCTGTTTGCATTCTACACCAACCCAAACTCTGGAATGCATCTTCAAGTTCCCATAAAAAGAATCCACAGATATACAAATAAGAGAGAGCAATGGCTGCTTTTCCAGAGATTGTGGGGGAGTGACTTAAATGGTAGTCACCTTGCTCACCTACAGCCTAAAACTCCCCATTGCATTCCTATCCTCTACAGTCATCTCTTGCAACACCACCTTGCAAATCCTTGTCATTTGTAACATGAAAAGGAAATTGACATAAAATTTTAAAGATGCACAAATAAAAGAAAAGAAAAACAATTAAATCCATTTGCTAAAATCTGTTGCTAGAACTGAAGCCTACTCACATTCTAAGGAATCTCATTCTGTTTCATTTTTAATTAGTTCTTCCTCATCGTTCAGCAAAGCAGGCACTACTCCAGCCAATAAACCAGTCCTTCTGGAACAGGTAACTCCTGCCTCTCTGGGAGAACAAAGGGAAGCTGAAGCACTGACTTCGGAATTTTAATTGACAGTGATAGTACAGATCAAGGAAGTGGAAGCCAGAGCTACAAAAACATTCCTTAGCAAAACCTATCTGCAGGGACACATCCTGAAAACTTTTCCGAATTTCTTAAGAAAAGGAACTCTGAACTGAAGTCAATTGAAGTTAAGCCTTTTATGAGTGCCTGCTGAAACGCTGCTGGAAAAGAACTACTGAGGTTGTGAAAGATGCCTCTGGGGAGCTCAGGAAACTACCCAATCGTTCCACTTGCCAGACTCCTGGGCGCTGATTTCCTGGGATGTGAGTCATTTAACGCTCAAAAACAGGCTCTGTGGCTAAAACAACGAAGGCCAGGAGCAGCCCAGCCCTGTATGACTGACTCATCAAAGAGTAAGCCTGGCTTCTGGGTTTCATTCTTCTTCTGCCCCATTGTTCCTGAATTTCATTCCATAAGCCCAAGACCCCTGTTCTGACCAAGGCAGCTTCCCCAGCCTGAGGCCCTGTCCAGCAGCCCAGCCCTCTGGTCTTGCACTTCCAGCTTGTGCTCTTTGCTGCTCTTCTCTTCTCCACTCTACCTGGAGCCTAGTGGCAGGCACCCCAAAATATTGGCAGACATCTGTTGTGCCAGTCGCATCCCTGGTCGTCCTGTCTCTGTTTGGGCTGCCTATCAGGGCTCCAGTTCTTTCTTGTTTATCTATGGGGCCCATGGATTGCCTGAACCACCATCTGTTTGCTGCCACACCCTTTAGATATTGCCGTGTCCTCCATGTCAGGTGAAATTATTTGTGAAGCCTCTGTAATATAATAGTTAAGATGGTGATCGTTTGGCAATATATACAATTATCAAATCTTTATGTTTAATACCTAAAACTAATATAATGTTATATGTGAATTATATCTCAATTTTTTAAAATTTCAAAAAGAGAAAGAAAAAAACCTTAAGGAAATTAAAAAAAAAAAAAAGAAAGGATATGGGGCTTTGGGAATAGAGAGCCCTGGGATTAAATCTAGATTTGCAACTTCTGAGTAACGTTGAGTTACTGGTTGAACCTGAGTTTCAGTTCCTGCATTTTAAAGTGGGGACAACAACAGTTCCTTATGGACTGGTGTGAATCAACCTGTAATACAATACATAATACTGTGCTTGGCACATAATTAGCAAACAGTGAATGAATGATTTCGAAAACAGTAACAATAAAAATCTGTGGTCATCCTAACTTTGTCCCCTAAGCGCAACGGGTAGGCTCGGCTTTTCATTGTCTTCTCCCCAGTTCCACCCTAGCACAAGGCCACCCCTGCCTGACCCCTGCCTGACCGGCTCCTGAGAGAACACTATGGACCTCCTGTTAGAGCAGACCATCACTGACACAGCCACAGAAGGCAGCAGAGTGGTTTGACTGCAATGAAAATATACTCCCACTGGGGACTTTGGGAAGTTTTTTAAGTTATTCTCGTTTTTGGTTAAAAAAAAAAAAAAAAGAAAGGAGGAAAGAAAAAGAAAAAAATATGTGTCTTCTGGTTTGGAGTCCCCTGAGAACAGAGGATTGGATCCTATTTATCTTTTTGTCTAAAATGGATATTGATTTGTTTCTCCACTGCCTGACATACAGTAGGCAGCCTGACATATATACGTAATTTTTAAACTGTCAGGGGAAAAAAAATGAGAACAAACTTAGGCTGAATGTATTCAAAGTCATGTATTCAACATCCTAATGGCATTAAGAGTCCCACACTAAATTCTACATTGCCAGCGAATAACAAGAGAAAACAGTGTTATTTAGCAAAGGGCAGAGAACAGAATAACAAAGTTAATTCCTCACAGCTGGAGATATGTTTCTAGCCTGGGGCTGCATGAGGGTCTTTGCCAGAGGAGAGGAAGATAGGGGAGCATTTGTGTTGCTATTGGCATTTAAATTGTACATGTGTATAATACAGACTCTCTTGTATATGTGACATATGACAAAATAGAGGATAGATAAGTAGATGGATAAGGAGAGAAGGAGTCGATGTTCTCTGGTATAAATTGGCTGTGAAGTTGAGATTTGCTAAGTGAAAAGCATCAATATGTTTGCCTTTACGGCATTCTCTTCTCCAAGATCTAGAGGCCTCTTTGACATTGTTTTTCTCAAGGACAGGCACTTATTCTTCTCCTGAAATAGTGCTACACAGAGAGGGAAACTAGCCCATATAGGGGCCCAGATCATAGAGGGAGGGATCCAGGGTGGGGTAGGGCATTATGTCACTCAACTGGCCGGAAAAGTTCCACTTTCTCATTGAAACCTCCCATGAAGAACAAAGCACAGAATCAAGCGCATCTTGTGACAGAAACCACTGTAAAAAAAAGGGACGTCAAATATTGAACCAGCGATTCAGAGATTTCTGGATTATCACAGATCAATTAAATTTCGTTTTAACATAATTATTTATTGCAAAATAAAGTAAAAAACACACACAATAGAAATCCAAAACAAGGGGCGCCTGGGTGGCTCAGTCGTTAAGCATCTGCCTTCAGCTCAGGTCATGATCTCAGGGTCCTGGGATGGAGCCCCTCATCCGGCTCCCTGCTCAGCAGGAAGCCTGCTTCTCCCTCTCCCACTCCCCCTGCTTGTGCTCTCTCTCTCACTGTGTCTCTCTCTGTCAAATAAATAAATAAAATCTTTTAAAAAAAATCCAAAACAAAAAAATCACCCACGATTTTCAGGAAACTTCTCATCATTTTATCCATACACCATGAATACAGTTTCCACGTTGGCAGTAATATCATAAATGCAATTTTGTGTTCCATTTTCCTTAATGTTATGCCACAATAATATTTAATTTCTTCTTTTGTCTTTTTTTTCTTTCCTCCCTAATCTCTTGAAATAACCAGCATACACAGCAGCCTTAAAAAAAAGTAACCATTGGGAGACTAATATAGGGTTGCCATTTTTTATCTAAAAACTTTAATAAAAATTAAAATCTACTTTCTTTTTTAATTTATTTATTTGAGAGATAGAGAGCGTGTGCATGACGGGGGGAGGGGCAGAGGGAGAGGAAGATAGAATCTCAAGCAGACTCCCTGCTGAGGAGGGAGCCCAATGTAGGGCATGATACCATATCCCTGAGATCAAGACCTGAGTGGAAATCAAGAGTCAGATGCCCAACTGACTAAGCCACCCAGGCACCCCTAATCTACTTTCATAATTACTTTATAACATGAAATGATAGTTGTAATCATATACTATTTTTATTACTAAATGGTTCTTATTTTTTCCCAAAAGTCTCATCTGAACCAAGTAGTAGCATTTAAGAACCACTCACGAAGACCAGTGTTCTTTAAATGTTATTCTAAGGAAGGCTAGGAAGTTCTTGGTGTTGCCTGAGCAGCTTGAAAGCAGGCACAACAAGTCAGAACACCCTACTCCTTCTTCAATTCAGAGACACTTCTTTTATTTATTTCTTATGTTGGGCAACAGTAAGATTTCCTGGCTCCTCCACTGGATACCTGTTTGAACTTGGGCAAGTTTTGAATTTCTCTGGCTCATCTCCCCTTCCTCATTAGTTATGTTAGGATTCTATTTACCCACTTAGTAGAATTTTTGCAGGGATTATGAGTTCATGGATAATATGTGCTTAGAATATTCATGGTATGGCACATAATAATAACACAGAATAAACTCAAGATTTATTAATACAGTTAAAAAATATAAAACACTGGTGGCTACAATCCTTATGCTTAATGCAGAAATTGCCTTTATAGGCATCCTAACAGGTATTCATGCAGCTTCTTCTTGGATCTGTTGAGTGAGAAGGCCATTATTAATGGGGAACACTATTAAAACTTTTTATCAAGCTTAGATTTACCCCATATTATTTACCCCCTCATCTGTCCTAAATATAGCCCTTGAAGATACAGAGAAAAAGTGTAATTGAGAACTCTTTCAGTATTTTTAAGATAGTTCTTTATACTTCCTGTGTTTACTAATATTAGTTGAAGAAAACCTTGGACCATGTCCTATGCTAAATGCTTTACATCATGATCTTATTTAATGCATAAAACAACCCTAGTAATAAATTTATGTGAATATAAATAGGGTATTTATAGTATTTACCATGGTAAATCTAGCACTTAATTTATTTCTAGGGCATGATCAGAGCTCAGAAAAAGAAAAAAAGAGAGAGAATTAAGTTAATGAATGAATCTGCTTTTTTCCCCACTTAAGAAAAAGTTCAGTGAAGACAGATATGCAGTCCAACACTAGTAGGAAATGGCAGAGTTATGATTGACAAGAGCTCTGTTTGACCCTAGAGCTCAAGTTCTTAAACATTGCTGCACCTGTTTGACCCTAGAGCTCAAGTTCTTAAACATTGCTGCTCTATGCTCCCTAGGTAGTATCATAATCCCTATCCCCAGAGCAGCCCACTGGGACAGATTCTGGCTGTTTTTATTTATTCACAGAGAGATAAATGTGAGTTCTTTGCTGCACAGCCTTTCCAGGCCAAGGGCACTATGCCATTGGTGTTATAGAGAATGCCTGCTAGCTCGTGAACTCCAAAGGCAAGAGGAGCTGCCAGTGACCCTTTCACAGAGCCATAGCATGGCTCCTTGAAATCGTTGTTTTGCATAGTTGAGTCCTTGTAGCATTTAGCAAATGGCATACATAAAGAACGTTTTATTTTGTTAAGTTACTTCCTAATATTTGGCACCGTAAGAAGTACAAAAGCTGCCCTTCCCTTGGACAGTGGTTGTGCAGTTGATGGTATCACTAGCTAAGTATGCCCCCAATACTGAATGCAGTGGACGTCTCTAGCTCTTGGTCTATCAAACTCTACTTGGTTTCTAAAGATTAGTCCTATTTGGAGACAAAGCTATCATAGACAAAGCATAGGAACAGCCCAGCTTCTGCACCATTGGATTCTTAAGATATCCACATGGACCCTCATTCTCGGTTTGAGGATACCCGTGACCTTCCCCTTAGGAAACGTGAATAAGTAGCTTCCAGTTGAGAACGGGTATATTCCCAATAGATATTCAGCTAACTCTCCCATGAGCTTTACTTATACAATAAAATCTGGGGCTCCCAAGAAAGCCATACATCACTGTAGAGCATGGATTATTGCATAAGTCTTGCCAACCAAGATCAGTGAATAGATTCCTCTGCTCTGTGTCCAGTCTGGAAACAGATCTGGCAGACTTTCAGTTGATGAGAACTCTGGGTAAAGGGCTAAGACAGCTGGTGCTGATAGCCATACTGATCACCACATCAGACTCACATGAAAATGACTCTATTGCAAAAAAAAAAAAAAAAAAAAAGAGTACTGAACAAAGGAAACTGTCTTTAAAATTTATTTTAAACATTTACTAGTTCTGAGATCTTGGACAAGTTATTAACTTCACTAAGACCCTGTTTCCTCCTCTATAAAATAAAGAAGATGGTAATACCCATCTCAGACATATATGTGAATCAAATAACATAGTATATATGAAAGCACTATGAACTGTTTATGCGCCATCCAAATGTAAATTAGCATTAATTTAGGTTATATTATGTAATCCTTCTGCACAGAAACTTTTCCCATGGTTCATTGAATCTTTTAAACCTGTTCTAGGGCACAGCTCTGAGAAGCAGCCATGTCTTAATAGAGATGACACATCTGGCTAGGATACAAGGCAAGCCTCAATGAGCTAGGATGATAATATCAGGTCACTTCTCTTGACTACACCTTACTGCCCTTGGCTGCTTTTAGCAGCATATGAGCAATAGCTCCTTATGATCCTAGAAACTGTGCCCAGGAAATTCTGAGATTTTTTCATCTTATAGATAAGCAAGTCTGTCTTTGTTTTAATGCATTTTTCTCTCCATTGAGAAATCATTGAATCACATAATCTCAGAGTTGGAGTGGCCATAAAGCTCATCTAACCCAAATGTAAGAAAGCTTCCTGTGAGATCTCTGAGAAGCAATCATCATCTAGCCTCTGCTTTGATGCGAAAACTCTCTTGTCAAAAAGATAGTCCATTCTTGACTTATTTGAGTCAATAGAATATTCTTAATTCATTGGGTAGAAATCAACATTGACTCAACTTGTCATTTATGATGACACAAGATTTAAAGAATATAAAAATATATAATTTGTCCATTCCATATTTATGGAGTACTGAATATGGCCTGGCGTCATTTAGTAAACAAATTCTCATTATTATGATCCCCTTCCCAGTCTCAGGCCCTTTTTCTTGTACTCCATTCTCACTCCAGAAAAGCAATCATAGCATCACCACTCTTGCTGAGTGAGTCTAAACTGATCATTAGTTTGATTTGAAGCCTTGATGGGAACCCTGCAACAGCTGGCACAAATGAAGAACCAAAACAAAAATCAGATCTTTCCCCCCCAAAATTCATTTTGATTAAAGAAAATGGTCATTTCACAACATGTGGTAGAGAATTACTACTCTTATGTAATCTCAAAATTGGGATGAATTTTTCTATCTCAAAATTAAAAGCTCTTCCATACATCTTTTAATATGTAAAAGATGTGATTTAGAATCATCTATATAGAATCATCAGAGATAAAGCTGACATAACAATTTTGTTATGTACCTGAGTATTTACCCTATTAAGTGTCAAAACTGGTTTTATTTTAAGAATTTTAGATTCAAACCATTATTAAATGGAGTTAATGGAGCATAATGTCCAAGTGCATTGGCGTCAGAGTCAGAAAGAATTCTGTTAGTTCCCAGCTTTGTTGCTGTGTGACTAGGACACATCACTTTAATTTTCTGGACCTGTCTACTCATTTGTACAATGAGAATAATTATAACACCTACCTCATTGAATTGCTATGAGCATAAATGCTATAATTTTTGCAAAGGGCTTTAAATAACCCTTTGTACATAGTAAGAATTCTAGGACATTTAGCTATTATTATTATAAAATGCCATGTTTCTTTACTTATTCATCAGGGGATGAAGAATGTGATCTAGCCTTATCATTTTGATTCAGGATGAAAATTATTAATATTCTTTAGAGACTTCTCATACATAATAATAAAAATTTTCAACTAATGAGCAGGCAATGTAAGCGACACTCTAAATTCTCTTTGAGGCTATGCTTCATAAGTGAAAGAGAATAATAAATTAGCATAGAAGTGAAGAAGATGTACTTTGAAGTCACAAACTTGGGTTCCAGTAATAGGCTCATCAATTACTAGCTATATGGTCTTGGAAAATGTACTTAACTTTTTTCTGTTTTGGTTTCCTTCTTTAAAGTAAATGTTAATAGAGTCTACCTCAAAAGACTGCAAGAGTTAAAAGGTAAACCACATTCAGCGTTCTCAGAGGGTTTCAGGCAAACAGGCAGGAGTTCCATACAGCTCAACTACTGCCATTTTGCGTTCCTATTAAGCATGTAGGCTGATATGACACAAAAGGGGTGACAGAAGAGTGTGAGATGAATAGGTGAGCCTGTCTTGTGAAATAAATAGGATTTTCTCAGTAAACAGTGAGAGGCAGTGGAGTACGTGATGTAGGCATCAAAATATATTACCCTGACTTAGATGCAGTGAAAAGTTCACCGGACATGAAGCAAGAAGTATTTGGCTGAGAGGAGAGGATGGAGTTTGGGTGGTCTCTAAGGCTACAGAGGTGCTCCAGGGTGGTGAAGACCGATCTGTGCAGTGTTGAGCCACTTAGCCTCCATCTTGCAAGGACTAACACAGCATCACAAGCAGGCCGTATCTAAGCAGATCTGTGCTTCAAAAAAAATCACTTTCCAAGCAAGAATGCCAGAAGGAGTAAAAATAATTACAGCAAATATGTAAAGACCTTTCTATCTGCCAGCTACTATTCTAAGTGCTTTGTGTATACAAACTCACTTAATATTATTAACAACTATACGAAGTAGGTACGTCTACTCCCATTTTGTAGATGGAAGGGGCATTGGATTGAGAGTCAAAAGATGGATTAAGGACTGACTGTGCCATGGACTCTGGGCCAGTTACCTCAGCTTTAGGAGTCAGAAGTCCTCATTAATTGGCAAAAATGCAAATAGAAGTAACTGCACTTCATTGAATTGAAGGGAGGGTCCTGTCAGAACATATGTGATAGGAAACAGTGTGGTAGTAAGGGCACTGTCACTCATGTCAAAGAGTGCTGGCCTCAAATCCGCCTCAGCTTATGATCATAAACCAGTCACTTGTCATCTCAGAATGGCTACCACATTTTTAAAATGGGAATAATAGCCAGGCCCATGCATAATATTTGGGGGCTCAGGGCAAGAATCTCCTTTTGCATAGGCTTAAATATGGTACCAATAATACTTACTTTTGAAGACTAATACAATGAGATATCACATCACACCTGTCAGAATGGCTAAAATCAACAACAGAAGAAACAAAAGGTGTTGGCGAGGATGTGGAGAAAAGGAAACCCTCTTACACTGTTGGTGGGAATGTAAACTGGTGCAGCCACTCTTCTTAAACAGTATGGAGGTTCTTCAAAAAGTTAAAAATAGAACTACCCTACTACCCAGCAACTGCACTACTAGGTATTTACCCAGAGGATACAAAAATACAGATTTGAAGGGATACATGCACCCCATTGTTAATAGCAGCAGCATCTACAATAGCCAACTATGGAAACAGCCCAAGTATCCATTGCCTGATGAACGGATAAAGAAGATATGGTATATATATGTAATATATATATGTAATGGAATATTATTCAGCCATTAAAAAGAATGAAATCTTGCCATTTGCAACAACATGGATGGAGCTAGAGAGCATTATGCTAAACAAAACAAGTCAGTCAGAGAAAGACAAATACCATATGATTTCACCCATATGTGGAATTTAAGAAACAAAGCACATGAGCAAAGAGAAAAAAGAGAGAGAGAGAGAAATCAAGAAACAGACTCTTAACTATAGAGAACAAACTAATGGTCACCAGAGGGGAGGTAAGTGGGCAGATGGGTGAATGGGGATGAGAGGGGGGGGGATAGGTGATGGGGATGAAGGAGTGCACTTGTTGTGATGAGCACCAAATGATGTACGGAAGTGTTGAATCACTATATTGTATACCTGAAACTAACATTACACTACATGTTAACTGGAATTTAAAAACTTAAAAAAACTATTATAAGGATTAATAGATAGCATTTAGAAGGGAAGTACCCAGAACATGTAACAATGTTAAAATGTTAAATTATATAAATGCTATTGTAACTGCTCCTGCTGCTGCTGCTGTTGTTGTTGTTGTTATTATTATTATTATATTGTTATTTGAATGTGCTTGGAAAATCACTAGTAGTTGTAGGAACATGGTTAGTATTTTGGTAATCCTATCTCCTTTTGCCCCTAAAACATTGAAAGGCCTTGTCATCAATTATATCAAGAAGAACCTACATTTGTCAGGCTGTGTGTTTAAATAAGCTCTTCTGGGCTTAAGTATTTTAAAATCCATGCCAGCAGCCTAGGGGGTATTCCTGAGGGGTTTGAGGTCTTCTATCTCAGTTTCCACTTTCTGGTTCTAAACTTTCTTTTCCTAAATGAAGCCTTCTCTCAGCTCAGCAAATATTTCTAGCATGATTTTACCATCTTAAATCACTAAGAAACAATTTAGTAATCAAGATGAATTCTCTTGCTTGAATACGATGCAAGTATAGCAGGCCTGGCTAGCACTGCTAGATCATCTGTCTTGATTCCATCCCACTGTCCTTGGTCATTTCAGCCCCACAAGCACAGCACTTGCCTCTTGTCCTTTGTCCTTGCCTTTGCCTCTGGATCTCCCTTTCTCTGGGGTTCTTGCCCTTGCCCCAGACAACAGCAGCCCCCAGGACTGTCTTCTGTCCAGAGGATTCTGAGATATTGTCTCCTCACAGATGGGTGGATATATTTTTCTCCTGAAAGACTTTGTGACAACACATTTGGGAAATGATAGAGTCACAGAATCTCAGATCTTGGAAAAGATTAAAGGTCTTATCTTTCAACTTTCAATTCAGAGAGGAATCTTACTCCGTATCCCTGAAAGATTGTCATTTGACTCTTGCTTCTGTTTGGATAGCCCTGAAGATGAGAAAGTCAGGCCTCCATAAGGCAGCCTTTTCCATCATTTGACACGTTGAACGTTTAGAAAATTGTTTGCTCACAATCTCTTAATCACCACTTATTCAGGCATCGTGTGCCTTGTGCTGGGTTGGGGGCAATGATGAGTAAGATTATTTTTGTCCTCAGTGAACTCTTTATGTTGAGCCAAAAAGCTACATAATACAGTGGTTAAGTTGGTGAGCTCTGAAGACTGTTTTCCCAGGCTTAAACTCAGCCAATAATACTAAGAAAATTTCAGCTATAAGATGCTACATGCCCAGGTTCTAATGTAAAATATGGTGACTATGGTGGAAAACACTGTACTGTATAATTGAAATTTGTTAAGAGAGTAGAACTTAAATGTTCTCACCAAAAACAAAAACAAAAACAAGCCCAAGGATAACTATGCGATGGATGTGTTAATTAACCAGATGAGGAAAACCCTTTCACAATGTAAATGTACATCAAATCATCACAGTGTGCACTTTAAATATTTTACAATTTTAAAATAAAATCTTAAAAAAAGTCCTGGTAAATATCTTACAATTTTATTTGTCAATCAATTAATGCACAAATAATTATATTTGCATAATATAATTGTGGTTAAACTGACTTAGCACGGTTCTTACAAAAATGAAGTTTTACAAGGAATTGCCCACAAGGCCCTAGGAGAAAGTTCAGGAGCCTGATTAAAGTTTTGTCAAGCAAAGAATCTTGGTCACACTGTAGAAAGAATGATCTGTTCTAAGATAGTCCATCTTTATTTTTCAAACCCCTAGTGCTTGGGAGAACTTGGTGTTCCTGGGAAATCTGAGAACTGATCATATTTTTAGGATAGCACATCCTTCCTTAAGAGTTAAACCTCATGTCTTTGTTTAGTAAGAGTATGAGCTAAGCCCTGTTTCACCTGGTCATAACACAATCTTAAATATTGAATTATTGATTTTTCATGATCTCTGGGCTCCTGCCTTGTTATGCAATCCAAGTATTATAATAGAAATTACACATAATAGACTTGAGTTTCCTGGCTATTTCTTTAACATACTTTATGTTAGAGGCACCTGGGTGGCTCAGTCATTGGGCATCTGACTTCAGCTCGGGTCATGGTCCCAGGATCCTGGGATTGAGCCCTGAATCGGGCTCCATGCTCTGCAGGAAGCCTGCTTCTCCCTCTCCCGCTCCCCCTGCTTGTGTTCCCTCTCTCGCTGTGGCTCTCTCTGTCAAATACATAAATAAAATCTTATAAAAAAATAACATACTTTATGTTAAATATAATAGTAGATGCTATGACTAGGAAAGTAGGAATGGCTATAGCAATAAAAAAGGATAAATAGATTGCTCTACTAAGACAGAAACATTGCCGTTAGGCAGTAAAGGAAGAAAGGACCCAGAAAATTAGCCCTTTAGTATAAAATTGTGGTATCCTAATCCATTGGTTCTCAAGTGAAGAGGTGAATCAGACTCTACTATGCACTGTGTGTCTGTGTGCGTGTGTGTGTGTGTGTGTGTGTGTGTGTGTGATATCTGAGTCATACTCTGGACCTACTGAATCAGAATCTTTGGGTGGGAGGGAGCAGGTGTTGAAGACAGACATATAAATTTTTAAAAGTTCCCCAGAATTACTCACTCTAAGTTCATCTTTTTCACATTTGTTTCTTCTTGCTAGTTAAAAAACAGAATGTACTTCTATGGAACCCAATGATAATTTACAATCAAACAAATCAGTGTTAAATCATGGTATCATGCCACAGCTCTACAGCCTATTACAAATGAAATATTTTGGCCTACAGAGTGTTCTTGGTCTTTGGTGACCTGGTGACTTTGCCCTTGGTGTCACATGTAAACAGATCATTTGCAAAGTGACTTCATAATGGGGTCTCAGGTTCTCATAAGGGGTAGAGCCCTCAGTTCAAGAGAGTTGAGCCTTCGAGGATTTGCTAAGAAGCTCTTAAAAGAGGGAACTCTGGTGGATGAATCACATTGTTCCTTTTGGGAAAAGATGAAAATTTTCTTTGTGGCTATTTTGGCTACCAGCTATTTCTCATGTAAGGATTTGTCAAAGAACTTTGGGGAGGGAGTAAACATATGATCTTCTAAGGGAAGAAACAAGGCAATAGTAACTGTTTTCTAGATGTATGGATTTTTGAAACTTTGAAGTTTCTTCCAGAATGAATTTACTACCTCAACCAGAATGAATATCAGTGGTGAATCCATTTTTCCATATTCCAAAAACTCTGTCATAGGCAGGTTCAGACTCAAGATATCTTAAAAGATGATCGATGAGAGGTATAATCACTATTGGACAAATAATTTGGTCTTTTGAGTTGATAATTTCATCTCTCCTTCCATCTCTTCCTAATACTTTCCTATCATACTCCCATACACTGGTATTGTGTGTGTGTGTGTGTGTGTGTATTCAAATTCCTTCTACACAAAGCAGTATCAGTTTCTAACATGGCTTACAGTTAGAGCACAACCTGATGTTATCAAATCTCAAGAGAGGGCTCAGCTTTTCTAATTAACTCCAGCAAAATGGGAAGGGAAGCCCATGATGCGAAACTAACTCTGCCAGAGGAGTGGTGAAGTGGAAGGGGAGGCAGGGAGGACATTCAGCTACAGTAGCTGAAAGGAGTCAAGGCTGTTAAGTGGAATATAAAATATGAAGGTCGTAGGAACTGTTAATAGTTTAGGTAAGCAGCTGTTGACACAGAGATCCCAAACAGAGGAAGAGGCTTCCTTATAAACAGAGTTTGGAAAGAGGATATTTAAGACAGGCAATAGTCAAAAAAGAAGGCAGGTATCTAAGATTTCTGTCAGCAGGTAGCCAGGCTGACTCTCAAGAACTAGACTTTGTCTAAAAGGTGTCTACACAATGTCTGAGCAGCCCAGCGGTAGATGATCTGCTGAGTCCCAAAGGATGAAGCTTGGTTTTAAATCTCTCCTGCATAAAGTCAGCATTAAACCTACGAATGGGTTTATGGTTGAATTCTCAATTGGGACACTAAGTGTATTTGGGGAAGTCTTTTGGGAATCAGGCAGGGCTAGGCAAATCCTGCATGAGGGAGTCAGATATTTTTCTAAGATTTTCATGGTTATTAATTTATATGGGATTCCTTAAGGGGTTAATTAACTGGTTGCATCTTAATACTACATTTTTTACTCGATCCTTTTTCCTAAACATTTTTGTTTCAGGTATTTTTGGTCGCCATTTATCCAAGGTAAGTTTTCTACTTCCTACATGAGAATGATTTTTACAATCTTAGGCTTCCAGTATTTCTATTAGGTTTCTATATTAAACCACATGAAATTGCTAATATTTGAGCATTTCTGATATACATAATGGCAATGCATATAGTTAAATCTACCCATCTCTGTCAAAATAGATTCTGGGGTAAACCAGGATTCATCCCTGTCTCTACTGTTCCTCTATCTCCTTACATACCACTAGCAATTAAAGCTCCTTATTTCTGATTTTTATTTTTCCCCCATCTTTAATCAAATTGTCCTTCTTTTCATACTCATAGCCAATTTTAGAAAGCATTTTCATCTTGTAAGAATCCACTAAAGAATCAATTTTTTGGTAAAGCCTCCCCAAACAAATCTTGTTGCCTTACTCATTAAAAAAGGAGATGAGAAACATAAACAGTATTTCCCAAAAAGTTATTTGAGTACCTTATAATAATATTAGTGATGATTTTAGCTAATTTGACAATGAATATTTTTTTATTGCAATGGTCATAGCTTTTCTTTAAAGCGTGTTAGGAAAAAATAGAATTACAACTTCAAATCCAAGACATCATGGATATTCATGTTCAGAACATTTCTAGGGTGAGTAGTCAAGTTTAAAAAAAGAAACCCATTCAACAAAAAATATTTTTAAAGAAAAATGGCACATGAGTTTGGAAGGAATTATGAGTCAAGTAACTGAAATTGGTAAACACTGCTGTCAGTAATGGGAGCCATTTAAGTTTCGTAGACAGGGCAGTACCCTGATCTATGGATATGCGAATATACCGTGATCTGAGCCAATGAAGTAGAAATCTGTGGTAGCTCACTCCTTATCTGCTCATTACATGGTGCTCAGGAACTTTCCAAGTCCCCCTTCTACCTATAGACAATTTACTCTGTCACTCAAGTCCTCTAAATCCAGCTTACTCCAACTCTTGGACTATGAAGGAAGAAAAACAAAATGAGGAGATATTGAGGAAATCTTTTCTCACTATTCCAGCCTCTTAATCCTCAGAGGACTGGACTATAGCCAATACCAGAGTGGGACCATGCAGGGTATTCTGATCCAGGCACCACAGTTAAAGGGGGTTTTGATGAACTAAAATAATCCCAGAAGCACTTGGACAGTGGTTGTAGGCATTTCTGTCACTTCCCAGAATGTTCTCTTTCCCTTCTAACAAGTTACAGATATATATTACACAGCCAAAG
Organism: Phoca vitulina; assembly: GCF_004348235.1. Taxonomy (NCBI): domain Eukaryota; kingdom Metazoa; phylum Chordata; class Mammalia; order Carnivora; family Phocidae; genus Phoca; species Phoca vitulina. The sequence goes on from NW_022589786.1 coordinate 1,795,172, forward strand.
TTCAGGGCTGTATGGCCTCAGCTGTCTTTCAAAGTGGAAATCCTGAAGGCTCTGGCTGTTGAATTTAAGATAAAGGAAGTTTTGATGTGTAAAGTGTGAAGGAAGACATATTTTATCATTATCTCCTGTCTGCACAAAATAAAACTCCCAAGCACTAACATCAGAAGCCATTAAGAGAGCATTAAAGGATAGAGAGTTTGACCTGTGAGTTTTGTTTTAGGACATTCCATGCGGTTATTATCAAAGGACGTCTATACAAAAGAAACATATATGCTCCATAAGAGTGAGCCCGTTATGCGCTTCTAATAATGTTACATATTCTAATACCTGCGTGTACTGCTTCGCTAACATGTAAGTGAAAACACCAAACACAAAACAGAAACTTCTTTTTAAAATCTAATGGGCAGCTGAGTGATAATCTATAGAACTGCTGAATCACTATATTGTACACCTGAAACTAACACAACACTGTATGTTAACTACACTGGAATTAAAGTTAAAAACAGAAACCAAAAAACAAAACCCTTCTACACATTTTGGAAAATGTGTGTGAAGTCTTCAAGATGTGATTCTGTAAGCTAATCACCGGGGTTTCAGGTCAGCTGGCTGAACCTAAGGGGGCTGGGAGGGACCCAGGGACTAAAACACTGGGACTCTGAGCCCTCACCTCCAGCCCCAGCAGAGGAGCCACCCTCTATGTGTTTCGAACATTAGGCTTCAATTTGAGATTATATGTGAAAAAAGTTTCTGTTCCTAAAATGTATGAAAATCACAGCCGTAAGAAAAATCACCCTTTTCAACCTAAGACTAAAGCAACAAATCTCAGCCCTCAGTCAGAAGGCTGAGTCCTGCCCCTGTGGTTAAGTGGTACTGGGAACTCTCACAACCCCTCCCTACCTCAAGTTCTCATCTACAAATTCTGAGATAAGATTTCCTGCTTTACTTGCTAAATGCGCTATGACAACACTGACGACTCTTTCCTGGTATTTTTCAAACATATGAAGCTCTTTGCTGCTTCGGGACCTTTGGGCAAACCGTCCTCTCCTATAAGAATATTCTCCCCAGCTTTTCACAGGACTAGTTCTTCCTCATTATTGGGGCTTCCGTCTAAATCCGTCTCCCTTACAGATGCCTCCCCTGGCCATCCTACCTAAAATAGATTTACCTCTGATAGTTTCCATGTGCTTCTGTTTCCTTCATAATTCTGAGCATAACTCCCAGGTATTTTATTTTTGTTTCTTTATGTTTGGCCTAGCACCAAACATAAGCTCCATGAAGTCAGAGGGCAGGTTTGTGATTTATTCTCAGCACTTAATACAGTGTCTGGCGCCAAGTAAGGCCCATAAGTACTTGTTGAATGAATGAACAAATGAACAAATGGGTTCTTAGGGGGGATGAATGTGACCATGGGCATAAAAAGCATTTTTAAACTTAAAGCAACCTTGATAGGTAATTTGTTTTTTTTGTTTTAGCACTTATTGTATTGGCTCAATCTTTCAGTTGAGTAGGTGGCTAAGACTAAAGACTCTGACATAGACTAGGACTGAAATTTCAGCTCTTCTTTTTAAACTATATGACCTAGAACAGATAACCTCAGTAATTACCTGAGAAGCTGTGAGAATTGAAAAAAAATAATGCAGAAAGGGACCTTAGCATAATGCCTGTGTCACAGTAGGCCCTCCGTAAATAAGAGCCATCAGTGTCCTTGTCATGTTGCTTCCAACTAGACAACCTACCATCCTGGTTTGCCTGAAGCTGAGGGTTTTCCTGGGGCATGAGACTTTGAGTGCTAAAACAGGACAGTCTCAGACAAAACCAAAATAACTGGTCACCTTCCCATCAACAGGCCTTCCTATCTAGCCCCTAGTTCTCCTTCCATATTTACCAACTCTTTCTTTCACTCAGACATATGACCTATACCATGGTCATCCTCAACCAGTACAAAGGTACCTTCCAGACAATCTCAAAACCTCATTTCCTAGGCTTCCAATGTAGTGGTCATGATAATCTCACACACACTGAGATTCCTTAGAGGAAAGAGAAATTGTACAGACTACCCCTTCTCCCAAATTTATTATTAGCTCTCCCCTTCTCCCAAATTTATTATTAGCTCTCCCCTTCCTTCCTTTCTTCAAACTTACTGTTTACCCTCTTCCCTGGGATCCCAAGGTTTCAGGGAAATGAAAAATAACTTCTCATTGCTAAGAATTTATCCTTAGGGTTTTAACTTAAAAGCAGATTGAATAATCAATTCGCTCTTTTAAAGTATACAATCCAGTGGTCGTTAGTATATTTAGAGTTGTGTGACAATCACCACTACCTAATTTCAGAATAAATTTCATCAAAAAGAAACCTGTATCCCTTCTACCAACCCCCCAGTACCTGGCAACCACTAAACTACTTTCTGTCTTTATGGATTTGCTTATTCTGAACAATTAGTATGAATGGAATCATACAACATGTGGCTTTTTGTTTCTGACTTCTTTCATTCAGCATAAGGTTACCGAAGTACATCCATGTTGTAGAATGTATCAGTTCTTCATGCTTTTTTATGGTGGAGTGATAGTCCATTGTATGGCTATACCACATTGCTTTTATCCATTTGTCCGTTAGTGGGCATTGGGTTGTTTGCACTTTTTGGCTATTACAAGTAATGTTGCTATGAACATTCATGTACAATTTGGGTGGACGTTTTCATTTCTCTTGGGTATATATCTAGGAGTGGAATTTCTGAGTTATATAATAACTCTATGTTTAACATTTTGAGGGATTGCCAAACTGTTTTTCAAAGCAGCTGCAACATTTTACAATCTCACAAGCCATGTATGAAGGTTCCAATTTCTTTACATCCTCACCAACACTTATTGGTTGATATTGTTCATCTTTTTTATGATAACCATCCTAATGGGTGTGAAGTGGTATCTTGTGACTATGATTTGCTTTTCTCTAATGACAAATGATGTTTAATATCTTCTCATGGGCTAATTACCCATTTGTATATCTTCTTTGAATAAATGTCTATTCAAATCCTTTGCTCACCTTTTAATAATATTATTTGCCTTTTAATTGTTGAGTTGTAAGTGTTCTTTAAAATTTTGGATACAAGTTCCTTATCATATATTTATTTGCAATATTTTCTCCCATTCTGTGGGTTGCCTTTTTACTTTATTAATGATATCCTATGAAGCACAAAAGATTTTAATTTTGGTGATGTTTAATTTATCTACTGTTGCTTGTGCTTTCGTTGTCATATCTAAGAAACTAGTGCTTAACCAAAGGTCACAGAGATTTACTCCTTTGTTTTCTTCTAAGAGGTTTATAATTATTAGTTCTTATACTTATGTCTTTGATCCATTTTGAGTTAATTTTTGTATATGGTATGGGGCAGGATATCCAACTTCATTGTTTTGTATATGGATAGCCAATTGTCCCAGCACCATTCATTGAAGACTGTTCTTTCCCCACTGAATTGTCTTAATGCCCTTGTTGAAAATCAATTGACCATAAATACAAGGGTTTATTTCTACAGTCTAAATTCTATTCCACTGGTCTGTATATCCATCCTTATGCCAGTATCACACTGTCTTGATTACTGAAGTTTGTCATAAGGTTTGAAATTGGGAAGGGTAGATTCTTCAACTTTGTTTTCTTGCAAATTGTTTTGGCTATTCTGGGTCCTATCCTTAGAAAGTTTTAAAGGTGTTGTCAAAGAATAATGTACAGATCCGTTCAGCATAATAGTTTTAAGAGTAACATACTAGGAAAAAATTAAATACTCTAATAATAGATGATGGGTTTCAACAATTTGTAGTATAACTGTAGTCAATATTTCTTGGGAAACAGTCATGGAAAGCAATTGTGTCACTGTTTATGGTAATTCTATAAATATCAATGCTCCAATGCCGCCTGACTTTGCTAGAAAGAAATTTAATATTTTCCAAGTTTTTCATTTTCCAAATTGTTCTTAGACGAATTCAAAGACATTAGTAGTACTGGAGGGAAATACAATTTTCTTAGACAAAATCTGTTCCTTTTCCTATTGTGGCACACTGCCACTTAAATATCCTTGTCAATGTCCATCTCCCCAATGTTTAGTACACTTATATCCTACTGCCAATCTTCTCTTTGTCCCGGTCCAGTTGAGAAATCCATTCTGCTTCTCATGCCTGGCCATTGCAGACAATTCACACATAAGAATTACCAGAGTCCCCAGCTGTCACATTTATCTCCTTTAACCTGCAGTTTCTTTCTTCTCAGATTTTCGAGGCATTCCAAACGTGGGGCCAGGACACATTCATGATAAGATGAGGGGACCAAGCACAACTTTACACTGCCTGCATATGTGTCTCCCTCCATCCTTCTGGTTGTAACTCAGGTTCTGCCAGTACTTTATTTCTGCATCCTGGGGCAGTCGGAAGGTTGATCTGCTTGGGCACACCAAAGACCTCTGGCTGAACATTTTGCTTAAAGGCTCATCCTTTTTAAGCCATATATAATAAAAAGAAATTTTACTAGACATTATGTATTTAGTTTTCTAAAAATAAGCACAATACAATGTTAATTTAAAAAGGGGGAAAATATGAGGATATAAAATGATATATATAGTATGATCAGACTTTTGAAAAATATATTCCATTACATATACATGGAAATATAGACTATATTAAAGAGAATACAGGATGGGGATTTTTGAAAACTTATAAATAAATGGATGTAACTTTTGTGCTTATTTTAAGCCAGGCACTGTGCATGCTACTACATAGTAATTATCTTATTCAGTATTCAAAAGGATCCTGTGAAGGAGGTATTGGTATTCACTCCCATTTTATAGATGATGAAACTGAGGCTTAGAGTAATTTAGGGACATATCCAAGATGTCATAGCTCACAAGGGGAGAAACCAAGAGATGAGTCTAGAAATCTGATATCCAGAGCCTTCAAGTTAAACTTTGCATTATCCTATCTCACGATTAGAATCTTATATTTGGCTAGAGTTTTAGGATTTTTCAGAATAATTTCTCATATTTATCAATTTGTCTCATGAATATTACTAAGCACCTCATAAGTTCGTGACACTGCTAGGGAAAAATATACTATTACCATAAATAATACAATATCATAAAGCTGCCACAGCTTAGAAAGCACTTGCCCAAACATGGCCCCTGTGAGATCCACACTAATACTGCCCTGTAGGCAGGAATACAGTTATTCCCTTTTTTACATATAAAAAGAAAAGACTCCAAAGTTAATTGTTGCCCAATGTCAAATAGGAAGTATTTGAAGAAGACGAACATTTTTGTCATTGCCCAGTAGCTCCTATGTGGCTAGTGTTAAATTTTTTTTTAAAAATGGACCACTTTTTTGGGGGGCGCTGGGTGGCTCAGTTGGTTAAGCACCTGACTCTTAATTTCAGCTCAGGTCATGATCTCAGAGCTGTGAGATGGAGCCCCACCTGGGGCTCTGCGCTCAACGGGCAGTCTGCTGGAGATTCTCTCCTTCTCCTTCTCCCTCTGCCCCTCCCCCCTCTCTAAAATAAATAAATCCCTAAAAAAGCAAATAAAAAATGGACCACTTTTTCATGAAAAATGCAATAGCAAAAGCCCACTGACTATAATTTAGAACAAAATGTAGTCATTGGCTTGCTGTTATTATTGTATTTGGCCAAAAGGGGCAAATATCTTCATCTATGTTTTCCACATTGCTGTCTTTATCTTGCTCTTGACCCCTATGTCCTTTGCCCCCAACAATAAAACTCCCTCCTGCTTACAGTTCATAGACTACTCTCACGGTGAGCCTCAAAGAGCTTTCTAAGTAGGTACCCATAATTGCGGCCATTTTACAAATAAGGTAACCCTGGTTCAGAAAAGTGAAAAAATCTCCCGAGGGTATCTCAGCGAATCATTGTTTGTCCCTTCCTGTACTTCTTAATATACAGGTTCACACATTTGCTAAAAGCTCTAATAATTTTTCACCATGATTACAACATAGAGGATTCTCCAAGGTGAAGGAAGAGTGAGGGGAGAGCATATCTTTGTAGCTATGGGTTATTTTTAAGTCAGGTGTTTATAACAAGGCCTCCCTTCCCTTAAAATCCTTACTGGAATACAGCTAGGTTAGAAAGAAGGACGGTTATATTGCATACAAATGGTCTCTAAATATTTATATCAATTTCTCTTAGAGCTTTGAAACTCACTCTTCAAATTCAGTACAATGGAAGATGCAGAAAGACTGAAAAAGTCTGGGATATGACGTGATTTTCCTTTGTCAGGAGTGAACCCATTTGAATTTAAGCATCATCTTTCCTTCAAAAAGTGGAATTCATTGTATTACTTTATTTTTAAAAAATCAATAAATCTTATCCTAATGGAAAGTCCCTCTTTAACTGAAGATATTTTTAATGAGATGCACCAGAATTGTGTTTCTAGAAATACAGAGCTGAATAGAAAGTGAACCCTGACTTTGAGCAACTCATAGACTGATAGGCTAATTGGACAATTCATTCATTCATTCAGTCAATATTCTTTAAGTACTCATGAGACTGAGAGATTTGGTTAAATTCTGGGACCTCAATGGTAATCAAAACAGGTCTCTGTCCTTGTGCAGTTTACAATCCAGCAAGGGAACAAGAAAATGAATGATTCTTTAAAAATATGTGGGCAAGAAAACAACCCCATGACTTCTAAGCACCAACCTTGGGACTGCTGCAGGTTAGCCTCCTCCTCACAGCTAGGCCTTGAAGTTCTGTTTAACATAATCAATTTCATAGAACATTAACACCCAGCAAAGCCACAATGAATCAAGACAAGGACAGTACCACTCCATAACCACACCTGAACAAAGGCAAAACGTGAACATTATGCAAACTACAAAATACCAAACATCCCCTAACTAAACTAATGTAAGTGACGGCCACTTCTCTACCAATTACAACGTTAGCCTTTGGTTATTCTTCCCTCTTTCTAAATAAGACTTTCTAAGACATCAAAGTGCAGAAATATCCCACTCCTGAGGGCATGCAATCTAGAGCAAAGCCAGTCCTCCTTAAATTTTCCCCAAATTAATTTAATAATCCCAAATCCTACAATAAATCTTTTCTAATATCTTTTTACTGAGCTGCCCTATGGCTTCTCATGTGCGTTCTCCCTCTCCGCAATAAATCATAAACCCAACTTGTTCAACTCAAATGTTCCTGGTGTTCTCCGGCTGGAGGGCGTTGAGAAATGCAAAACTTGAAAGTGGCAACCATATCATGCCTGTTGTTCAAAGCCCTCTTTTCTCATTTCTCTTTCAAGGCATTGAGAGGGGCATGAAGAATATGAAAATAGGTGATACTTGAACTCTTAAGGGATAGGGAATATATTTTTTTAAATTTTATTATGTTATATTAATCACCATACATTACATCATTAGTTTTTGATGTAGTGTTCCATGAGGCATTGTTTGCATATGACACCCAGTGCTCCATTCAGTACATGCCCTCTTTAATACCCATCACCAGACTAACCCATCCCCCCATCCCCCTCCCCTCTAGAACTCTGTTTGTTTCTCAGAATCCATAGTCTCTCATGGTTCATCTCCCCCTCCGATTTCCCCCCTTCATATTTTATTCATTTATTTTCTCATTCATTGACTCATATGATACCTGTTCCAAAAATAATTGAAGGTGACAGATATTATTCGGTGGATTCAGATGTACAAAGTGGAGGGCAGCTCTCTGAGAACAGTCATATAAAGACAACACTGACCAAAGAGACACGTAAACACAATGGAACCCTAAAGTGAGATGAGGATACCCCAAATGACACTAACCTCTAACCAAATACTCCTTTCCTCACAGGTCAGGCTCTCCATACGCTTTCCTCAACCCAGAATGACATGTGAATCACCTCCTGTCAGGTTCTACTTGACTCCCTGTCTCCGTGAGCATCTTCTTCCCTTGTCTGGAGACTCGTCATTTCCATCCCCATTCTCAATCACTATCCCCTACTGATGGCAAGCTCAGTCTGATCTCAGGATCTAAAACAAAACAAAACAAACTCATTTATTCCCCCTTAAAGAATTTAAGAAGCTCTAGTTCATTTCTCAGGTAAATCCAAGTCAGGTCATTCTTGGTCAAACCTAATGATTTTTAAGTTGAGTAGTACTATTCTCATAAGAGCCATTAAAATATGTGTCTGTGACTTTTGCTTATCAGAAAGACTGGAGTGGTATTACTATCATTCAGTGGACTAAGGCTCTGTAATGCACCACACAGTGAAGAAATGACCCATCCAAAATGCCAACAGTACTCCTATTGAGAAACATCTCACCCATAGATGGAAAGTATCATCTCCAAAACTGCCTCTCCCCATGCCCACACCAGGTATCAGTAATCAACGATTGTACACTCCACTGAGCTCTGTGTGGCCTCAAAATCTTTCTCAACATAACAATCTAGGCATGCCTTGTTAATCAGACTTGTCATGGAAGACAAAACCCATTTTCCTTTTTAAGACTAAGGAAGTTTCATGGTTATCGAGATGAAGTCTTCACCTGATACTTTTAGTCCTATCCCATTTCCTATGCCTGTAGCCATGACTTCGTCATCTGACTGCTCTCCCAGTCCTTCTAAGCCAAGGGCCCTGTGAGGGAGGTAAGCTCTGTGGCTGGGACCCTGCAATGTTCCCAACAGGTGTCTCTGACTGTAAATGCCAGCCTGCTAGCATTACCTCTCTGGGGGAAAAAAAAAAAAAAAAAAAAAGGCTTGCTCCTAGCACATTGAGTGAACTACACCCTCTAGTGGGGAAACCACATGTAATATAACCAACTTCTTTGGAAGAGTAACACCCAAAAGAAAATCCAACTCAAAGTGACTGAAGTAAAAAAAAAAAAAAAAAAAGGTGTGTGTGTGGCAATCTCTATGGCTCCTACACTTGAAAAGTCAAGAGGAATCTCTGAACTCAGACATGGCTAGATGAGAGTTTCAGAAAAAGTTGCCAGAATTTTTTCTCTCCATTTTTGGGATCCATCCATGCTTTCCTTGATGTTGTCTTCCTTTTCAGATAGACATTAACCACCCCACCCCACCCTCATCCCTGTGACAGATCTAAGCAGTTCTAGACTTAACAGTTTCAGTAGAAGGCTGCTTTCCTTTCCTAAAACTTCTAATAAAAGATTTGAGGCTTATTAGACTAGTTGGAATAAGATTCCTGAATCAGTCTACAAGCTATGGCTACAGACATGCTTAATGCTCATTGAAATGGCCTGAATTATAAGACACCACAGGAGCCGGGGGTGATGCAGCCCCTCCATGGGGACTACAAGAGGATAAAGAATTGTTCCCCAAAGGAATATTGAGGCACTATTGCCAGGATAAATGAATGAAAATCAAGCAAAAACAACAGATGCGTCAACACTATCCTTTCTGGATGCCATCTTTCCTCCCCTGAGTCTGAGGTTGCCTTCAGGCCTGTGCAAAACTCAATCCCCTGCTTTTTTTTTTTTTTTTTTTGCCTTATTACAATTAACTATTTTTGTATCATAATAACACTTTACTATCTTGGTAGAAAGCAAGGAAATGTCACCTAGAGATCTAAGCCTTCTGGAAAATATGCTTTCAAACATGCTTTCAAACACATACAAAATTATTTGACTTCCCATTCCACAAACCATGGGAAGTTTGGTAAGAGGACCCCAGGGCATTTATGTTTTTACTACTTGCTCTGTATCTCTAATTTTGCAGAGTTCTCCATCAGCTTCTCATTTCACCTGATACTGATGCCTCACTCCCTACCACTTTGGTACAAGTGAGGCCTTCCCCATCTTCCTTCATTCCTCAAGCACTTTCAAGGCTATTTGGGGTAACAAATGTTTTGTAAAGGTTTGAAACAATAAGGGAGGACAATGGCTAGCAATCATAGGAAATATATCAGGATTCTTTTGGTTAAGAGTGATGAAAATCCAGGGCACCTGGGTGGGTCAGTTGGCTAAGCATCCCACTCTTGGTTTAGGTTTGGGTCATGATCTCAGGGTCGTGAGATTGAGCCCCGTGTTGGGCTCTGTGTTCAGTATGGAGTCTGCTTGAGATTCTCTCTCTCCCTCTCCCTCTCTGTCCCTCCCTTCTCTCTTTCAAATAAATAAATCTTAAAAAAAGAGTGATGAAAATCCAACTGCAACTTAGCTTAGGCTAAATAAGAAAAGTGTGGGTTCATGCAATTAGGAGAGTTCAGGGTGGGTCTTAACTCAAGCGCAGCCACAGACTTAAACAATACCAGGAGTCCATCTCTACCCTCTGCTAGTCTTTAAGTGCTGGTTTCATCATCTCTCTTACAGACTTCATCTACATGAGGAGATAATGGCTGCTACCTCCCCAGTCAAGTGTCCTTACTGCTCATGAGCCAAAAGGAAAAGGGGTGGGGGTGGGAAGAAGGGAATACTGGGACCCCGTCCAACAAACCTCCAATTAATATGCAACTACAATCCCCAGACAGGAAACAGAATTTTTTTTTACATGATTAAGTGTCTTATAATCCCCAAAAGATTCAATGTAAATATAGAAATGAAGATTTGAATTATATCTACATTACTATTATGTGTTCAGAAACAATCTATAAATGTCATTTAAAATATTTGTCTTAAGAAAATATAGCATATTAAAGAATATAATGGAATGAATCTTATTCTAATTCAAAGTTTTTGATTGAGTCTTGATTTAAACTTAGAATTTTAAGTTGAAAGAATAAGAATTTTGTTAAAACTAAATATTATTGGTGGGGCGCCTGGGTGGCTCAGTCGTTAAGCGTCTGCCTTCGACTCAGGTCATGATCCCAGGGTCCTGGGATCGTGCCCCGCATAGGGTTCCCCGCTCCGCAGGAAGCCTGCTTCTCCCTCTCCCACTCCCGCTGCTTGTGTTCCCTCTCTTGCTGTGTCTCTGTCAAATAAATAAATAAAATCTTCAAAAAAAATTAAAAATAAATAAATAAAAATAAATATTATTGGCATTTTGAGAAGTTGCCATTTGCCATACTTATATTTACTTGAATAGGATTATAAAGTTTATTTATTTGGTTTTGTTTGTGAAGCAATTGAAGCACTTAAAAGGAAAAATTGAGTGTATTAGATTTATCCATTCATTCATGAATTCCTTCATTCAATAAAACTTAACTGTGTACCCACCCCCCACATCTGTTCAATTTTGAGAAACCAATTCACCTCTATGCTATTTATCTGTCTTCCCTTACCAAACGGAAGGTTTGCCATCACAATTGTTTCCTTGCACCTAGTCCAATGCCTGACCCCAGAGCAAGCACTCAGGAAATATATATTGAATGAATGAACCACGTGAGGCCCAAAATGTAATCAGTTTTAAAAATTACAACTGTTCTCTCCCTGTTATCTTTGGAATTTAAGGACCATCAGTTTCTGTTGCAGTACTGGGTCCACCTAGGGGCCCATCTTCCATTTCTTTCCTTGTAATAGCTGAACGACACTGATTCACCTTCTACTTAGAGGGAGGTAACTTGCTCACTCAGCTAACATGAGGGGGAGCCACAGGGTATGCAAGGGCAAACAGTGACTCCCGTGTGCAGCTGGAACACACTGTGAAGGGAAACGAGATTGAAATGGTAGGCCACAACCAATGTGTATTGGGCCTTGGACATCTGATTGACAAGTTACAAATGTATACATGAAGGTTAAAAATTCAATCACAAAAGAGCCATTATAATGCACAGTATGCTTTAGGAAGATTAATCAGATTTTCATTTGGAGGAAAAAATTACAAGAGTGTACCATTTAGTAATGAGGAATATGGGTTTTGAAGTTAGATAGCTCAGATTTCATAATGATTCTCTGCAATTTACTAGCTGTGTGAACTTTAGCAAAAAACTTAACCGCTCTGAACCTGAGTTGCATTGTTTATAAAACAGGGTAAGCGGTACGTAGGTCACAGAATTCATCGGATTAAATGTGATGATGTATTTAAATGACCGATAGAGTGACATTGTGATTAAAAGAATGCAAAACCAAAACAAACATAATCAAAGTAAGACTTTGCAGGGGAGAGGCTAGAGCCAGGATGATTGAGGAGACAGGGACACAATTAAGAAGCAGTGACACAGAAGACCATAGTGGGAGGAAAAGTGAGTTAAAGAGGGTGCTCAGCAGTTATTTCAAGTGTAGCTGCAAACAGCTTGGACTCACTTGGTGCCCGCTGTGCTGCAGGGCATCCTGGCATTCCCCTGAAGTGTTCTTTGTTCAGAACATGTCTTCCAGCCTGCCTAGGAGCAGAGACTGGTTCCTGGTCATCTCTGCTGCCCTGGTGTCTAATATATTCCCAGGTTCCATGAAATCTTTTTAATAAATGTCTACTGAACGTAAATAGCTCTTGACATTTCAAATAATTTTCTAAAGAGTAACTTCTGTGCTCTCATATCTCTAGAGATCAGGCTAAAAGACCTGCCCTAGAGGTAGTGACAGGGAAAACACAACACAAGTATTGTAAAAAGAAAGCTTGTCAGTTTTTTCTTTTTTTTAAAGATTTTATTTTTTTATTTGACAGAGAGAGACCCCAAGAGAGGGAACACAAGCAGGGGGAGAGGGAGAAGCAGGCCTCCCACTGAGCAGGGAGCCTGATGCGGGGCTTGATCCCAGGACCCTGGGATCATGACCTGAGCCAAAGGCAGACGCCCAACGACTTAGCCACCCAGGCACCCCTAAAGCTTGTTAGTTTCTTAAGTTTCATCCTCAATCTTTTCACTTTCCTGTGACATAACTTTGATCTGGTATAGTTTGGTCCAAAATAAAAATAAAAAACAAAGGCCTTGTTGCTTAATGCTTTACTCAGAGCTCAGGCTTACAAAAGCCTCCCATGCAGGTTTTTCCTTTTCCTGTTTCTCTTTCTCTTCCTACCTTCCTTCATTCTCTCGTTTTGTTTTTTTTATTGTTGTTATATTTTTGTTCTTTTTTCCTAATCTACCACCTTGTGTTTGGTTTTGAAACTGCAATTCTCTATGCATATACCTATGTACAATATCCTTTCTTAGCATTTCCTTATGTAACTTGGGAAAGTGTAAAATGCTTTGAAAATGAACTTCAGAAATACCACATGCGAAGAGTTCAGCCCTTGCAACTTCAACTATAGGCGAGAAGAAGGAAAGAAAAGAGGGCTCTGGACAGTCAAATAATAACAGCTAAGCTTTGTGGAGTTTTTGATGCATGCCAGGCACTGTTCTAAGTGGGTTACAAATATTTCCTCACAAAAAAAAAAAAAACAGAAGAGAGCAAAGATGTGGAGAAATTGGAATCCTTGTGCTCTGCTGGTGAGAATGTGAAATGGTGCAGCCGAATGGAAAAATTAAAAATAAAACTACCATATGATCCAGCAATCCACTTTTGGATATATATGTGAAAGAATGGAAGGGTAGATCTAGAAGAGATATTTGCATACTCATGGTAACTGAAGCATTATTCACAATAGCCAAGAGGTAGAAACAACCCAAATGCCCATCAATGGATGAATGGACAAACAAAATGTGGTATATACATACAATGGAGTATTATTCAACCTTAAAAAGGAACGAAATTCTGACACATGACACAACAGGGATGAAACAGGGATTATGCTAAGTGAAAGTGGCCAAACACAAAAGGACAAAAAATAATATGATTTGTATCTAGAGACAAAAAGTGCAATAGTTGCCAGGGGCTGGGGGGTGGGCAGGGATGGGAGTTAACTGGTATAGAGTTTCAATTTGGGAAGAGAAAAAAAAAAGTTCTGGAAGTGGCTGGTAGTAATTGTTGCATGGCAATGTAAATATACTAAATGCCACTGAAGTCCACACTTAAAAATGTTTAAGATGGTAAATTTTATGTTATGTATATTTTTACACAATTAAAAAGCATGTAAAGAATGATTCACTGGGTGCCTGGGTGGCTCAGTCGGTTAAGCGACTGCCTTCGGCTCAGGTCATGATCCTGGAGTCCCAGGATCGAGTCCCGCATTGGGCTCCCTGCTCAGCGGGGAGTCTGCTTCTCCCTCTGACCCTCCTCCCTCTCATGCTCTCTGTCTCTCATTCTCTCTCTCAAATAAATAAATAAAATCGTTAAAAAAAAAAAAAAAAAAAGAATGATTCACTTGCAGACGCAAAACTATTTGTACTGGTGGGGTTACCAGGCTTTCTTTTTGTTACCTGTGCTAATAAAATGTACATATGTCCAAATAAACTAAAAACAAATAAATGAGGTAGTGTGGTAAATTAAAGATGGCCACAAATTCTTTGCTACTTCTTCGATCAAGAGGTGGAGTCTTACTCTTTTCCCCTTGAATTTAGGCTGGCTTAGTGTCTTCTTGACCAATAGACTGTGACAGAAGTAACTTCTGGGATCCAAGGCTAGATCATAAGTCCTACTTTACTGCTTGGAACAGCTCACTCTCTGCATTTATGGTCTCTGAGAGCCCCCTAAGCAAGCACTTTGTTGTGAGAAACCCAAACCAGAGAAAGAGGCCATGTGCAGGCACTCTGTTGGATAGCTCTAGCTGGGCCCCTAGGGAGCTTCCAGCCTGAATCGCCAATAACGTGACATTCATTTGAGCCTGAAGTTAACTATAGTTTCAGCTGACATCTGACTGCAAATGTGTAAGAGACCCCAAGCTCGAACCACCCAGCCAAATCCAGTCAACCCACAGAATCATGACAGATCATAACAAATTGTGTTTAACCACTAAATTCTGCTGTGGTTTATTATGTAGGTACCATAATGATGTCCATTTTTACTTGGCAAACCTGAAGCTGAGAATTGAAATGCTTGCTCATGGTCTCTGCCAGTAAGCAGAGGAACTCACACTTGAAGCAGATCTTTCTAAACTTCTAAAATTGTAAAGCCTGCATTGCTGACCACTGAATACACAGTTTCTCAGCTGAAGCAGCTATAAAAGGATATACTTCTCAAAAAATACTGTATTTAATTCATAGCTGAGTTCTGCCACATTACTTGACTCCAAGCGTAATGTGGATGACCCCAATGTGCATGGTACCTCCTGCAGTTTTGCATTACACAGGCCCCATAGCCATAAGAAGGGGACCTAACAAACCCTGTCCCCTATCCTCAACCAGAGCTTGTTCTCTTAAGTGTTAAGACCTTCCAACAAATGTTCAGCCCTTATTTAAGGGCCTAAGACATTTCAAGGGAGAAGAGAGGCTGGTGCTAGAACCTATGGGAGTATGAGAAGTAAGAGGTATTTAAAATTTTAATTAAGAGGTGGCTGGGTGGCTCACTCAGTTAAGCGCCCAGGTCCTGGGATCCAGTCCTGCGTCAGGCTCCCTGTTCCTCGGGGGAGCCTGCTTCTCCTTCTGCCTCTCTCTCTGTCTCTCGTGAATGAAATAAAAATAAAATCTTTAAAAAATTTATTAAAAAGCAGGGAGTAAGAATTTAAAAAAAAAAACAAACCCACAGTGGTTCAGGGCCATTTAGTATAGGGCAGATTTCGCTGTAGAGGGAAGAGCTTCCCTGATGATGCTACTGTATGAGAGCAGGGAACACTAGCTCAGGACTCTAATAAAAACCCACATCACCAAGGAACAAAAAAATCTTGGAGGTAAAGGGATGCACACCTTCTACCTTAAAATGCTAAAACCGGGGCACCTGGGTGGCTCAGTCGGTTAAGTGTCCAACTCTTGATTTTGGCTCAGGTCATGATCTCAGGGTCCTGAGACTGAGGCCCGCATCTGGCTCTGCACTAAGCAGGGAGTCTGCTTGTTCCTCTCCCTCTGCTCCCCGCCCCCCACAAATGAATAAAATCTTAGAAAAAGAATGTTAAAACTAGTTTTTAAGTCTACTTATAGACAGCAGGCACTCATAGCACTCAGAAAACATCTCTATTCAGCATTTATTACAGTATTTGTAGATAAGTTTTTGCTTCCCTTTCTAAATTTGAAGTAGGAAACGTATCTTATTTGTGAGTATTTCTGGTCCCACCATAGTACTCTTTACTGAAGGAGGAATGCTAACCACATTCAATAATATATTCAAATAAAGATTCAACCCATTTGCACTGAAATAAACTTTATTGAATCACTTGTATCTGTGCCGGGCTCAGTGCTAGACACTTTCATATATAATTCCTATTTGTTTTTCTAAATAATCCAGAAAACAGAAAAAGCCAAGGTTTGTTTTACTGTTTGATTTATTTAAGTTCAAATATGAAAGAAATCGATGGAAGCAACTAACATGGCAACGGGACTATTTTCACTTACAGAAATAATGTAATATGAAAGTGGGGATTAAGATGAATAGTATATAAATATGATGAGGCTTTGTTGCTTTTTCTTCCCAGAGCCCTAAATCAAGACACATGGTTTGACACCTGGAATTGCATAGCTAGAACTGTGACTGCCATGATAAGCTGAAACCCATGATGCCAAACCATAGTAGGGAAAGAGGAAAAACCAGGTTTGGCATCAAGAAAGGACTAGGAAGGACGGCGCCCCCCTTCCAAAGTCCATCTTCAGTTCTTTCTACGGCAGAACCGTCTAGTTGGCCTTGTGTCTTGTCAAATTGGGTCTCATGCACACTAACTTTCCTAAAGGTTATTTGTATCTATTTTAGTTTATGCATTTTAGTCCATTTTACTTACATGTATGCAGCGGCAAGAACGTGGGATGTGGAGGGTAAAATTTTGCGTTTCAGTCCACCTGTGTGACATTGAGTAAATTAACCTTTCTGAAGATAAATTTTTATCCATTAAACAAAGAAGAAAACCGATTAAGTGAGTCCTGCCCATATGTCAGAGTGGTAGGGAGTTCTTAATGAGATACTCATGTGAGAGCCTTTTGAAACCTATAAAATGCTGTTAATTATGTGCAGAAACAACGTCCCCCAAATAGAGAAGGGCTGATTTAACGTTAACATCTTCAAACTGTCCCCCGCGACCCTTCTCCAAAAAAAAAAAAAAAAAATTTCTCTTTTTTTAGCTAAACGAATTCTGGAAAAATCCCTACTGGAACGCAGTCGTTTTGCAAATGCCAAACGCAAGGTCCAAAAGCTTACCCAAAGCCGCCGAACACCGGCGAACTGAGTTGCGAACCACAGAAAAGCAACTGCCTCCCCCGCCTCCGACTCTAAGCCCTTCCGGCGCGGCAATGCCGCCACGGTAAGATGGACCCGCTCCAGCGCCTCACGAACTGCCACGCTCAACATGGCTGCCGTGACTCGACGCCTGCGTCCCACACCCAACACGGACACGAGGAACGAGCCCAGCCCCGGAAGGCAACCCTCCGGAAATGCCCGAGCGGCGGCGGAAGCGGAAGCGCCGCGGCGGTGGGGGCCGCGGGAAGTGTCGGTCGCGCTTCTCCCTCCCTCTCGACCACAATAACAGACGGAGGGCCGGCGTAGGTGAGGCGGCGGCCGAGTGGACCCGGGGACCGGCGGCGGGCTGCAGAGCCGGGGGTGTGGGCGGCGGGGTGGAGGCGGCCGGATGGGGGCTCCGGGGCTCCCGGGCTCCCGACCGCCTGGGCTCTCGGTCTCGGGCTCCTTTCAGGCCTAGAGCTCCCGGGAGAGCCGGGATTGAGTTTGTGGGTCTTGGCCTTGTAGGCCCTGGTTGAGGGGTTTGCTTACCTTGTCCAGATCTGGCCGAAGATTCTAGCATAAAGAACCCTCTCTGAGTTTTGGTTCCCTCAGAATGGGGGGCGGGGTGGGGGGTTGGCCTGGGCAATTTATGGGACACCATCCCACCCCGGGGGTCACGAATTCTACGATTTTAACGTTGTCAGTATTTAAGCCAGTACGTTAGGGAAGACCGGCAGTCAGCGTACTGAGGAGATGTCTCTGAGCAAGAGGCGGCCAGCCCTGGGATCAGGAGCCTCAAGTTCTAGTCTTACCTCGCCACCGACTCCCTGTGTGACCTTGCCCAGTTCCATTACCCTCTCTGTAGCGCAGTTTGCTTATCTGTAAAATGAAAGTGTTAGTTGCCTCCTATGCTTCTCCTAGCTCCGAAGATCAGGTTCTCAACTCCCTTTAAAGGGGTCTTTCCTTAGAGACAGACCTGAACAGCTTGTCTTCCTGCCTCCTGGATAGCCAGGAGTTGACTGATAAGAGATGTCTACCATGTTTTTCCAGGCACCAAACTGGCCAAGGGCAACTTAGGAGGGTTCTTGTGCAGGGGGAAGCTCTGTCCTGACGACTTTGTTTTATAAATCTAGACCAGCAGTGTGAAAACACACCTGCGTGAAGAATGGGAGATCTTGGTTTTTTTGTCTTAAACCTGCTATTAACTTGCTGGCACTTTGGGCAAATTCCTTTGGACTCTCTGGACTTGAGATTTCTCACCTGGCAAATGAGCACATTGGATTAGGTCACTGGTTCTTAATCCTCTTTCCCATACTCTCAGTACAACTGAAGAATAAAATAATGGCTCTATAAGACCATGATTTTCTGGGGGAGAGAAGTGGTGGGATGTGGAAAGCTACATATTGTGTAGTCCTGTAGATTGAAAAATCTGTGCTTGTAATTTTTAACTTCTGACAGTTACTGGTTTAGGTAATCCCTGAGGGTCCTTTCCTCCTTTCAAAATTTGCAGTGCTGTGATTCTTATGTTCTCTTAGGGTAAGGAATATAGACTTGTATGTGTGTGTTTATTTTTTTTTTTAAGATTTTATTTTAAATTAATCTACACCTAGCATGGGGCTCAGACTAAGAACCCCGAGATCAAGAGCCGCATGCTCTACCGATTGAGCCAATCAGGCACCCCTTGTGTGTGTTTGTTTAAATGAATGTGTGCCTGCAGGGATACACTTAAGTGAAAAATATACTAAGGCATAGCATAAGAGAAAAAGGAAAAATGAGGCTTCAGTAAGGTGAAGTGACATAGTAAAATAAAATTAGTCTGCACTGGAGTTTAAGACCTGTATCCTTGCTTCAGGACTCATACTTTCTGACTTTGTATGTTTGGACAAGCCAGCTTACCTCTCTGGGCCTCACTTTTCCTTATCGAGAAGATGAAGGGTTGGACTGGATGATTCCTAGACCCTTTTGGCACTTGAATTCTGTGTTTGTTTGTTCTTTATTTAAGCAGTTTGGCAGATGTGGTGTGGCACTTCTTTAGGGAAGAGAGGCTATCCTAGGTAGACATAAAAGCTCTATGATTGATGTTAGGATCTATGATGTTAGGTCAGATTAAGTGACATGCAATATTATTTTGATAAGAGCAAGCTGAAGCCAATAGAAACTAAAGAAAGGCATTAGAACCTGAAGGCCAGGGGCGCCTGGGTGGCTCAGTTGTTAAGCGTCTGCCTTCAGCTCAGGTCATGATCCCAGGGTCCTGGGATTGAGCCCCACATAGGACTCGCTGCTCGGCGGGAAGCCTGCTTCTGCCTCTCCCACTCCCCCTGCTTGTGTTCCCTCTCTTGCTGTGTCTCTGTCAAATAAATAAAATCTTAAAAAAAAAAAAAGAACCTGAAGGGCAGGAAAGCCCTTGACCGGATAGATGATTGAAGACGTGGGGAAGTTTTAAATGGGAGAAAGGTATTTTTGATGAGGGTAATGAAAGGTAATTTAAACTATAGTATTGGAAATGACTGAGTTATAAGAAACTGGTGTTAGAGTCTGTCTGCATTCTAAGACAGTAAGTTTCAAGGGAAGAAAGACTTTGTCACCACCTAGCACTTAGTAGGCAGTAAATGATAGAGGAGATAGATGGATGAACAGATAACAGCAATCAAGAAAAGGAGTTTCTCTATAGAACTGTTAATTAGATACGGAATGAGAAATTGGTTCAGAATTATGAAAATTTTATAGAACAAGAGATCCCTAAGTTTTCTGGTTAGTTGTAAGATAAGTTGGTTTATCTCTGCCCTGTAAAATATGTTAATAAGAGATAAACATGCACCTGGGAAGGCCTGGTGTGATCTGAGGAAAGGATTAATTAGTAGAATAAGTCAGGGATGGTGGAGGATGTTAGCAGGATGGTAGAGGTATAGGAAGGTTTTTAGATGTGACATTTAGGGAGTGAAGGAGTGGATTTATATAGGATTTTTATAGATATCAGCCATTCTCAGAATTGTGAATAGTAAGTGTTAAAACCTCTACAGTGGAAATAGAGGACTAAAAGGAAAAGAACTTGATATTGCAAGGAAATGTTAGTGCTCCCCTGCAAGAGGTGGAGATAGCCTTAAGGGTTAGGGATTAAAAGATGGGGATAAATTTGGGAGCAAACAGAATGAACTGAATTAATAGAGAATAGTGTAGTTCTGTTTGGGCAGAGAGGAGATTTGAACTGGCCAGTTGGAAGGAGAAGAGCACACCTAAGAGAAACTGTATTACAGAAGGACCCCTGGCTTAAAGAACACACATAGATAACTCAGACTTACTACTTAGAATGTACTTGCACCACCCAGACGAAAAAGATGCTTCCAGTGGCTAAGGTCTGCCACCGAAAGACTGTAGGATACCCAGGACTGCTAAAAGCTGTGGTGTGGGACCCTAAATTAGATGGACCACAAACCCTAATTTGTGAAGCAGGGTGTGGTCAGCATCAGTTCTGTCAGAGCATCCAGAAGCCCATCTCGGAGTACTGGGGTGTAGCTCTGGAATGCGGAGGGACAGCCAAGGTGCGGAGCCTGACTTGATGATACGGTGTGTAGCGTAGGCTGAGAAGTTTGAAGGACACTTAATACGTGCCCTTGGGCAAATGACTTACCTTCTCTGGTTCTGTTTGTCCATCTGGAAATTGAGGGAGCTGGTCTTAGGTAAGGACCTCTGGATGAGCTTTGATGTGTCTGTGAAGCCCCTGAAATTGTGTATGAAATTCATCGTGCATGAGTCTGAGGTATGTTTTATTTTCCTCTTGGGGAGAAGATGTGCAGCTTTCACCATAGTCTCAGATGGGGTTGTGACCCACAAAAAATTAAGAACTGTGTGACTGGGTAGGCTTTGAGGGCCCCTTCAGCTTTTGAGATTCTGGGATTCTATACTTCTGTCAGAATGACATTTCTTTGAGGTTTAGAGTCTGAGTCTCCAGAACTTGGCTAACCCTAGAAATAACACCTAGTGCTGCAAAATATATTCTTCACGTATTTATACTCACCTATTATTTATAGTCACCTCTCCCTTACCCTCTCTAACTCCTCTGCTAGCTCCGCTTCAGTGTTTCATCTTTACCTACTGTTGCTTTTTCCTCCTTTGCTCTTTCCCTTCTAATCTACTGCTGCTTTGCACCTTCCCTGCCTTGTTGAGTTTCTCAAGTGGCAAAAGGTGATATGTTGGATATAGGGGTAGGAAGAAACCAAGGTATGGAAGGCTACTTTCCCATTCTCACTTGCTTTTATCCCTCATCCCGCTAAAAGAAAAGCAATCAAGAGAGAGGGTTCACAGACAGGAGAGATGCCATCATCACTTGGATTTTGCTTGTCTTGTATCCTGTTTTCTTCTCATATAGGGTTGCCAGGCCTCTGTTACTCTCGGCATAGCCACGTCAATGAAGATGAAGCCAACCTTAGTGGAGATAATTTTGTTGTCCTTTATAGAGTTTGACTGGTAGTAAGGGCAAGTAAATGAATCCTTTAACGAGGAGGCTCTTTATCTCCTGGATATTTCTAAGACACCTACTTGGAGACGACTGATGGCTTTCCCCTGGCTGTGGGTCCTGATCTGTTAAGCCCCTAGATGTGGGATGGAGATCTTATCTTTTACCCTGGTGTTCATCTCCACAAGTACCCCACCAGACGCTTAGAGCCGGGGAGTCACTACACTTGCTGCCAAGTAGATAGCTACATGAATAAGTCTTCAATTCTAGGCATCATATAGAAAATAAATATATATGTATATATATATAATTCCACCTAAAATTTTGTTCGTGCTGCTAATTTAGGCCCTTCGATAGTTAGTGTTAATGCGTACTGTAAGTTAAATAGGTTTTTGTGGGCTTGCTAGGGACCTGATCTCTGCATAATGTTGTATAAAGTCATATCTGTGAGTAAATATTTCTGAGTTCTAAACAAGTGAACTTTTATAAACCCAATGATATTTAAGGTGCAGTCTGTTTGGTTTAAAAATTCAAGTGTTGGTTGTACAATGGGGCTATTAAATCTGATTCCCACAAAATCACAGCTTGCAAAATAATAAGGAACAGCAAAAGATAGAATCATAAGATGAGGGTGTAAATAGTGGCGTGGTTTTGGTGAAGAAAAAGAAGGGAGAAAGGCTAAGAAAGATTTTTACTTATAGGATGAAAAGTCAAGAACATGGTATTCATGGAAGGTTAGAGCTGTCAAGATTCTTAAAAGTGAAGCATGTGCTGAGATATGAGAGCTGGAGAATTCATCCATGGTTGGATTGGTCGGAACTGGTTAATAGTCTTGTTGAGGCATTTGTAGGTGCAGGTAGCTGTTTGTTTTGTGTTTCCTGATTGGATTAAAATCTGATTGCATTTTTGCCAGGGTTATAAGCTTGTTGCTGAGATCTTTGAGTGCTGTGGTAGCAAACAGGATGCTCAGAGGACAATGAGGTGGCTCCTAGCAGCCTTGAAGCTACTGGATGCACCCGGAATAATGGAAAGACTGATGGATGTTCATACGTTAGATATTTGAGGATTTATTATGAGCAAAGACTTGTTTTCATGTAGATGCAGGAGATTGAGATTCTTTCCCTTTTCCTGGCCGAAACGTGGCCAAAAAAATACTACACAAGTTTCTATAGGAGAAGCATATGTTAAGTCTCACAGGGAGCTCGAAAGAGGTGAGAAGTTTTCACAGAGGACTTAACATTTAAACTAGATTTTGAAAACAGATTAGTGCTGTTTTAGGCAAAAAAGGGAGGGAAAGGACATTCTAGTCAGAGTTAATAGCTTATTAGGAATGAAAGATCAATGTTTGGGGGAACTGAGGATATTGGTGTGGCAGGAGCGAGTGTCCTGAAGGACAAGGGGTTAAGGATTGAAAGATGAGATTAGGAAGGTGCCATGGGATGAGACTGGAAAGATTTTATCCTGTGGAAGCTGGGATTTCTTGTAGGCTGATTCGTTTTTTGTTTGTTTGTTTTTTGAGAGGTGTAATATACAAAACAAATCTAAATTTTCAAATAATGGAGAAGAGTAGGAAACGTAATCTTAGCTACTTTCCTAAACCTCTTTTCTCCCCAGAGGTAACCACTGTTGATACTTTGTTGTGGGCCTTTCCAGAAACGTCCCATGTAAACAGGAGCATATTTGTCCTTTTTCTCTTACACAAATGAGGTAATACTTTTGAAATAATCCACATCTCAATTTTTTCACTTAATACGCACTCAGAGGAATGGTTTAAAAAGATTATTCTGGTTTCAATGTGGAGGATGGTATGGTAAGCATTTATTCAGCAAATTACTTATTGTGGGTATTGTGTGGTGGGCTTTGTTCCAGGCCCTGGGGACATCACTGAGGAAGCCATTGCAGTCGCCCAGGTGAGGGTTGATAGAGGCCTAAAAGCCTGCGGAAGTGGATGCAAGAGCAATGTTTTGTGGTAAGATTGGTAAGAATAGCCAGTCGAGTGACTGGGAAGTGAGAGAGCACAACATATTGAGGCTGATTTCACAGTTTCTGATTTGGGCGTATGGTAAACTATAGAGTAGGGAAAGTAGGTGTGTGTGAATGTGTTTTGGGAGAGGAGTGGTGGTGGTTGTGGAGGGAGTTCAGTTTGGACATAAGATTTTTGAAGATGTTCAAGATACTGAGATGAAGGTTTCTGAGAGGAGGTAAAGGTCAGAACTCAAGAGAGATAGGAGCTAGAAGTGGATTCTTTTTTTTTTTTTTTTTTTTTTTGAGGTGTCTTTGTAGTAGCAGTAGCGGAAGCGCTGAGAGTGGATACAGTTGCCCCAGGCGGAAGAGGATTCTAGGGCGAATGGGCAGAGGAGACTGAGGAGTGGTCATAGAGGAATGAAGAGGACCAAGAGAATATCACTTTGGGGGTCGCATGATGTGAGGATTTCAAGGAAAGAGTGGTTAGCAGTGCCCATGCTACAGATGGGTCAGGTGGGGGGAGCCTTGAAGAGAGCCTATTGGATTTCATGAGGAGGAGGTCAAAATAACCTTATAGCAGTTTTGGGAGCCATTGTAGGATGGAAAGATTCATTTTCCTGGGGAGAGGGCAGTGAATAGGAAAAGGTGGGCAGTGATAGAAACAGGTGAGTATATTTATAACTTTTTTTGTGGGGAGTTGTAAGTACAAACTTTTATTTCTCCCAAGGCCGTTAACCAAAATGGGATGGACAACATACATATAAGCTTTTGAGAAGGCAAAAGAGATGTCACAAATTCGGTGCAAGGTAGCTCATGCACCAACTCTTTGCAGAATTGCTTAGGTCTGTACTGCTAGGTGTCTGATGATGCTAATCAGCACACAATTGTGTGAAGG
This sequence comes from Phoca vitulina, assembly GCF_004348235.1. Lineage (NCBI taxonomy): Eukaryota > Metazoa > Chordata > Mammalia > Carnivora > Phocidae > Phoca > Phoca vitulina. The sequence continues at coordinate 1,819,527 of NW_022589786.1, forward strand.
TATTTCATTGGTTTCCTAGGCCATAGCTGAAGAGGCAACAAATTAGAGGGGGGCTTAGAGGTAGGTATAGGGATGTGTCTGTGCACATGAGCGTGTGTGGAATGCAGGGAGAAGCGAGCATGCTGCCACCTGTGAGAAGTTAAAAGTGACCTGTCAGTGAGGGAAGAGACCAGAACACACACAGGCACAGGAAATCTGAGGATTCACTTAGCCATGTAGTTTGCTCCCATTTATTTGTAAAGCAAAGAATCCCCAGGAACTCCACAGACTTCCATAGCTCTGAGGAGAGGTATCGCAGAATATAATGGATATTCATATTGATAACCTGAGGTCATCAAGAAAAGGTTAAGCTTTTATTGAGTCCACCTTGTAGGAAAATAGAAGCATGTAGTCCGCTTTAGAAAGTTTTCATAGTAAAGGATTATAATTAGGAAAAAGGAAAAGGTGGTACATGAAATGGAACAGATACTATTCCTAGAGATGCACTGGTTTGGAACTGCACTTCTGTGCATCACTGCAGCGTGATGTAGTTTAAGCTCTGATCTAGAGTTCTCTGAGTTTGAGTCCAAATCATTTTTAAGAATTTTACCAGTGATAGTTGATAATGCTATTTAAAGGACACTGTTTTTACATGGTTCCCTCTTAACCTGACCAATAAAATAAAACAAAGCCCTTTGAGTGCTTGCTCATCTGACTTTAATTCTCCATCTACCCTCCATCCCTTCCTTTTTCTCCCTCCTCCCCTCTCTTCCTCTGTCACCAAAGCTTATTTAAAACACAGACAAAACATACATTTGACACAAAAGAGAATTAACCTTTGCTCCTTAATGTTTACAGGAGAGGGAAAGGGGTGATTTTATTCTCCATCTGAAATTATACATAAATAGTGTTTAGTTTTTGAGCAGAAGGTCTGTAGTTCTTATCAGATTTATAAAGGGGCCTGGGACCCACTGGTAGAGTCTAATCCCCTCACTTTATAGGTCAGAAAATGAAGAATTAAAAGGTGACTCAAGTTCATAAAAGTAGTTTGGCAGATCAGGACTGGAACCCAACATTTCTCTTCTACCTTCTTTGTGATGGTCAGTCCTAGAATAAGGAGATCCCAGAACTGGAAGGGGTTTTGTTACCTAGTTTAACTATCTTACCTTACAGGTAAAGAAATTGATGCTTGGGAAAATTGAGTGAATTAGTTAGGAAGCAACAGTACAAAATAGAATCCAGAACTCCTGATTCCTTGGATTTTATTTATTTTTATTTATTTTTTTGCTCATTCTAAATAATGCATTTTTATATTCTCTACTGCTCTTCAGAAAAAGATGTTCTGTGCATTTTGTGTAATGTTTTTATTAATTTGAATGTGGTCTGTACCCTTCTTTCTCTTTTAAAATAAACACCGTTTTACAAAACTAGGTTTTCTAGGGATAATTTCTGAGTCTGGAGTTGGTGTGCTGTAGTCTACTCTAGTCTCTTCTTGCTTTCAGGTGCTTTGAATTCAAGTTATCAAGAGGGAAGATTTGCTCTTTGATACTGGAGATAACACAGCAATGGGTCCACGAAAGAAAAGTGTTAAAACATGTCTCATGAATAATGAAATATCTGAGGAAACAATATCTGATGAAACAAAGGACTATATGAATCAACTTTCACATGAAGTGCTTTGCCATATTTTTAGGTAAGATTTTGTTTGGTTGACTTTTACCCCGCTAGAACGTATTAAGTAGAAGCAAATTCTAGAGCTGCGCTTTCTAGTATGGTAGTTACTAGCTACCTATGGCATTTAAATTGAAATGAAATGAAATTAAAAATCAGTCCAGTTCCTCAGTTACACTAGCCTATATGTCTTGTGGCTACTGTGTAGGACAGCTCAGACAGTGAAGCTAGGGAATACCACTTTCGTTGCACTAAGTTCTACTGGATATCCATTCTCTAGACTACGTTAACATTTCAGGCTTCTCAGAATTCTTAGCAACTGATTTGTTGACTTTTCTTATTACGGTACCATGTGTGTACAATATAAGGCAGTGTTTCTGACTTTGACTACAACCCACAGTGAGAAACATTTTCTTTATATGTACATGTATGTAAGTGATTGAAATCATAGTTTCGTGAAATAATATCCATCATTACTTTATGCATGCACACATTAAAGTTGTTCTGTGGTAAAGCTTTTTTCAAAATCCTTTTTTAAATTATATTTTTGTCCACACTACATTATAAACAACAGTCAAAGAAACCAAAACAAAAAACAACAAAAATCTGTCACTTCCAGTTTCCCCTGCTTTCTTCATTCAGTCATTATCCATTCAAATAAACAACCCTAACACACTTTGTCTCTGGAGTTGGAGACCTGAGTTTGAATCATGAGTCTTTTCACTTACTTGCCTTGGTCCAGGGATCAATAAAGATGTTGTTATAAAGATTCGGTGAGAGAATGCTTTTAAAGCACTCAATACACTGGATAGCATAAATGCTTGTTGAGCGTTAGTGGTTCTGATCCCGCTCTGCCCTTTTTCATATTGCTTCATGGTCTTCATAATGAGCATTTTAGTCACTAGACTATGACACAATAATTAACTTTTCCCTTGTAGTCTGACATCTAGATTATTTGCAGTTTTTCTCTTACACAGTTCCAATGAACTTTTCCAAGCATTTGGATTTTCCACTATTTTATTTACCTAGGGGAAATTACCATTTATGAAGTTCTTAGAAGTGTTTTGAATTTTTTTTTTAAAGCTTTTATTTATTTATTTGACAGAGACACAGCAAGAGAGGGAACACAAGCAGAGGGAGTGGGGGAGAGAGAAGCGGGCTCCCTGGCAGGGAGCCCGATGTGGGGCTCAATCCCAGGACCCCGGGATCGTGACCTGAGCCGAAGGCAGACGCTTAACGACTGAGCCACCCAGGCACCCCAAGGGTTTTGAATTTTTTAAAATTACTGAATATTTGCAGATAAATGTTATTTTATTTTATTTTTAAATATTTTATTTATTTGAGAGAGAGAGCACAAGCAAGGGGAGGGGCAGAGGGAGAGGGAGAAGCAGACTCCCCGCTGAGCAGGGAGCCCAGTGTAGGGCTCGATCCCAGGACCCTGATATCATGACCTGAGCTGAAGGCAGACGCTTAACCGACTGAGCCACCCAGGCGTCCCAAGAAATTTTAAAATAGAGACAGCAAAGCTACTTTAGGGAACCATGGGCACTTTATTTTTCTTTTCTAACATAAACTTGGATATATCTTCTACAGTTTGTTGTTGTGTGACACAGTGTAGTTTTGTCACAGTTCAGTTCTGTCTGGGAATAGGAAACCCAAAATAACAGAATTTTTTTAACAAAACAAAATGATACTGAAGTTCATTTGGCAGAAGAATGTCTGAACATTTTTCAGAAAGTTTTTTTAGAAAAACAGTCTAACCCTACCAGGTGTTCAAATATATTCTAAAATATACAACCATTGAAGATTTGGTACTGGAGAAATTAAGCAGACAGTTGGGTAAAACCGACAGTTTGCATATGTAGGCTCCATATGGGGACTCAAATATATGTTGAGATCTGGTTTATGATAAACTTGGTATTCACATCAGTGAGGTAAAGCTGAGTGGAGTGGATTATTCAGTGATGATGTCATAACCCAGGAATCATTTGGAGAGAGTAATAAAAGCATGTTGTTATCTGTCATATCTGATACCAAATTCTGAATGCATCAACAAATTAAACAATAAAGCTGTTAAAATCCTGGAAGAAAGCATAGGTAAAATTGTTTCTGGGGATGTGTGTTAGGTATTTGTTGAATAATGGGTGGGCATATTGTAAACAAATTGAACCATATTTTAAATTGAGAGTGGATACGATAACATTTTGCAGTTCAAACAGAATATTCAAGTGGAAGGAGTGGAATCTAGTGTCACATCTTTTTAAAAATGTATTTGAAATGCCTCCAACTCTTCGATTATGTATCTTTGAAGAAAAAATACATTTCTATTTCTGAGGGTAAATATGATGTAAGATCATCTTCATGCAATTACTGATCTATTTGTAATTAAAGGGAGTATAATATTTACTCAGGCATATACTTTGGATAACAATCAGTAATTTGGGGAAAAAATACTTTAGTGTGTAAGTTGATTCAGAAAGCAAGTTCACTATTTTTCGTTGTTTATAAAATGTGTAGTCCTATAATTTCTGAAAATTATCCTATTTATATCTGAGTTATGAAGACTAAATTAAGTTACCCATAATGCTTTTTTTTTTTTTGAAGAAAATTACATTTTATTTTATTCTCTTTAAATAGTTTGAAGGGGAAGAGAGCGTGTCCAGAGGTAGAAAAAAAATGGAGCAGAGAAATGCTCAGCAGGCATACTTGGACTTTTCTTTTAGAATTAGCTTCATTTTTAGGAATTAGAGTCAGATCCAACTGTGTTGACATCCTTGCTCTTCCTTCCTCTTTCCTAGTTGTTGACTTTTTGCAGGTTAACTTTTTTGAGCCGATTTTGCCACTTGTAAAATAGTACCTGTTATATCAGTGAGCGTTCTAGCAGGAAACAAGGTACATACACTTGGCTGGAATTTGAAGATCATTTAATGAAGGGACTATTTAGAGAGGCTTAGATAGGGTTAATGGAGCCAATAAGGAGTGCTAAAGAATTCAGCTAGGAGACTAGGAATAGCAGAAAGCCTTCGCCCATGGTATGTGTTGGCCAAAATCAGCCGGCAGCTGGAAGGGTAGGGAACACAGCCTAGCAGAGAAAGAAAGAAAAAGGATTGGGGGAGGGCAAATGAAGTACAGCCTACTTCGTCAGGTTGTGAAATAGTGACTACATTACAGTGTCTGTGATACAATACAACCTCAGTAAAGGGTAGTTTTTACCTTTTTTTTTTTTTTTAATGTAGTTGTATATGGAGGTGTGTTTAGGAAGAGAGAGAGAGATGAGATTTTCTGATATTTCAAAATATATATTGCTTTTATTGGAAACAACAAAAGTGCAGGTTAGTTGAAAAGTTTCAGGAAGGAAGAGATAACGGGGAGTTGTAAAAGAGGAAATTGTAGTTGAGACGAGGTGTTCTCACTTAATGCTTATGCAGTACTTGTGTGTGACCTAAAAAGTAAAAAGATCTAGAAAAGAAATTGTATACTATAAACTTTAGTATTCATGGAGAAAATAGAGTTTCTGGGTGTGTTGAGGGAGCAGAGAGGAATTTTTTTAGCTACTACAGGAAATGATTTCTGTAAAAGCTGTAAAATTATATTGGCCATGTTTAAACTGATTAATTCTCTCTTTCTCATGTTCCCTTATCATCAGGTCTTGAAATTCACTAAGATCTTTTTCTTCCCTTTTTTTTTCTTGAGATTTTCTTTGTTTGTAAAAACTTAAAAGGAGAAAGGCAGGTTTTAGCAAACACCCTATGGAGGGAGCTCAGTACTTTATTTGGATGCTTGAGTATTTGCTGACTCATTTGTTTTTAGTGAAAAGTTTTATGTGCATGTTAATCTTAAAACCCTGTGAATATTCCTAAGGTCTTATTTCATTCAAGGGGTAGGAGAATGGAAGAAGGACAAAAAGTAACCTGTTGGTGAGAGGAAGTACTTACCCACTTGATAAATATGAGTTTCTTTCTCTCACAAAGGTACCTCCCTCTGCAGGATATCATGTGTATGGAATGTCTCTCCAGGAAGCTAAAAGAAGCAGTGACCCTATATCTGAGAGTGGTGAGGGTTGTGGATCTCTGTGCAGGGCGGTGGTGGGAATACATGCCAAGTGGTAAGTAGATCTAGCCTGTAAGGTACCCTGGAATCCTACTGGAACCTCATAATATTCCCATCAAACATTACTTGTCTTTAGATAGGCAATCTAAGTCACCTTGTAGGTGAATTTTATCTAAATTACTTAGGTTCATTTGGGTTGAAAAATGTTTTGCCGGAGGCTTTACTGGTTTATTTCCTTAAGGAACTACATCAGCCTGTTCCACAAATGTACCATCGGAGAACTCAATGTATGTCTCTCATATTAGACAAAGTGTCCTTTGTTCTATGACGCAGGTTTTCATAGCTTCCCTGTACCCCTTAACGGCAGCCTCTAGTTAAACAGATATTAATCAATTTGTGTAAAACTGCTCTAGCAGGCCACAGAAATTGCACTTGTGGAGCTTTCATTTCTTTAGCACTTTTGGAAGGCCTATATAAGGTCTTAGAGATTCTCAAATAAGGCATTGGTCTTCTGGGTGAAGAATTCGGACTTAGTAGCCTAATCACACAAATGGACCTCAGGTAGAGACCAGAAAAGAAAGTTGATACATTTAGTTAAGCAGAGCACACCTGAAAGGGAAGAATTAAAATGAAGGGCCAATCAAGGCTTCTTCTCAGTTAACACCAGTCTATTAACTGGTGACTTTTAGTTACTGTTATGTAACAATTTTGAATGTCTTGTTTAACGACATCTTATCAGCATTATCCAGATCCTGATATTTTGAAAATGTGATGAGGGTGGGATGGGGGAACCTTGACAAGTGAAGTGGAACAGGATAGACTGTCTGCGGTACTGGAATATTTTACAGTTTGGGGTGCCATATCCTTTCGAAAGGTCATCAGTCAACTAGTAACTCTTCAGTTGGCCAGTTAGTTATCAGTATATATACCTTTTTGTGAAGAACATTGCAAAGACCTGAGGCTAGAACTTAGCTTGGTGGGAGGCAAACCACAGTTGTCTTCAAATACTTCAAAGAAACCGTCCTGAGGGAAAAGGACTTTTTTTATTCCAGAGAGTAATCATTTATAGCAGGAAAGGGGGGAAAAAAATGAGGGAAATGTGAAAATGACTATCAGTCCTTAGATTAGATATGCTTTAACAGAGGTTAGACCAGCAGGAATTCCAGCAATGGGATTAATGCACTGTATAAAGAGGCAGGATAGCAGAGCTCCCATGTGATATAGCCTGAGCCTTAAGATCTCTGCCCCTTATCAAATTAGAGAAGAATCTGTCTGCGTATTGCTGATTTCTTTCAGACTGTGATAAATACCTGTGAGCCCAAGGCTTCCCATCCCTGCAATAAAAGAGGGTCAAAGCAAACAGTCGGTAGCCTAGAATAAGATCTCATTAACCCTGCTTACTAATGCCCCTCTGGCAATAGTTTAAACCTGGAGTTTAGGCCCTGATTCTCTATATAATAATGATAACTAAGGTTTTTATGTAGTACTTTATGGTTTACATATGTGATTTCTTTGGGTTCTCATACAATCTCAATAAACAAGCTGGAACTATATCCATTTTTTGATGAGAGTGTATGACAAAAGAGGATGGACATTGGCAGTGGTCAGACTTGGTTTTGAATTCTGGCTCTTTCACACAGTAGCTTTTAAATTCTTTCAGGTTCATTTTTATATTCCTAAGTGGGGTGATTACCTTTTTCACTGGGTTGGGAGAATAGATGAAAAAACGTAGAATTGTTAGCACATTGAATGGCTCAGTTAGTGAAGGTTATTCTACATGATGATAATAAGAACTATTAGTATAATCAGACCAAGTAATCTTTGAGGTCTCTTCTTACTTTTCAGTTTTGTGATTCTAAGGTTACCACAGTCATCTGGACCAGCCCTGTTCAAATAGAACAACTTTTGAAAACTTTAGTATGTAAGACTTAGTGATTTGGGGCTCCATTTACATTCTTGAGAGTTAATATTTTTGCTTGTCATTAGTGAGCAGACAGTTGGATTTCTGACAGCCTCCATTAAAGACAAAATACCCCAGATTAAATAAAGTATCAACCTAATGAAACTTGTCTCCCTCCTTACCTCATCAAAACCCCTGCTGTGAAAGTAACCTGCCTCTCTGTTCCCATCTGGTGGATGGAACACAGTTGGCCTCCCAGATAAATAGCTTTCTGTCAGCTCAGCATCCTTTCAGTTTGGTTCACTTATGTTCTCTTAGCTAACTTGATCTGTCTTTTTCAGAAGAATGAACTCTCTGAAATGTCCAGGGAGTGGTAGTTAAACACAGGATAGAGTAGTTATTAGGAAATGGTTAGACCAAGAGAACCTAGTTTGAGATGGGATTTAGGTTAGAACTGTGAGCTTCGTGAAGGTGAGGATCATATCTTCCTCCTTTTTTAGTTGTGTGCTCTAGGGCAGAGCCTTAGAGGTTCTTTGGATCAGAGAGCACCTTGGGAGGGGTGGAGGGTAGTGCTGATCAGGTAGGTGGTCCCTCCTCACCCACCAATCCAGTAATAGGTGCAAATTATCCAGGTTAAATGTGTGTTGTCCCTAGTCGAAGATTTGTGTCCCTTAAAAGCAGCAGCAACAAAAAGACAATCATAAATTAAAAGCCTCAGCTCTGTAAAATATTAATTCAGGATAAGTGGGGTTTCTGAAACATTTCCTTTATTACTAAAGGAATATATTTTCTGTTTAACCATTTGTTCAGCCATAGTGTTAGTCTTAGGAAACTTTAAAAAGGAAACCTTTTGTTGTTGGTAACTTTTGACAGAAATGACAAGTGCCTAATAAATGTTCATGAATACAAAGATTAACTTGCCTCTAAATGCTTCTGAATTTCTCAGGCTTCACAGATTCCAGTTTTCTAACACTATTGAAGAAGATGCCAGATGTCGAACAGCTTTATGGCCTTCATCCTAGATACCTTGAGAGGCGAAGGGTACGGGGCCATGAGGCTTTTAGCATTCCAGGCGTTCTGGAAGCTTTGCAGGCATGCCCAAATTTAGTGGTGAGTGTACCTGGTTGAACATTTGATACCAACTGATTGATGAAATAATAAATCAAAGAATGAAAGAATATGCTCACTCACATGCAGATTTCATCCGTAACAAACTTTTAAGTTCCATTGTGTACTTAGCATCTTATGATACAGAAATAGAAGCTTTGGATGCTAAATAAATAGCCTTTTCTTATGCTTGCTTGGCATTATTTTCTAGGGTGTGGAAACTTCTCATTTGGAATTGGTAGAATCTATTTGGACATACATGCCTCATGTTCATATTTTGGGGAAATTTCGTAATCGTAACGGAGCATTTCCAATTCCTCCTGAAAATAAACTGAAAATTCCTATAGGAGCCAAAATTCAGACTTTACATTTAGTTGGTAAGTACATGTTTCTTGGGTCACCTGTGTCTCTTCAAAATGTCATATAACTGAATATTCACTGAAAAGGAATAATGAGAATTTGAGAAATAGCTTTCTTGATTGATGATGGCCAAAGAAATGCTTGTGAGACGTGTGTATACGAATTTAGATTTCCCATTAAGGAGTCCTAGATGGGGGCTGGAGGGTTAGAGAAATACTGCTTCACAACCAGTCTGTTCCCTTTTTGAAGACCATTTGAGTAGTTCTGAAAGTTGTTAGGTTGTGGTTTTTTTGTTTTGTTTTGTTTTGTTTCAGTGAGCCAGAATCCTGCCCTTGTTCTCTGCCCTTTTGGTCCTAGTTCGACCCTTCAGAGGAGAGTTCTCCAATGCAACTTTCTGTGGTGATGGAAATGTCATGGGTTTGTACTCTCCCATATGGTTCCCTCCGGGGCTAGTGAAACAGGAACTGAATTTTTATCTCATATTCATTTATCAAACAGCCACATGCAGTAGTGGCAACTTTATTACACAGCTCATCTCTAGAACATTGAGGAATAAAAAAGCCAAATAGCTCTTAGTTTACTTGTATCTTCTCCAACCAGAACATTCCCCTTTGTTCAGCTCGGAGCCAATGAGAAAAATCTGCTACTTTTCTTTTTCTCTGAGAAATGGGAAATGGGGTGCTCTTTTTCCAGAGGCACCTTATTTGCAGTGATTATAGTGTACATTCTCCATCCAAATAGTCTAAGTCCCAATGATTTCTATCTAAGTAAATAATAAGGGTATATATTTTCTCAAATTTAATTTACCGCCTCTGGCTTAACATTATTGAAAGGGTTTTGGGAGGACTTCTGTTACTGTAGTCTGACTTTTAATATTTATTTATTAAATATTTTATTTAAAATACACCTATTGAGTATCTGCTTGTTGTAAGCATTATTCTCGGCATTGGTGATGGTCTTAAGAACTAGAAATTTCTGAAACTGGGTCAGGTGGTGCAGGGAGTGCAGCAGGAGTGGTAAGGAGTGGGGCTTAACTAGGGTTTATGTGCACAATTATGGCACAAGAGGAATGCACTCTAGCCCCCTTTTATTTACATGATCAAGGAATGATTGTGATTAGGCCTTTGGATATCTAGTTTGAGACTGCATTTTTAGACAATAAAGATACTGTAATGTCTGAAGTTTATAATAATGTAAGCTCTGTAAATTCAGTGTATTTCCCATGATTCCGGTCATTGTTCATTGCAGATATAAGTAGGTAAATTTGGTTGAAATGCATGCATTCATTTGATTAATTGAATAGTTTAACACTGTGATGGTGTTATAAATGTGTATAGTAAATTAGTGCACGTGCTGGGAAGATAGTAATTGTGTCTTTTGTTTATAGAATGGATTTGAGGCAAAATGTGGATTGGGCATAGGATAGAGCTGTGTTGTCTGGTGGATCTCTCACTCTTGCTACTGAGTTTGCTAATCAGAATTACCACCATCGTGGTAGATACTAAGTATACATTTGTGAGTTCTGCATCTTGAGTCTTAGTCTATACCTCATTGCCTCTGCCTTTCTTCCGTTGGTCTCATCCTCGATTTTACTTCCCATCTGCTGCCATACAGGGTATATGCGTAGTTCAAGTCTAAAGGTACCTGCTTTTTGGGAAGGGGCAGGTTAAGGAGTAATCCTTATAGTAGGAGCATCCTGCAGAATTTAACTTCTAAAAAACCAGTCATTCAGGTACTCTACTAGTTTCGCTTTCTCTAGTTGCCTTTGCTAGCAGGACTTCTACCAGTGAAGTTGGTATTAAACTGGTTTTGCCAGCTGCTGTGTGTTAAATGCCATCACACTGGGTCCTTAGGATTTCTTTCAGAGATTTGTGTCACTTCCTCGGCTTTTCGTGAGGCTCTGGTTTTTAACTGTTGGACAAGGTCTTTGATCTGCTTTCTTCCCTTCAGAACTTACAAGTTACCTATCTTCTTTCTTCTTCTGTGTCTCCCAGCTTTTCCTTCCACTTTCCATCCCCTTTCTCCCGGACAGGGTCCTCTGCAGGTATGATTCCTAGTGTTAAGTCATTTATGGATCTGAAGGATAAAATACCTTTATCAATTTGAAATATTAAAATAAATGACTGATGGGTTTCTCACTTTCTCAGAGTCATACTGACTGGTTTCTCCCACACATTTACAAATCCTTAAGGTTCATTCATTTGTAGAAACAGCTTTAATCTCTGTTTTTGGATATTATGATATTTGAAGCCAACTAGCCTGCCTGTGTTTTAGTTTTTTCACTGGTGGGACAGTGGACATTGATAGTCAAATAGTACTTTTGTGTATTCCTTCCACATAATTTTGTTTTCAGTAACCTGTTTTCATTTTACGTCTACTGGGTGTATGTATGTATCCTGGAAGAGTTGTAGAGTTATGAGAAAGATTCATGTGTATAAAAAGTGGGAATACTTTTAAAATCCCATCTCCATATGCCTTTTCTAAAGAAATAACAAAGTAGAGTGTTCATGGTTTGCTTAAATTGTTCGTTACAAGCCTGTTTTAACTAAGCCAAACTTGATGGACTTTGATTAGGCAATTCGTTGTGGTGAAAATAATCCATGAAGGATAAATTGTCAACTTGAAAACTAGACTGTTGCACTTTTATGCAGAATACAGAGTGTTTTTGTGATTTTTGTTTTTTTGGTATATGTTTTTAGGGGTGAATGTTCCTGAAATTCCTTGTATCCCGATGCTAAGGCACCTTTATATGAAGTGGGTAAGACTCACTAAACCACAGCCGTTCAAAGACTTTCTTTGCATCAGTTTACGAACTTTCGTCATGAGGAACTGTGCAGGTAATGGCACAGTTCTAAAATGTCTAAAAATATCCTAAAGCAAACTCCGTAGCTACATTTGTAAATTGAATTACATTACGTTATTATTATTTATGTTTGGTAAATTATTCACTTTGTGAAAATAAATGCTCTTTTTGTTTTAAAGTCAGTAGACACGTGATTTGTGTTTTACCCTTGGCGGGGGGAGAGGGGTGCATCACAGTCTCTACATATTTTTTTATAGGCACTTAATTTCTTTCTTTTTTAAATTTTTAAAAAAGATTTTATTTACTTATTTGTGAGAGAGAGAGCACAGGCAGGGGGAGCAGGAGAGGGAGAAGCAGGCTCCCCACTGAGCAGGGAACCCAATGCGGGACTCGATCCCAGGACCCTGAGATCATGACCTGAGCCGAAGGCAGGTGCTTAACTGACTGAGCCACCCAGGCACCCCTCACTTTTTACTTTCTGTAGGATTGTTGTAATAGATCTCTGTCTGATTTCTGATTACATAGCATGACATAATCTCGTAAAGCAGAAAGCACTGCTTTTATGGTACTGCTTTTCTGTTCAGAAACCTTCAGTGTCTCTGTTGCCTTAGATTGTCAAGTGGGAACTATTCTGCTTTAAAGTTCTTAAAAGCTGGGGCCCCTCTTGATATTTTTATTTCTGATTCTTTACCAAGATGTACCTTCTTTTATTGTCAGGCTTGCCTATTCAGTGTCCCCTCTGCAACCCTACCAGCCTTCACCTCAGTGTCTGTCTTTACACTGTGTATTGTTCCCTTGTCCTGAGCTATACACTTCCTTCCTTCCTCTTCTCTTTCACTCTTTTCTTTTTCATGTAGTACAACAGATCTTGTTTTTACAGTTGATATGTCACGCCTTTGTATTCTTAGAATTATTTAGTTTTATTTCCATGTCATTTGTAAGCTCTGTGATAGATAGGACTATGTCTTGTGATCTTCCATAATACCTCATATAACACTGGTCACAGATGGGTATTTATGACCAGCTATTTACTTGAGTGAAGGATCCCATCTTCCCCTTGGCTTTCTCCCCTTAGTTATTTTGAGCTCAAAACTATTGAAACTTTGGGGGATTTATGAAAAATACTAAGTATTTCTCCAATGTTACTGAAGAATCTTTATGCTGAATAAATACATGGTTAACAGGCTAATACTTTCATTTCTAATAAGTATAAATTATAGAGAGTTAACTACTTGGCTGTCAGTTGCACACATAGAATTTATAAGTTATTTCAGCTGCTGGTTTGAAAATTCATCTTTAAGTCAATTTACATTGTTCCACTGAATTATTTTTTCCCCCCTAGGGCCCACAAACTCCTTGAAGTATGTCCCTTTAGTAACAGGCTTAGCCTCTGCCCGAAACTTGGAACATTTGGAAATGGTTCGAGTTCCTTTCCTTGGAGGTCTTATCCAACACGTAGTTGAAGACAGTTGGAGATCAGGTATTCGTTTTTCTTTAGTTACTGAATACTTTTTAAAATCAGTTTAAAAAATTATTATGCTTTTATTTAGCTTCTCTTGTGAGTCTTTTTAAAAGAAAATGCTTGTTAGTAATTGCCCTTTCTGTCTGGTGCATTCGATGGAGAATAAGTAACCATGAGCATGGACTAATATTCATTTTCTTTTTATGCAATGCTAAACCTCAAAATAGAGTGATAAAGCATGTTTTCTGGCTTGTTAATCCTTATTACTTAGTTAATCGTACAGCTATTATATTTGGAATTTTTCTGAGAAATATTAACAGGGATTTCTAGAAGTCTGTTGGTAAAAAGTGATGTTTTTTGACTTGGACATCTTAGGCCTACAAAAGAACTCAGGCATTAGTAATGATAACGTCTAACATTTGTCTAATACTTTAAGGTATATCAGATGCTTTCATGCTTATCACTTGGATATTAGATCCATCTCAGAGGATGGCTTTTAAAAGGAAAATATATTTTACTCTCTAGGTCCTTTAGTTATATTTTAAATAATGATATATAACAGAATGTGCTCCACATCTCCTCATTACAACACAAATACCACAAAATTTAGCAAAGTAGATAATTAACTGTTAAGAACAAAAATCTAGCTTCGTATATTCAAAATATAAATGGAATATCATTAAGTACTATTGGTAAAAATTGATGTTATTAATACTATTAAAATATGAGTAAGCAGTACATTTTTAGGCATTTTTTCAGTCAAATATGGTGGGAGTATACTTTATTACATTGTATGAAGGGGATGGAGCAAGCTTCCTCAAGATCAGCAGCATTATCTTTATTGCATGGCTGTAGCAAACAGGAAAAAGTCAGAGAAGGGATAAGAAGACCACAGTGGAACCATTCATTAGAGAGAAGACCTGGAGAGAGATGCCAAAAGCCCAAGAATTTGTATAAATGTCCTGAAAGAAAAACAGACTTTTCTCCCCTAATAAAGTGTTTAAGAATGACTCTGCCTTATATTTTACTTAAGGAGTCAGTATGCCTCACACAAAAGTTGTTAATTCCAGATAGATGAATCATAGATCCGAATGTGAAAAACAAAACGTTCATAAAGAAAGGTAGGAGAATGTCTTTTTGACCTTGGGTAGGCAAAGATTTATCAAACAGGATACCAAAAAGCACTTACCATAAAGAAAAAAATTGATAAACTGTACTATATAAAACATTTTTTCCATTCATCAAAAGGTATGATTAAGAGTGAAAGGCCAAGCTTCAGAGTGGGAGAATCTATTTGCAATACAGGTATCAGATGAAGGACTAGTATCTAGAGTATATGAAGTACTTCTAAAATTAATGAGAAAAAGGCAGACAACCCGATAGGAAAAATAGGGATACAACCTGAATAGAAAAGACTTCACAAAAGGTGGTAACTAAATGGCCCATAAACATGAAAAAATGATAAACATCATTAATCACTAGGGGAATACAAAATAAAACTGCAGTGTGATACACAAGCACTAAAATGTTTATGCTTAAGCATGACTAATAGGAAAGAGACAATAGTGTTGGCCAGGATGTAGAGCAACAAAATATTGTTTGGTAGTATCTACTAAAGTTTACTATATGCATATCAGCAGTTGCCTTCCTGGCTTTAAACCCAACAGAAATGCATATATCTCTTCACCAGAAGATGATACCCCAAATTGTTCATAGTAGCACTGTTCATAATAGCCTCCAAATGGAAACAACCCAAATGCCTATCAGCAACAGCATGGATGATTCAAATGTGACATATTTGTGCAAAGAATTTTACACAGCAATGAAAATGAATAAACTACCACTATATGCAACAATCTGGATGAATCTCCTAAACAAGAATTTTAGCAAAAGAAGCCAGACACAAAAGTACATACTGTGTGATTCTATTCATAAAAGTTTAAAGTCAATCTTGTGAAAATTCATTGAGCTGTATACGTTAATAATTCACGTACTGTTTTTGCTCTGTATTTACAGAGCAAATTCCAAAAACATAAAAAAACAGTTGAAGTTAAAGGAGTGGTGGTCTTGTTCCATATGATATATTGGAGGTTCAAACTTTGGCTAGAAAATGTCAGGATCCCTTCTTTACAGTTCCCTTATGAATGTCTAGCTTTCTGAAAATCCTTTCTTAAAAGCCTCAATAATTTGGAGTAATTTTCCAACACGATCAGAATGCCTCTTTAGAATGACAGTATCTGTTTTCATCTCTTTTTAGGAAATGACTAGTAGTCATAATTCTTCTTGAGATATTAATTCGAATGAAAAAACAAACTTAGATTTACTTTTAACCAGATAACTGTCATCTAAAATGCATATAAATACTGAACATGCTGTAGTCAAAGGAAATTCTTACTGTTTTTGTTCCTTTTCTCCCTTAACTAGGTGGTTTTAGAAATTTGCACACAATTGTTTTGGGAGCATGCAAAAATGCTCTTGAAGTAGATCTTGGTTACCTCATTATCACTGCTGCTCGTAGGTATGTTTCCTCTTCATGTTGTCTTTTGTCTTAGAGTTATGTTTCTCCTATTTTATAAAAATTGGGGGAATGTGTGTATGAAGTTTGATTATGTCTCATCCAGATGTAAAATATAAAGGAGTTGTTTAAATAGTATTAGGGCATCACTTAGTAGTGGTAGTCTTATAACTGATGACCAGCTGAGCTGCCCTCCAGACCCAGCAAGCTCTGCAGGGGTGTGGTCTCATCAGAGAAAAGCAGTCAACATTCTGAAGTCCCAACAGAAATCAGCACTGATACACTGGTGTCTGCAGCTCTCTTGGGAACCATTCTTTGAACCTTCTCTGATTTTTGGAATTATTTTAGTTGGTGATAGTATTTGCTATTCAGAAATCAGTATTTTAAGTCAGCTTTTTAAGAGTCCTGACCTTTAACATCTTTATATTTTTAACATATCTTTATATCAGTTTATGCCACATTAACTGTTTCCTACAGATCAGAAGTCTATCTCTACTTTTATATTGTATTTAAATTGAGTTAACCATTTTTTTCAATTTAAAAACAAAACTCTTTCCATCAAAAGAATATTAAGAATATAAATAAAACTGTTTCTAAGTTTAAGTAAGTAGGTATTGTTACCCAATATAAAGCTATAATCTTTGTTAAAATGGCACTTTTAACAGCATAAAAAAAGATGTTGAATAATCAGCACCAGATGCAGATTCTGACTTTGACTTAATCAGGTTTAAGCAAGCACTAGAAAGGATATACAGTTCTTACTGTGTAACTCATTGTTAATGTAATTTGTGCCCACACTTTGCAAAATGCTCCTTTAAAGGAAACATCTCTAATGTTTTTTAATAGAGGAGAGGAAAGTTGTTTGCATGTGACATTTCGGTACTATGAACTTCTTTCAGAGCCTTATGCTAGGAAGAACCTTTGATGCTGATGGTTTTTATTTTACTCTGATATTTTTTCCTCATAGGTTACATGAAGTTCGGATCCAGCCTTCCCTAACCAAAGATGGCGTCTTTTCTGCCCTAAAGATGGCAGAGCTGGAGTTCCCCCAGTTTGAAACACTTCATCTGGGATATGTAGATGAGTTTTTGCTGCAGAGTAAGACTTAATCAACCATTTTATTCCCTAGAATTGCTGTAGGGAACTTCCTTGACAAACTGAAACTTGAATTGAGATGTGCCATATTTTCTTGAATATAAGACAGCTTAAGATCTTAGGGGCTCTGCCTTCATGAAAAAGGAACTTTTAATTTAATCTAGAAGTGTCAGTGATTTTTTTTTTCCCCCATATTGCCTCTGACTTAGCATATTAAAGAAAATATAATGATTAACAGTATTCAAAAAAAAAAAAAATCCTTACCTACATTTGATATTGTCTCCATTTTACTGCCCAAGTTTCTTTCCCATTCTGCTTCATTTTTTTCACAGAATGTCATCCTTGGTTCCATTTGTTGAATTTGATCTGCCACACTTCTTGAAGCTTTTGATGGTCCTCTCAGATGAGGTCCCATTCCCTGTCCATGCTCTTCATTTCCATAATAAGCCCGCTGGGGGTTCTGGATTTCCCAGATAGTGTGAGCACATAATGGTCAGTATTCATTTGATGATGATTGCTGTTGGAAGGCTTGTTGACAGCATTTTCTGGAATGTATTTACAATTGGGAACTCATTCCTTTGGGTTTGAATGCATGTCAATTCAATATTCAAGCTTTTTTCCCACATATGACATTAATCAGACATGCAAGAGCATTTCCACCGTCAGCATGTTTTTATTTTTGCAAGAATTGTTTCTTCCCCGTGTAATTTCTAACAGGTCTTTCTTAAACTCACTGTCATACCAGATGGCATTTTTTCTTAGGATCTAGTTTGCACTGTAGAAGAACATAAGGCTTAATTCCTCTGGTCAGGACAGTCTAGGTCAAACGTGACTGTTGTCCTTTTTCATTTTTAATAGATGTCTGAATATTTTGTTTACTTTTTCTTTGTTGCAGTGCTCGTTATTACATGCGAAGGATTAAGAAATCAAATTATTATCTTCTTGCCAATTTAATGGGAATTATTTTTAATCTGTATAACTTTGAAAAAGATGGGCTTTTCACCAACATAGCTTTAAAATGCTAAACTAGTATAGGCATTTCATATAAAATTAGTGTATCTGATACCAGGCTTTTCTGGTTTTGAATGAGGTTGCTTACATTCTCTGTGTTGTTTCTACAGTAGCTTTATGTGTAACTCAGCAAAATTTTTAGCTTGGTAATTGGTGTTCCTTCTATAATTTTATTTTTTCGTCTTCCCCAAAGCTCAAAACTTGACAAATTTTGTATTTTCAAGATGGCCACATTTAGGCCCACTGAAAGATTGTCTTTTGAGAGTTATCTTTATAACCAGCTATTTCCCTACAGTGTCTCTTTCCCTGAAACACACATTCAATAGAAAAACGCTTTACCTTTTGACTATTGCTCCCTGTGCTTTTCAGCATGTTTCATAGTGTCTTTCACATTGAAATCTCTTTGTCTTGACCTTTTCATAATCAATTCTTGTTTTCATATTTGCTGCAGTTCATCCATTTCTCCATATATGTATTTGCCTCTGATCCTCCAAAGACAGTCCAGGATTGTCTGTATCACTGTAGGTGCTAGGTGCCTCTGACAGAGCATCCAGGGAGGAACGCGTGGTCACTGCTCATACTTTGTCACTTAATCTCATTCTTATCAGTAATTTAGATCTTGAAGCACCTCTCCAGGAGGGTGGGGGTGGCATCACCTCTAGTAAAACTTCTATCACTGTTTTGTTACAAAGACTTGGCAAAATATCAATAAAAACATCACCTTTGTGCCCGATACATTTATGGTAAAAATGACAATGCCACATTGGGGAAATGGATGTGCTGAAAAGCAGAAGCTGTGTGTTACGAGTAGAAGAAAAGTGTTCCAAAGATGAACACTAAGAGTTTTTTGCTTTCATAGATTTATGATAGCAGAGTTTTATTCAAAGGCGATAGGAATGTAAAACTTACTAAAAACCAGAGTAGTGTTGTCTTTAGTGCTGGGGCTTTGGAGAGAGGGAGAGAGATGGAATTGAGACCTGCAAAAGAAACAAAGATGAGTTCTGGGTGATGTCATCAGAGTTCTTGAGGGAGCGTGACAATCAGGAGACCCCAGGAGCTGGAAGAGGGTGATGGTCTCAAAGGAATGAATGTACGATGATGGATTTATTATGTCAGGTTACAACATTTATGCAGACAGGGAACAGGGTCAGTTCAAGATTTACCCAATCATTAGAAAAGTTTCAAGTCCAAAGGATAAGAAAAATGTGTTTACAGCAGACTAAAGAAAATTGCCCAGCCGAATTGTAAAGGATGGATTGGATTAAGGTAGAATCTGCAAGAAATGCCAGTAAATACAAAAAACGGGAACTATAAGAGAGTGACTGTGAACTATGTGGAGAATAAAATTGGAAGAGTTTGGAGTAAATAGTTGTTTTAAACATGCTCCGAGCTAAAGGTGTAAATCCCTGTGATGTGTGGGGCATCTTCACCAGAGCAACAGTGTTTCCTTCGTACTTGGTGGCAGGTGGTAGTGAGGACTATGAGAGACGTTTATTGAGTTCCTGTCTCCCCAGCACTCTGTTGGTCATTGAAAATGTGACTGTTAACTAACTAGATGCAGTCCCTTTTCCTTCAGATTGCTTGTAGTCAAGTGGACCATCCTGGAGATTAAAGGCAGGAAGCTGGGAAAAATGAGGACAGGAGGCAAGGAATAAGGTGTGATTTCCAGTGCCACAGACGAGAACGGAGGATTGTCTTTTACTGATACCCACCCCCACCCCCATCCCTGTGCGTGCCTACAAGATGGGGGGCACTAAAGGCCATTGGCAGAGGGAGTGCTAATTTAATGGGAATTATTTGAGTTAGAAGTCCCATTTTCTGGGGATGGGCACATCTTTACTAACCAGTACCGTGGGTTTTAAGAATGACCCTGAATTCCCAGTTTACTCTTTTCTACACATGGCCACACTTGACTCCAAAAACATGATCCTGATACTGTGAAAGAGTTACATATTTAAGATCTTATTTTTCTAAGCTAAAGCTAAAACTTCAGCGTAAGTGTGAACCAATACAATATATCCTTCAGTTTTGCTTTAAGAATTTTTGCTTTCTTTTTTTCTTTTCTAAACAATTGGAAATAATTTGTTTCTGTTAGCTATCCCTTGACTTTTAATATTAATGTAAGTTTTTATTTTGCAAGTAAATGGTATTTACACCGAATACCTAACCTAAAATTGTATTCAGACTTGAACCTGATGATGGATCGATGACACAGAACAATCATAGAGAGTGATATACTGGATGTTAAGATAAAGAATCGGCAACATTCCATGACATTTAAGAGTCTTTTTTTTTTTTTTTTGAATTGATTTCTCTTTCTAGGCAGAATGGCGAATGCAGATCTGGTAAAGTATGGTTTGGCTGATGTGGTAGAAAATCCTGGTATCATCACCGATATAGGGATGAAGGCAGTCAATGAAGTTTTTTCCTGTATCAAATATCTGGCAATTTATAATTGCCCCCATCTCCATAACCCATACAATTGGATCTCAGGTACTGTAGGCTTAACTATGGCTATGTCTGCCTGCTGTCAAAAGAATACATATTTTTGTTTTGTGTGTGTGATATGAATTGTATTCCTAATGTAAAATGTAGATATTTTATATGAATGTTCATACAAGTGCTGGGAACCTTTGATAACCTAGTTGGAAATATTCTATCAGTGCCTCTTTGAACTCCTGAAATTCTCTGCCTAGAAATTGGCACTGTCTAGGTTACGGATTCAACTGCCCTGATTTTTTTGTATATTTCTTTGAGCCAGGCACATAAAATTAAGGTTAGGAATTGTTGCCTGGGATATTATATTTGTTTTCTCTGACCTACCTTCAAATGGCGCACATCATCTGAAAGGACAAAGTGGGTATGTATTTAAAAAAAAAAACAAACTTCAGTTAGGTGACGTATTTAGCATTAACTTGTGGTGAAATTTTCATTTGCCTTAAAATCTTAGGTTATTTCAGCTCTCCCCTCCCTACCTGATCCCTTGTGTATAGAAGTGTGACTTTTGTACTTGATATGTTTCCTTATATGGGGGAGTTCATTTTCCTCCCTAGAGAGTGGTACTATTTGTTACTCTTAAGGCCCTTCTTAAATACCTAAATTCACAAACCTTTAAATAAATTCGGAGCTAGAGAATTTTCAATTGACATCCTTTTTAACCAAACCAAGCCCCCTCACTGACACCTGCAGAACAGCCTCCTCTCCTGTCTGAGTTGCCTCATAAGGCTACTGTAGCTCCTTACAGAGCCCGTCTCCAGTCTCTTCTCAGGCTCTGGGCCATCTGTTGGGATTACTCATTAGAATGGCCATGTCTCCCCTCCCAGAAGTGAAATTCTGTCCCTAGCCCAGCTGCACCAAGAAGGTAACTGGGAAATACAAACTTGAGGTTGTAGCAGGCATAGATCACTTTAAAAAAATAACATTTATTGGGTTTTTGGTTTGTTTGTTTTCTTAAATACAGAAGTATATAAAGAAGAAAACAAAAAAATGGCCTGTAATCCCATCACTCAGAACTCCTGTTAACACTTAAAAACTAAAAATAATACATGCACTTGATAAACAATACCAAACAGTACAGAAAGGTACAAAATGAAAAGTCTCCTCTTCTCAAAGGTAACCACCATCAATGGTTTCTTGTATATTCTCTGGACAGATTATTTTGTGCATATTGCAACCTATACATGTATAGCATTTAAAAGTGATTTATATACAGAGGACCTTATTAGGTATACCCTCTCATGTAGCTTGGTTTTTACACTAAGAGTATGTGGGAGAGCTTTCCATAGCAAGCATACTCAATTCTCCTTCATTCTTTTTGACAGCTGTATAATGTTCTATTAAAAGAATGCACCAACATTTCTTTAACCTAGTGTCCTATTGTTGAATAGGCATGTAGGTTGTTGAATGGATCACATTTAGATCAAGGCTGACTTGGTTTCAAGTTAATAATTCCCAAGCCATTGTCGTTTTCACAATGAAATTAGGTAAGAAGACATCATAATTTAGTCATCAAGTTTTTGAGATCATGAGATAAAATCAAAGTTATTTAAAGGAAAAGGGTTTGAAAATCTTTGTGACCTATATAGCAAAATTCATCTGTAATGGAGAAAGTGTTAGTCAAACTCTCTGGCCATGTCATTTCTCCCAACAGACCACTCAAGATGGACGCGATTGGTGGATATCAACTTAGTGCGGTGCCATGCTTTGAAGCTGGACTCCTTTGGCCAGTTTATTGAATTGTTGCCCAGCCTCGAGTTTATTTCACTGGACCAGATGTTTCGTGAACCACCCAAAGTAAGTCACATTTGAGGGAATTATTGTTTGTTTTAATACTCAAGGAAGAAAACAAAACCTAAGTGATTTTTTTCCTAATAATAATGCCCTTACATTGTTACAATTGGACTTTTTACTCTAGCTTCAGTGAAGGCATAAAGGTTATAATTTACATGGCCTCTTGCTCTGGTAAGGGCTCTCCAGAGAAGGGAAAGGGAAAAGTAAGTGGAAAGCTGTCTCTGTCAGTTCTATAAGCTGAAGGTAAGGTAAGAGCAAAGGTGGAAATTTGAGCTAGGTCAAAATGTATTACTCAGAGTAATTAGTTGCGAGATTAAATCTCTAATTAGGAACCTCAGATATAAGTATGGATTAGGGATTTATTTTGGAAATGTTTTACTTTGCTGTTCTCTCTTCTGTGCAGTTGAAAATCCTGGAAAACCTTGAGATTGTCTAGTTGTATGAAATATTATTTCAAAACTGCTTAACTAATAAAACTTTTTGCTCTCACTGTAATAAAAACTTAATGCTTCAGCTAGTTACCCTCTCTCTCCTCAGTTCTTAATGGTTACATTCCCACCGTGCAAGCAGTACATGATAGTGGGGAAGGCTCAGGATTGGCGGTCAGATTATTGGGTTTCAAGTCCCAGCTGTAGCACCTACTGGTCTCTTACACAGACCTCTTTCCACTGCATTTCGTCATCTCTAAGTCCAGACTGATAGCGCTGCGTCTTGCTTGAAGTCTTGTGAGCCTCTAATAAGGTGCTTGATGCATATGTGAAAGTAGTGCTATGTAAAGATTCTTAGGTCAAGATGAAACGGAGGAATATGAAAAATGAAGTGTTCTATTAACTAACCTGAGTGAATATGCATGTGCTTTCATCTCGCTTTAGGGCTGTGCTCGAGTCGGTCTGAGTGCAGGCACGGGAATTGGGGTTTCCTCGGCCCTTGTTAGCAACCAGAACTCCAACAATGACAATGATAACAATGCCCAGAATAATGCCAACATCCATGACAACAATCACCATCACCCAGATGACTCGGACGAGGAGAATGACTTCCGGCAAGACCTGCAGCCAGGAGAGCAGCAGTTTGCAGCCGACGGTAACCCAGATCTTTTGTGAGCTCCACACAGAAGTGATTTTTACTTTGGATTGTATTTCTCTGACCTTGTTCTGTTTCCTTCTCCCCCATTTTAGTTTGTCACTTTACACATGGGGGACCTGGTTGACAAGGCAAATGGGGGGGTGGGGATGAAATGTGCCTATCTGCTGGCTTGTTTCAAAGGTATCTTTGTGATGCCTCTTGTCCCTGGACTCTGTAAGGGTGCTTACAGCATGGGAAGGACTCATGGATGCCATGGGAATTAGGGTACAGTGGGCCTTAGAGGCCTGGCCTACCTGAGATTTAACTTTCAGGATTTGGGCAAAGGAACATCTCTTTATATCTCCCTGACCAATAGATCGGTAGATAGAACTTCATTGGGGGGCCGTTTTTGGATGTTCCTAGAACTAAAAAAAATGAAGAGCAGTCCTGTGCTAGACACTGTGTTGGGCACCTTTCGTATACCTTTCATCATTAAGTCTTCACAAACACCCACCATATTAAGTACATGAGCCAATAAAGACCTGTTGGATTTCACTTATGTAATTACCCATGCATTCTTCAGTATTGACTGAAATCCTGCTGTATCCAGCCCATGTGCTCTTGGGCTTCATATGCCCCTCTGTTGGGGAGTGAGGATGAAGGGAAATTGTTTTCTTACCAAGTTTTCCAGTTTCCCAGTTGGCCCTCAAGAACTGGAAAAGGAATCTTTCAAGCTATCTTGTTTTCATTGCCCCTTCACTCAGTTCTCTTGGACACAGTGATTACTGAGAAATGGGGTGCCCTGACATGTTGTACCTGCTTTCATCATGAAAGCAAACTGTGTATCGAGCATCCTTTCCTTTAGGATTGCTCTGAGTATGTAGGGCCTGACCTAAGAATCATCTCTAGGCATTGTCTTCACCTCACATGTTCTCTATAGAACTCTCCATTTTGGCTCTTGGCAAAGTCACCAGTGATTCTCTTGAGAACACTAGTAGTCATTTCTCCACTTTCGTCATGTTTGACATCTGAGCAGCATTTGTCATTGTTGCCCGCTTCTCCCTTCCTAAGATAATTCTTCTCTTGGCATCTCCAAAACTGTTTTCCTGGTTTTCTTTGTGTCTCACTGGAAGTGCCTGCTCAGTTTCCTTTGCTTACAGCACCTCCTCTATTCTACTTTGGTCCTTGATCTCCCTGTTTCTCTCTATACGTTTTCTTTGCATAAGCTCCTTCAGTCACATGGTTTCAGTACCAGCTATATGATAATGAATTCCAAACCTTTGTTTTCTACCTTCTGTCTTCCGACTTTTTGAAATAAATATGGTTATATACAACTTCATACTTTTTATTTCCACACGACTACTTTTAGGCATTTCAAACTTATGGTTATATCTCTCCCCTGACATCTTGCCCCCAAAATACAAAAACAGAAGTGCAGAGCTAACAGGTGCTAGCACTGAAGGAGGGAGAATGAGGTCAGGTATTATCTCTCCACCTTACTCTGCCTGAGTGCTGTCATATTTGTCCCTGGGCCGTGAGGACCTGGACTTCAGAGGACACAAGACCATCCATGGGAAACTGTTAAAGCAGCTTCAGTGCAGAGCTACCCAAATCCTAGGAACCCAGTTGTGGTTGGAGTGGATGCACTGGACAGACTATAGTCTCCACTGGAAGTTACATGGCCATAGGCTTCTCAGTACAGAATGGAGAATGCCTTCCATTATGAAATCACATACTGGTGCAGCAGAGACCAAAATGTGTGCAAGAACACTATATTTGATTTGTAGGAGAGAACAGTGGAACTTAAATCCACTAACATTTGAAACTAAGGTTTCAGGAGATGAGAGACTTGCATACAGACCACATTTTGAGATATAGTATTGTCAAGTACATTATCTTTAAATGCTGTTAGAGGCTGAGAAGCAAAGAAACTGCATAAATGCCAAGATTGAAGAATTAAACAGCTTCAACCAGAGGAAGGCTCAGAACACCAAAGATGATGGCAGCACTTGTAGGGAACTGCAGATTGCCATAAAACATGGGTTCCACAGATCTCCCTGAGTTGGCAGTGTATTTATTTGTATTTGTTATTCCATTACATATCAGGTCAGTTCTTCTAAATAAAAAATGAGGAGCTGGAGAAAGGCTGTGTGACTTTTGATCAAAACCAGGGGTGGAAAGAATTCAAATACAAAAGAGAAGCAAAAAAAGTTTTCTTAAATAGTGGTACAGAGATTCAAACTAAAAGGGATCAGTGGGACCTGGTGTTTGTTGAAATGACTAGCATTGATGCTTCCACTCTTTAGGTGTGATCTTGATAATTTAAAAATACTTGAAAGTGGTATTGATATGTTGTTAATTTAGAATTTTAAAACTTTTTGTGCATGGGCCTCTACTTGGTCTTGGAACACCACCAAAATGAAGCAGAGGCCCCCACTGTTTCTTTCCCTGTTACATTTAACAGCTTGTGTAAAGTAGCAGAGTTTAAAAGAAGGGCATTGTATAATTTTAAAAATAAAATTTTATTCATGCAAGTTAAGTGGCTCTGTTTATAAACTGCTATAGTAAATCATGGGTGTTTTTCAGCGAACATTATTATTAAGGTAATACTTAATTTCAAAAATATGATTTTACTGCTTTACAGAGTATTGATTTATCAGAATATTATAGTTTGTTAAAGATATTATCATTCTTAAGATTTGCACTTCCAAAATTCTTAAGATTTAGAATGCTTTATTTTGGGCTAGTTATGTTAATTGAAAATTTAAGTTCACTACCTGCATTTTACAGCACTCTAAAACAGGAATAGATGTTCATATTTTCTAACAATTCACATTTGCCTAACATAAAATTACCATGTGTCAAAATCATACTTCTCTAATTGCTAAAGCATTTTGCCAAATTATTTTAATATAATTACTTTTGAATTAATTATAACCACAAAGCATAGTTTTGCCTCTACATCATTTTACTAAGTTTCTATCTTGATTTAACACATAAATCCCAAGTACTTACTACTTTTAAAAATGATGTGCCCCTCTCCCTCCCCTCACCACTCCCCCCTGCCCCCCATTAATCTAAATCAGCCTAAGTGAAATTGCTCTGCAGCTTTTATTTTTGGTAGTGGTTCTCAAACTTGAGTGCATCAGAATTACCTGGAAGACTTGTCAAAACACAGGTTGCAGGGTTTAGCCCTCAGAGGGTCTGAGTTAGTACGTCTGGGTGGGGCCACATAATTTTCATTTCTAACAAGTTCCCAAGTGATTCTAATGCTTCTGGTCTGGGACCACAGTTTGAGAACCATTGATTTTGGAAAATCCTTATATATGAAGTCTGAGGGTAAACTACCGTGTGAAAAAAAAATTACAGTAAATGCATTTTGTTTTATATTTTGGGCAGATGATTTTCAACCACTAAATAATACATATAAATCATTTCTTAAAAGACAGTGAGTTCTCCTTTATTTTATAACATTTAATAAATGTTATGAATTTCTAACCAGGCTTTGTATAAAAGAGACCAGTTAATATATTTGTGTAAAAACAGCTCAAATCCATTAAGATTTATAGTTATATTTTGTAAGAGGATTTTTTTTACAACTGAAATAACATTTAAGCTGAACAAAACATTTGGTAAACGTTGATAGTTGATTAAAAGATAGCTTATATAATTTCTGTAAGTTTAAATCATTCTGAAAAAAATTTACTGCCCTAATGATAAAATATTTTGAAACAAAAAAATCTAAACCAAGAACCCCTTGCACCTTCCCTAGCCCAAGGGTATCGCCGTCTCATTTACTTATGGAGACAAAAATCAAGATGTTCTCTTTTCTTTTCTTTACAGCCCACCTATCTATTCTCCATGGCATTGAGTCCTTTAGCAAGAACTTGTTGACTGTCTTCAAAGCATCTTGCCATTCAGTCTACATTCTCCTTGCCTACTGTACCACCATTGTACCACATCTTTTTTTTTTTTTTAAATCTAAATGCTTTAATACGTTTCAAACTGGTCACCCTACTTTCTCTCTTGATCAGCTAAAATTAGGTCTTAGAGCAGCCAGGGCTGTGTTGTTAAAACATATACCAGATGACGTTGTTCCCTTACTTCAGACTTCCCAGTAGCTTCCTACTGCCTTAGGAGAACATCCAATTTCTTGATTTGGGCCATAAAAACCTATGGGATCTGGCCTGTCCTCACTGTGTGCTACTCCCCACCTCACACACTACGCTTATCACGTGCCGAGCTCGTACCTCTGTCACACCAACTGCTGCCTCTTCGTAGGATTTCACTGCTATTTCTCAGCACCTAGGGACAGTGACACAGTGTAGTAGCTGCTTGATAAATATTCAAAGGAATGAATGCAATGAAAGAAGTTAAATATAAAGTAGCTTTTGGATATTCTATTAAATACCTCCAGCAGGTTAGCCTGGCAACCTAAAAAGCTATTGCTCAGCAGCTTTGGAAAACCTTATCACATAGGTATATGAATGTACTTCGGTTTTAATAATCCCCCTCTGCATATGAGAGATAATTCTAAGCTTTTTAGCAAGACTTTCTAAGCTTTTCACGGTCTGGGGCCCAGGCTACTATTTTAGCCTTGTTTTCTTTTACACCCTCATGCCAATACAAACACTTGTTCTTTCTATCACTGGAATACTCACTCTCTGGAAAAGGTAGCATGCTTCCTGGTGTTTAGGAAATGTCCCCTTATATCAGTGAAAACTTCCCTGCCCAACAGTTGTTCCTTTTTGGTCCATATTCCCCTTGCACTTGGACTGCTGTAGCACTTAGCGAGTCTCTTCTGACCTAATTCTGCGTATCCGACATCTCTATTAGAACGTGTGCATTCTCTTTGAGAGCAGAGATTATAAATTTCCCATCTGCTCCTTGTCCCTGTACTGTAGCAGGCTCAGGAAGCAGACCTCAGTTCACATCCTTGCAAATTACTATCCCTTTTAAGCCTCACTTCCCTCAGCTGCATAAATGAGGCTAGTATTAATGTGCTTGTGAGCTTGCCATAAGAAATAAATAAGGTAATGTATATAAAAACCTTTAGCCTAGAGCCTGGCATAGAGTATGTATATGATAATTCTCTTCATAACTGTTCATAAGAATTGAATGAAAGAAGAGAATCGATTGGCTTTTATCATGAAAGATTTGTAGGCAAGGTCAGGCCTCCTTTGGGCACTAAATGAAATATAGAAAATTGAGGTCTAGAGCTGGTCAAGAATGTAAGATGGGAGACTATTCAGTAAGGGGGAGTGTGCTTTGGTGTATATTAAAGACCAAAGCAAATCCCCTTGTCCCCACAAAATCTCAAATTTTACTGTTGTATATTCCAGAGACATTTATCTGAATGCTGCCTTTCTGTCGTAATCCTGTTTTGCCTTGGTTTATTTGTTAACTGAATTTGCCTTGTCTGCGTAAGTAGATTCTTCAGTTCTTTCAGGAACAGGATCTTGTTTTCTCTTTTGTTGGCTTATTCATTTCATCCAAATGGTTGGTTGGTTGACTTCCCAGCAGTAGTCCTTGAGCACCCCTAGGCTTTGAGGATATAGTGATGAACAGGCTGGACACAGTCTCTGCGGCCCGCTAGGTCATGGCCAAACTGTAAGTGGAAGGATAGTATGGTTATTGCCCTGACTCAGACTGAGATCAGGCACACAAGCTTAGGTTGTAAGAGGGTACTAGATTGACTGCCTTGAATACTGATTTGAGGGACTTGAATTTAATCTTGTAAAAAGCTGGCAAAGCTAGGAATTGTTTTATTTAGGGTCCTCTTGGAAAAGTGACCATTTTATCTTAAGAAGATAGAGTAAGCTAATTGAAGCTTATTGGTCTGAAATTGCTCACTGTGCTCATCTTCTGGAAGGATAGAAATAAAATCACACGTTCCCATTCATGTTAGGCACTAGTAACGGTCACGAATTCTTTGATGTAGAACATTTGAGGGATAGTAAAATGTTAAAAATGCGCTTAGTGTATTTGTTCGTAATCCTTGTCCTGTGTTAGCTAAAAATGATACCATAGGCTCCAGAGCGGAGGAGAGGAAATGGACCGTTTGAGCCTGCCTGCTCAGTGCGTCCTGGTGGAGCTGGCAGATACCAAAAGACTAATTGCTTGTAAAATGATCGTGAGGTCTTTCCAGTAGCTGGCCCTCACTCCTGTCTGGCAAATTGCTTAGAGGGAGGCCCACAGTTGCCTCCTAGAGCCATGCCTGCTGACATCCTCAGGAATGAACATGGTGCTTTCTTCTCTCCGCCGCATGCCCTTCTCCCTGCTTTCATCTTACTGTGATGGACTTGCTCCACCGAGTGCTGCTTTGCCATCATGATTTCCTCTCCCATGGAATGACTGGGCACTTCCTGTTCTCGTCTGTATAATGAAAGCACTGTTATAGGCTGTTCTTCCAGCGTGGGCCTAATAATCACAGGGCTGTTCGTTTCTCAGGGGTGCCACAGATTTGCCGCCCATTGTGGTTTTTTTAGACCTCTCTTGGTTTCACTTTGACTGTGTTTATTTCTGTTGAAGCATTGAACGAGATGGAAGACATGGTCCCAGAAGACGGAGAGGTGGCCGTGAGTGGACAGGAGATGGCAGCTCGCAGTCAGGCTGTTATCCCTGTGGATGTTGACGAGGAACAAGCAGGTAATCATGTGACTTCCACATTCGTGGTTCTGAAAATTTGGGCCCCACTCTAGTGAAGAAAGTAAAACACTAAGAGTGATTATTTTTTAACATTACAGTTAATGATGTGTTACATGCTATTTATTATTGACACCTGTATTATGTTGATGTTCTCCTTGCACATATACGTATCTTACTAAGGGTTTTTTATTTTTTCTAACTGGCAGCAACTCCTTTTTCTATATTGGTGTTCACACGTGTGTGTGTGTGTGGGTGTTGTGTGTGTGTGTGGTGTGTGTGTGTAGAAAGAAAGCACTCAGATTGTTGATGGAGAAAATAAATGACCCGATTAAATAGTTTGCTTGTCCTCTTCCTTCATTTTGGTGGGGAGGAGCAGGAGTGGAGAGGTTGACCTGGTTTAGTTAACAGACCAAGACCTCGTCTCTGTTTGCCCCTGGGTGACTTACAGCAGGCTTATATAGAGTCATAAGGCCCTTAAAGATTACCTGATACAACCGTCTGCTTTACAGATGGGGAAACTAAGTCTTTCAGAATGAGTTTGAATAATTTGCCTAAGACCATTCAGCCAGTCTTACAGGGACAGCACTGAGATTAGAGCCCAAGTTTTCTTACTCCTGATCTGTTGGAATGCTAATTTGTCTTTGAATTGAAAATATCTTTTAACTATCCTTGTTTTAAGTGTCTTACAGATGCAGTCACTTATTCAACAAATATTTATTGAGTATTACTCTGTGCCAGGCATTGTACAATGTGACAGGAACAAGACAGGCAAGGTTCCTTGGAGCTTACAGTTTATCAGTGGAGTGAACTTCAGTCATTAGTCAGAGAGACTTGGGTCATAAGACTAAACGTTTACAAGGTGTACTGCCAAGCAGAGAAGACACTTTTTACACATACATAAATACTCAAATAACCAAACTGTAACATGCATCTAGCCTTTCAAGAACGTATCTTGCTACATCTAATGAGAAAGACGATACTCTCGAACGCAGAGAGCTCACTACTCCTATAGGTGTCTGAGGTTCATCTTCACTTGCTTTGTCTTCATCCGTACATTTGCAAAATTGGGAAAGTAGGCAATTTTTTTAAATGATTATTATGACTTAGTTGGTTATTTTTAGGATGATTTATGTGACTTCTTCAAATAGTGAAGGTCCTCAAGGGGGATGCCATATGATCTTCTATTTTGATCTGCCTTTAGAAATGTGTATATTCCATTAACATGAGTGGGACGCTACATAGAGCCAAAGCATCTCTGTGAGCCCAGATCCCTGTAAATAGTACTTGAAGTAAGAGCCTTTCTTGGCAAAGAGTAACTGTCAGGCTTGTGCTTTTTGTTTTAGGACCCAGTGGTCTTCAGCGTGTAGTAAAACCAACCCCAATTACTGTTCATGATTCAGAGAGTGATGATGAGGAAGACAGTCTAGAACTCCAAGAAGTCTGGATTCCTAAGAATGGTGCTCGGCGTTACTGTGAACGCGAAGAAAAATCTGGAGAGTCCGTGCAGTCCAGGGAACTGTCAGGTGAGAGATAATATCTTGCTGGGACTGGTTAGTGGGAGTCATCGTGAGAACTGACAGACACACTTGACCTTTATATAATGTGTCCCTACCACAACCTGTGGTGCAGTTAACATTTCCTTATGGAATGTGACAGGAGGCGAGAAGGGCAGTAGCCCAAGGGAGAGGGGAGTCAGGGTGGCACTCTCGAGGGCAGGTGTAGCACAACAAAAATACTGTGGAATCAGGGTTCAGGGAAGAGAAGACGTGAGGATTGTGACTTCCACAGTGGAGGCTTTAGGACCTTGCGGCATCAGGATATCAGGGATTAGCGAGGGGCCTGGGCTTCCTTCACGTGGGGGGAGGACTCCCGAGGCGTCCAGAGCAGTGAGCAAACAACCACTCTGCCAGCTGATACTCTGTCCAGTTGTGCTTAGTCAATGTTCGAGGCTAGTTTGGTGCTTGAGGGAGTCCTGCAGTGTGGTCTTATAATCCCCGCCTCCCCTTACATCCAGTCAGCAGCCTCTACCATTTGTCTCACCAAGAAACTATGAATTCTCTTAATTCTCTTAACCTTCAGTTCATTCTTCTTCCTTGTCTTTCCTTCCCTTCTGTTTCTCAGAACTACATGCATACCACTTTGAGCAAAGGATGAGATTTTTAAAAATTGTCCACTAATTTCCCTTGGGTACCCTACTCCTTAGTATGTTTGAATGTTCGGTATACATTTAACACTGGACCTGAAATACATAATCACTTCTGTGTGTGGAAAGCTTATTAGTTCTTTAGACTTGGAATCATTTACTAACCAATGACTGATTACTCCATTCTTATTTTATTCCTTTTAAGAAATTCGGGTATTTTCACACTGTGGTTGAAAGGAGCTTTTTTGAAAACTAAAATTTAGGGAAAGGAATGTGACCAGCTGACTAGCCTAATGTTTCCTAGGAAGTTCAGTTTCTGAATTTAGAAACTAGATCTGTCAGCCAGACAAAATCTTATTTCAGTATTCCTTTATATGTTCATTGAGCCTTACTGTGCCCCAGGTACTGTTAGGTGCGGTGAGGGACGCAGAGATGAATAAGTCATGATCCCTTTCTCTCTAGGGAACCTCTAGTCTGGTTGAAGAGTCAGGCCAGAAATCTAGATAATAGTATCAACAGGGCATATCCTACAGGGGCTCTGGGGTGGGGGCACAGGAGAGATTGAACAGAGGTGCAAGGCCAAAGAATTGGTGAGAACAAAGGTCTGGAGATAGTATGGCAGGGGTATGTTCAGAGAAAAGTTTGGGCTCGCGTGTGGTATGTACATGGAGGGGCCAAGAACAGAAAGCTGGTTCGGAACTAGGTGGTGGTGGGCCGCGGAGGCTGAGCCGAGGAGAATAAAGCAGGTAGGCGCTACAGACCATAGAGCCTTTTTGAGCAGCTGAGTGATGTGGTCACCATTATACTTTAGGAAAATTAGTGTACATTGTTTCCTGTTCCGAATTTACTCTTGCCTTTTGTCCAGAATTTGTACTGAAATCTTTTCTTTTCCTCGGGCCATTCTTCTTTTTCTATAAGCAGTAAGTGGAAAAGGCAAGACTCCACTTCGAAAGAGGTACAACTCCCATCAGATGGGCCAGTCGAAGCAGTTTCCCCTCGAGGAAAGCAGCTGTGAGAAAGGCTGTCAGGTCACCAGTGAGCAGATCAAAGCCGATATGAAAGCAGCTAGGGATATTCCTGAAAAGAAAAAAAACAAGGATGTTTATCCCAGCTGCAGCAGCGCCACGGCCAGCACAGTGGGAACCTCCAGCTCACACGGCACTGCTTCTCAAAGCCCCGACTTTGTAAGGACGGTGAACAGCAGCGGCTCTTCCGAGCCTAGCCCTTCAGAAGTGGATGTGTCCAGGCAGTGTGTCTGCTCCCCCGGTGGGTCAGAGGACTCTGAGGCCATGGAGGAGGGTGATGCAGAGAGTTCTGTCTGCCCCAGATGCTGCTGTCACAGGCCCCAGGAATCCCAAAGGAGAACTAGCAGGTGTTCTGATGAGGAACGTCCTTCAACCAGCCGAGCCTGTGTTGTGAATGGCCCGGATGGTACGAGATCCGCCTTTTCCTTTAGGACTCTGCCACAAGGGGGGTCTTCAGGCCCAGCACATGATGAGAGGACTAATGGGAGTGGCTCTGGGGCTACAGGTGAGGACAGGAGGGGGAGCTCCCAGCCTGAGAGCTGTGACGTGCAGTCTCATGAAGACTACCCTCGGAGGCCCCTAACAAGGGCCAGGAGCAGACTCTCCCATGTACCGCTGGTATCTGAGTCAGGTATGACAATGCTGCCAGGACTAGCAACTGCAGGGTAGGCCTTGGCAGGGGCATGAGCTCGTTCCATAAGTTTTCTTCCATAAAGCCAGTTTGGCAAATGGAATTCTGTGTTGGGGTTCTGTGATCATACAGAGTTTGAACTAATTTTCAGCAGTGGTGCGGGTGGGGGGAAGGCATGTGAAAGATCTTGTCAAACCTCCAACCGAGAAAAACTCAAATAGTTCAGCCTCTGAGAGAAATAATAACTGTGTATATTGACCCTAAATACGATACTGATTCTGATGTCTAAGTCCCAGTGTAACTCTGCTCCCATCCCATACTTAGGGAAGTTGCAACTCTTAGTGAAGCTTTAAACCTTAGCCAAAAGGTAAGGACCTGAAGTTGCTGGGGCTGGGGAACATATCATATGGGTATACCCCTCTGTCTGCCTCTGCACTACTTAGTAATTCTTTCTGAAATCTAGTTTTGCTTCCAGTTAGGTTTGCCAGGAGATAAGCAGGTAAGTAGGTAGTTTAGTTGAGAATTATTTTTGGTGAAGATA
Source organism: Phoca vitulina (assembly GCF_004348235.1). Lineage (NCBI taxonomy): Eukaryota > Metazoa > Chordata > Mammalia > Carnivora > Phocidae > Phoca > Phoca vitulina. Next base: position 1,853,823 of record NW_022589786.1, read on the forward strand.
TACTCAAAACATATATATGTATATAATTTCATTGATAACATTTATAATGTGTATGCCAAGGCATTGGATTGGATGGGTAAGCACGTTTCTCAATCATAGTTCTGTTTATATTTCTGACCTTATTTTTGAGTAATTTCACCTGCCTTTATTAAATCATGAATAGCTATCAATGAATAATATATTTTAATTATCTCCAGGTCTCCCTTAATTTGAAAATCTTAAAATTAGCTCCAGAATGTAGAGTTAGTGCTTTTTTTTATATACTAAATAGAGCCAATCAAATCACGTGGAGCTAAACTAACAAAAATAAGCTTTCATAAAATAAATATGAGACCTTAATTATGTGCTAATCATAGTAGCTTAAACTCAAAATATGAGTTTTATTTAAACATTTCATTATGCTTTACAAACACTAGTTCTGCCATATGACGAAAAATACATTTCCCTTGAATTTTAAATGTTTTATCGTATCTTTTTTTTTCTTATACATAGCGCAAAATTCACCATTTTAACCATTTTGAAGTGTACATTTCATTGGCATTAAGTACGTTCACGCTGTCGTGCAGCCATTACCACCATCCATCTGAACGTTTTCATCCTCCCAAGCGGAAACTCTGTGCCCATTACACAGGAACTCCCCGTGACGACGCCTTTTGTTGCATGGTTTTTCACGTTTGTCAAGCCAGATCTACTTGTTTACCTTTATGATTTATTTCTCTCTTTGCTGCTGTGGAAGTACGCATGGTTCAGCTCTTTGGTCATATCTTCTCATTCTTTTATTCATTTGCTTATCTTAGCTCTTTATTTTAATCTGTGGGAATGAACTTAATTTTTTTATTCCAAATTGTTACTGAGTTGTTTCAATGCTGTTTGTTGGCATCCCATTCTCATGTCATTATTTTGAAATGCTTTTTTATTGTGTACCTTAGATAAACTTAGTTTTGTCTCTGGGCACTCTGTTCTATTCCAGTGTTCTGTCCTCTTTATTCTTCTTCAGAATTTCCTTGGCTAGTCACGCATTTCTCGTTTATTTGTATAGTTTTTTATAATAATTTTTGTGAAGCTCCAAAAAATCTTGGGGTTTTTTTGGAATTCCATTACATTGATCTACTGAAAAGACAATTGTCATTTTTACAGCATGGAGTCTTCCTATTAGGGACTGTTTTGTCTCTCATTTTGTCTTTTGTCTCTTGGTAAACATTTCAGTTGTTACTGTTTTGGGGGGGGTGTTTTTGTTTTTAATATAAATACTTCATTTTAACCCTAGGGGACTTTTGACTTCTTTGTTGTCTCATGCCCTGCTACCCTGTTTACCATTTCCTTCTGACTTGTTTCAGGTCTAGCATTTTTCTTAGGTTAAAGAATTCTCTAGAACTTAAAAAAGACATCTCATTTTTACTTTTTTAGGTAAATTATATCTGTTATCTTGTAATTTTTTTTCAATTTGAGAAGATTTCTAATGTGTATGTAGCTAATTGTACAGTAGGTAAATGATTAACTCATATTTTTTCAACAATACAAATGTTCATTTATTTTCAGTAACAACTTTTCTGGAGAGATGTCAAAGTGCTGATTTTAGTATTATCTGGATCTCTTTTGGAAAGAACAAGTTATTTGAGTGGCTTTCAACTTGCTATTTTTGATCTAGCATGTTTTTGATATCTCTTGGCCATTCTGCTCTTCAAAGTTTTAAGGAGAAAAATCCAAACTATGATAAAGGAACAAAACTTGATTGAGTGTTATGGATTTTTTAAAAATCACTTGTTCAAAGAAAATGTTTGAGTTTTTAATTTGGTTTTCGATTAAGGCCTTAATGTTGTGTTAAAACCCTGTTAGAAGCTAACATAGTTATCTTGTGAATTCTGATTTTGGGAATAAATACCTGTAAGTTGTTCTTTGTATCCTCATTGTATACTTTATAAAATAAATATCACAAAAATAACTAATTGGATTATCAAAGAATAGCATTTAAGATTAATATGGTATGGTTCTCATTGATACTAACCTCTTTCCCTGACACCCCAAGACTGAATTGGTTTGTTTTCTGTGTTTCTGTAGCATCTTCTACGCCAATGTTAACTATACTGTGTTGTAATTCCGTGTTTTACTGTCTGTCTTTCCAATAGACTGAGCTCCATGAGGGCAGGGACAGTGTCTGCTTGTTTGCCATTTTATTCCCAGCTTCTAGCACAATGTGTTACATGGTATGGGGCTCAGTGAATAATTGTGAACTTAATAAGTGGTAGGAACCAACATATGAGGTATGTTGATGCTGGTGGATGTATGAAATCACTAAGAATTATCCCTAAACAAAGAGGGAGGCATGAGAAAAAAACATGATGAATTCTTTTTTTCTTTTACATTGGGAAGCCTTTGTTTTTAATGCTTATCTACATGTAAAGTGTGACTCTGTTTTATAATTTCTCTTAGAAAATATGAACTGCCAGTTTGGGTACTCTGCAGAGCAGGAAATTTAACTTTGAACCCCATGTTCTGATCAGTTAAGGGAGAGAGCATTGCAGGAAGGTGAAAAGTTTGAAAATCAGATAATAAAAAGAGAATGCTAACTGAAGATTCAAATTTCAACACTGTCGTAAAGGAATGGAGGCAGACCTGTTTTTTGTTAGTTCATTTTCATTTTTCGGGTACTGGGAGACAAACCAGTTCCTATTATTGGTTGTAACAGGTGTGTGAATTTTATCTGTCATGTGAAATGTGCTACCTTTAGCAGATTCCTCGTCAATAAAGATAATTTAGATTTTGCATGAAGTTCCTTCAGGAATACTATGGAAGAAGGCCTTCAGTGGGTTGGCTAGATCAATAGTTCTCATCTTTTCCGGAACCCCAGGGTTTTGTTTGGGTTCAAGGTCTTTAGAGGAAGTTCGATGGGTAGAACTCTTAGGCTCCCTTTTAAAGCTTTCAACCAGAGTAGCTGCTTTCAATCGGTTTGCATAGTAAGATTTCATAAAGTTTTCAAATGGTAGAGGAAAGGTTCTGGTATGTAAAAAAAAAAAAAAAAAAAAAAAAAAGGTACTTGGATTAGATCTCTAGAGTTCCCATCTAACCCAAGCCTTTGGGAATTTGCTATATTTGTACCTTGTTTCCCTATCTTTCTTTCTAATCCTCGTTTGAAGTTACAGAATTACCAAGTAGGATGTTTGTAATCTAGTGGTGGTCTCTGAAGGCAGTGTGGTGAGATTTAATTCATGAAGATCAGCCTTACTAAGTGCTTTCAATAAATGCTGTGCTACAGAATCCTTGTCAAAAACTGAGGACAGTGATTTTTTAGTGTCTTGTCTTAGTATGGATATGTATTTGTTAAAGTTTTAGAGAGGACTTCAGACCTTGCCTTTAAATAAAATCAACATAGTATTTGCTGTTATAATTAAACTGCCAGGTTTTAGAACAGCACTAGTAAATGAGTTAGGGCCTTACTAACCAGGATCTGGCCAGATAAAGACTACAGGTTTTCTAGCGTAGTGACGTGCCAGATTGCCTGGCGTTGCCTCCTCATTCCACCACTTACACCGTGGCAAGCTGTTCTCCCGTCCCATGTCTGTGTCCTTATACGTAAAACCGGAGAATAATCTCACAGAGGGCTATTTTAAGGATTAAATTAGTTATTGCGAGTAAAACCCTTAGAAAAGTGCCTGACGCACAGTAAGCGCTCAGTAAATATTTGCTACCATTGTTGCTCCATTTCCGTATCTGTAATGCACTCCTTCATTCAGTGAATGTTGAGTGCCAATTTGTTCAGTAAATGTTCATTTGAGATCACTGCTAGTGGCTGACATTGACACAAAGGTGAAATAAGGCAGTGTTGTTGCCCTCAGGGAACTTTTAGTTTAAGTGGAGAAACAAAACAAGTGTGCAGGGAATTACAGAACCACTTACAAGGTTTGGGGGCCCAGGTAATTTGTTAGAGCAGGTGGTATTTGAGCTGGACTTTTCAGGAATGGGTAGAATTTCAAAAAGTGAGTTCAGGAAAGGTTCGAGGCAGAAGGAGCTAGAATGATTTTGGCTTCAGGCGCTCTGGCGGTGGCAAATGACTAGGACATGGTTTGGAATAAAATTGAGAATAGGCCTTGAAAGGCCTTGAAACCTATTACTAAGCAGTAGTTAATAATTTAAAGTTGTTCAGCAGGAAAGTGGTGAGTTTAATCCACCTATAGTATTTAAGATGGGTTGGTAACTGGAGATAGGAATGTTAAGTAGATTGTTGATATGGCCAAGGTGTGAGAAGGGAAATCCTATTTGATGTTGACCGGCTTGAGATAATGGAGGGTGATCTTGTTTTGGAATAGTCAGTTGGAAATAGCAGTCATATTGTGTTGGGATATAATCTGATGATACTCTATTGGGAACCGAGTCATAGATTTGAAAGTTGCCTTGATAGCATTATATGCAGTATGCAGTTGAATATGTTCTTTTGACAGAAAGAAAGCTAAAGCTAAAATTTGGATTTTCCTCTTGCCTTTTTCTAGAAGTTGCCAAAACAAAGCCACGTCATGCCATGAAGCGGAAGCGGACAGCAGATAAGTCCACCAGTACCAGTGATCCTGTGATTGAGGATGACCATGTGCAGGTGAAGGAAAAAACCCCACTTAACTTTCAGTTCAGCCACGTTCCTGAATAATGACTAAAGTTTCCATCTTTATAATTTTTTTGCCCTAAAAGAAGAAATTGGTAACAGCTGCTTCTTGTGCCAATGAAAACATTTAAGCTTTAAAAAAAAAAAAGGTCTGCAGAAAGACACATCTTTTAAAATTTCTCTCCTTGTAGGTCCTGGTATTAAAATCCAAAAATCTTGTTGGAGTCACTATGACCAACTGTGGAATCACAGATCTTGTGTTAAAGGACTGTCCCAAGATGATGTTCATCCATGGTATGTATTTAGGCCTCTGTCATACACGAGCATCACGAATGAGCTTAAAGAATTAAAGACGCATAAATAACTACAATAACATTTCTTTATTTTTTTCAATGGAATCATTATGTTGGATTATTTCTAATTCTGTCCTTGTTCTAAAGTTCTCAAGCAGTTCCTCCATAGTATTTGTGAGGGAATACATGCAGAGACTTCATCTTTTAAAACAGCCCCTCCTTTGCTTTCCTCCAAACGATAATTGCTACTTGCTCTGACAGAGTAGATTCACAACATGGGTGGGCTTTGGAGTCAAATAGATCTCAGCTTGAATCCTGTGTCTACCGTTTGCCACGCTATATGATGTTGTTCGTGTTTTGTGTTTGTGTTTTTGTGGGGAGTGGGGACTGTGCCTTATGTGTTTAACGGCTCTAGATTTGATTGACATCGTTGATCAGAACTTCAGTTCCTGGCACATTATCCTCACTCAGAATTATGTTTTTGATACCTATCAATGTAGAATTACGAAGATATGACAAGTGTTTTGCCTTGGACAAGTTATATAGTCGGTTCACTTTTTTCAATTTGTAAAGTGTACATAATTATGCCTACCCTATATACACATATTTGTGAAGATTAACTACAATAAGTGCATGTGTGTGTCTATGTATGTATGTACACATATACATAGTGGAGGGTCTGAGCCCTAACTAAAAGGTTACCTTATGTTAGTTTGTATTATATTTGTACTGCGGTATTAGGGGCTTTCATTTCTTTGCATTTCTGTGTTACTACTAGTAAGCAAAGCAAAGAAATCCTTACCAGTTTGTCGTACACTAGGAGAATCCCGGAAAGAAGAGAGAAAACTAAGATTTAAACACTACCTCTCTCCTGAATTCTAGAAAACTCTAGACCCTATGTTCACCCTTAACAGGTGATACTTTACTCCATTCCAGTCAACAGAGTCTTAAAATATCTACTAAATGACCATCTCCTGTTGGACTTTCCTCCTAAAACAGAATCAGGGGGCCCTTCAGAAGCCCAGAGGTCTTAACAGCAGGGGAGCCCAGCCTGGCAGGCAGCACTGTCCTTGCTCTCCCCTCTGAGGTCTGAGACTCTGCCTCGCAATCTTTGAGCTGCTTTGACTTCCTATTCTTTTCTCTGTTCATCTCTTGGAGAATCTCTTTTTCACCTCTGCTCTTAACTCTTGAGGATTCATTCCCCCCCCTCTCTTGTCTAAACCTAGTGATGGATCACATGGCTTCAGGCCCTGCCTTTTGTTTGCCCTTAAACCAAATTGTTTAGCTCAGCTTATCATGAGACCAGGGATCCTAGATAAGTAGCTCTGTCCCTAGACACCTGCTAACTGAGTTAATGGTGGGCGAGATGACTAATTGAGGTCCGAACTGACCTCAGCCTTGTCTGGTTTTACACTGCAGAGCCATTGATCCCGTATCGCCATCTGGTCCTCTCTCTTTTCCTCCTTTCCTGTCGCCTGCCCTGCTTCCCCTTCCTCCTGCCAGGTCACAGGAGGAGAAAATGAGTCAGAAAGGCAGAGACTTGCTTAGCCCTCCAACATCAAGTTAGTTACGGGGCTAGATTGCTCAGGAACGTGACATTGTGTCAAGGATGTTATAGAAGATGTCTTTATGAAATGTTGACGAGATCAAGCGTATCAGCCTTATGGTTTTATCATATCTTCCATCTGATTCTCTCTTTGAGTTGGACCAAGTTGAAATCTATAGTGAAAATTGGATCAGAATGAACTTCGAGGTTTAAAAAAAAAAAAGGAAGGGGATATTTTTCTGAAGTTAGCATACTATTGCAGTTAAATGCATTTATTATATAGCAACTATTTTTCTCTATAACCTCACACTTATATGTTAAACAGAGAGCATATTTAATCATGTTTCAGGCCAGCATTTTTAAAAGAACTCTCTGCAGTGATGGGAATGTTCTGTATTTACACTGTTTGATGTGGTAACCACTGGCCACGTGTGACTGTTGAACTGTGGCTAATGCCTGAGGAACCTAAATTGTGAATTTTAATACATTTTAGTTAATAGAAATTTAAAAAGCCACAGGTGGCTAGCGGCTACCACATTGGATTATACGGCTTCAGACCAGAGTATCCAGATACTGGGGTCTTTTAAGGTTTTGCTTCTATGCTTAAGATAGGAGTTAAAAATCAGCTCTGCTCATTTCCTATGGGTGAATATATGATAGTATTTGTAAATTATTCTAGGTTTATTTGAACATTACCCGTAAAATTGTATAATTTAATAGTTACCATCATTCTTTTCAATAAATATTTTCTAAACAGTTGCTGTGTTTAGGGAAGTTATTCTCTGGAACATGGATTCTCTGCCAGTAAAAGCTTAGATCGGAAAAAGTACCTTGACATTCCTTCAACATGAGGGTAACCACCTTCTTGTGAACAGGACAGAATGACTTTTTATTTTTTTTAATTTTATGTATTTATTTGAGAGAGAGAGCATGCACATGAGCACAAGCAGGTGGAGCAGAGGGAGAGAGAATCCCAAGGAGACTCCATACTGGGTGGAGAGCCTGATGTGGGGCTCAGTCTCACACCCTGAGATCACAACGGGAGCTGAAATCAAGAGTCAGATGCTTAACTGATTGAGCCACTCAGGCGCCCTGTGACATTTTCAAATCATTTTGATAACTGTTAGTTGTACTTTATGACAGTACTTGACCTAGGTTAGAGATGTTCACCTCTGCAGTATTTGTTGCTAATATAAGTTGGCCCAGTCTTCCAAACATGATTCCAGATGGGCTATACATTGCTCTATTATTTTGTATAAAGTATTTGTAGAGCTTACCATTATTTCCATTTTGTAGCTACCAGGTGCAGGGTACTGAAACATTTAAAAGTAGAAAATGCACCAATTGTGAATCGATTTGACTATGCACAGTGCAAGAAACTGAATATGGATCAAGTACTAGATCAGATACTAAGGATGCCTCCTGAGAGAAACCGCATCATATATCTACGCCCCATGCAGCAGGTAATGAGCTCACTCTGCTCTTTTCTGAGGAATATTGCGGTGATTTTTTTTTTTTTTTTTTTTTTTTTTTTAGTCTTCCACCTTTTTGGACTCGGAATTTATTCATTTGCTCAACCTGTGGTAATGAGTCTTTAGATTCTACACACTTCTTTAAGGTCTTTTAGGTAGTTAGACTGCCTTGCTAATCTTCATCCTTAATGCTTGATTTTTATGGGTTTTCAGCAAGCTATATAATGAAGGCAGTTGTTATTTAAGTTTTTATACTTAGTAAAAGTTGCCTGTGCTTATTAAGAGCACAGACTCTGGTTTCAGACAGCCTGATTCAAGTTCTCGTTCACTGACCAGGAACAGATTACTTAGCTTCTTTGTCTTATTTCTTCATCTGTAAAATTAGAATAAAAACCTACACTTATGATAGTTAAATTAATAAATGTGAAGTATCACAACAGTTTCTGGCATGTAACACATAGTCCTGTGATAGCTGCCATTATCATCATTATTAAGAGGAAACTTTTTATTGTATCTACATAAGAAGATGAATATTGGCTGAACCTATTATGGTCATCATTTCACAATATATGTGAATCAGACTATCATGCTCTATGCCTTAAACTTACACAGTGATGTATGTTGATTACTTCTCAGTGAAACTGGGGGTGGGGGAAAAAGCAAACGTCGTTATGTAAGACTCTGTGCTTGGTGCCAAAATCAAGTTTAAAGGAGATAGTAAATAATCGTTGCAATCAGTGTTTAAGCCTGGCCCCAAAAGATTGATTTCAACAAACAAATCATTTGTTGTCTGTAATTTTCTGGGGTTGAAGAATACATAGGGCATTTTCCTTCTCTCGAGAAGTTTGCCTTTCCAGTAGGAGGGAGACATGTACGCCACTAAGATGGTAAGGTGGGGTTGCCTAAGTCAAGACGGGGGGGGGGGGCACCAAGTGAACAAAGGCTACACGGGGGCAAGGGAATGTGTTCTTTAGGATTGGCAGTAGGCCAGTTTGAATAGGGTATGTAGAAAACTACACACTCCCAGCTCTACAATGCAGCCAGTACTTCAACCTGTGGAGGGCATACTCAGAAATGGATCCCCGGGGTCAGTCAGCTGCATCAGGATTCCCTGCTTTAGTGGGTGTGTCTGTAACAGTGACATGTAAATCAGCAAGCTTGCTGAGAAGAATTTTACCAAGCCCCGCTCCCAGCATGGCAAGCTGTGTTCGGGACTGAATGTGACTTTTTGATTTTCAAATCTGCCAAAGATTTTTAAAACTGAGGTCCCAAAGAAAGATTGTTCATACTCTAAAGAGTGAGATTTTCAAGGTGTTCTCTTCCTTGGTCCAAAGCCCTGTCTATGATGTCTTCCCCAGGTGGACACACTGACCCTGGAGCAGAAGCTATTTAGTGGTCCCTACCCCTATCACATCTGCATTATCCATGAATTCAGTAACCCTCCCAATGTCCGGAACAAGGTGCGCATCCGCAGCTGGATGGATACTATCGCAAACATCAATCAGTAAGTAATCTGTGGCCCCTAAAGGTCTTTTCAGTCCTTTCCCGTGGCAAGGGGTCCCAGAAATGAATCCTAATTGTTCTTTGAAATGATTTTGTCTGAGCTTTTCAGGCACTGAAACATATGACATATAACATGTAAAAAAACTGAGGGAAATGAGTACTTAAAACTAAAAAGCACGCATATATATTTGTAACTTTATTTCTAAACTTAGAGAAAAATTGCAGGAACAGACCATACACGTACATTGACTTCATGTACGTGGAAAAGCGATGAAATTAAAGATCTTAAAACTGTTAATGTTTTACATCATCAGAAAGTTGGATTTTTCTATGCATTTATTATATAAATGTTTTATTTAGCACCTTATACACGCAAGACATTTGATTAGAGTGGCTTTCTTTCTTTTCCCAATAGGACTTTGAAGATAGTGAGGAAAGTAATTTTGACTTGACTAGATACACGTCCTCTAGTTTTCTACTTCTGTTAGCTATTTAATATTTTGTTTGAGATGTTCATTAGAATCTAGGCCTGATACAACTTTGACAGGTCCTTTCTACCCCACACCCCAATATTGTTTCCAGTTTTGTAACCTTTATTTAATTTTTCTTGTTGCCTCCAGAGAACTCATTAAGTATGAATTCTTCCCTGAAGCCACACGAAGTGAAGATGATTTAAAGAAATACCCCAAGTACCCCTGGGGTAGAGAAATCTATACTTTAGAAGGTGAGCATTGACCAGTGGTTGGGCAGCTTCATAGCTGCTCACTAACTAGATGGAGAGACAGGCCATAGGGAGGGTAGGAATCTGGAGCCTTACAGTTCTTCAAGGTAATGGGTGTTTTGAGTATCTGCAGGTAGCAGGGACCACATGAATACTGCTCTCCCTCTGTGAGTCTTTACCATCCCCAAAATAATCCGAAGCAGTGTTGAAACACAAAAAGTAGAAGAAAATTGAAACCTGCTACAGTTTGGGAGTTGGAAGTAACTTTAGGGCACCTGTCTCAACCTCTTTATTTAGAGAGAGGGAGAAACTGAGGCTTAATCAAAGGGTGACCAAGATCACATGACCTAATAGAGGCAGAGCTAGAGTTAAGAGTCCACCTCTCTTGGTCCAGCACTTTTTTACCCATGATGGATGAAAGCACATTTTCCATTCTGCTTACAAAATACTAGTGTTTGGCCCTGTTCTTACTTCCACACCAGCAACACTGTTAATGTGTCTTCTTATTTTAGGGGTTGTGGATGGAGCTCCGTATTCCATGATCTCTGACTTCCCTTGGTTGAGATCATTACGGGCCGCAGAACCCAACAGCTTCGCCAGATACGATTTTGAAGATGATGAAGAAAGTAATTATGGCCTGATTTGTATTTCCTAGTTTGAGTATATCCTACTGTGTTAGATACTTAATATTTTGTTTGAGTTAAAAACAGTGTATGTAGTCTTTAAATTGCTTCTCATATAAATGTGAGGGGTTTTTTTGTTTTAAGTTTTTTAAAAATGTTAATTAAATTTTGTTAACATATAGTGTATTATTAGTTTCAGCTGTAGAGGTCATTGATTCATCAGTTGCATATAACACCCAGTGCTCACTCATCACGTGCCCTCCTTCATGCCCACAACCCAGTTATCCCATCCTCCCACCCACCACCCCTCCAGCAACCTTCAGTTTGTTTCCTAGAGTTAAGAGTCTCTTATGGTTTGTCTCCCTGTCTGATTTCATCTTATTTTTTCCTCACCTCCCCTATGATCCTCTGTTTCGTTTCTTAAATTCCACATACGAGTGAAATCATATGATAATTGTCTTTCTCTGACTAACTTATTTCATTTAGCATAATACCCTCTAGTTCCATCCACGTCATTGCAAATGGTAGTATTTCATTTTTTTGATGACTGAGTAATACTCTGTTATATATACGTACCACATCTTCTTTATCCATTCATCTGTCAAAGAAAAACCCAAAAAACACAAATAGAGCTACCCTACGACCCAGTAATTGCACTAGTAGGTATTTACCCAGAGGATAAAGCATAGTGATCCGATGGGGTATCTGCACCCCAATTTTATAGCAGCAGTGTCCACAGCAGCCAAACTGTGCAAAGAGCTCAGATGCTCATATAAATGTTTTTATTTGCTTTTTGTTGCCCCTCCACCCTACCCCCCCGCAAACAGCAGCTCTCAGTTTGTACAATAAGTTGACTTACTATGGATATATAAAAGTTGGGCAGGAGTCCTTGAGACAGATATTTTACCTAGGTGTTTTTATTACCTAAATGCTTGTAATTTTCTTACTCTCTACTAAGAGTTTGTCAGCTATATTGTTTTGAAATTGTTCCGTTTACATGAATGATTGTTCTCCTTACGAACCGCTTCTCTTTGGATACCATAGAGGAACTTACAATTCAGGTGTAGATAGTTGGGGAGAAACTTGAAGGAGCTTTTGAATAGAGTTCTTCTGAGTGTTAGCACACTTGAACATTCATTCGTAGGAAGTTTTAAAAGCATACTTTATGAAGAAACCGATTTGGAAAACCACACGTACGTGTACATATGACTTACCTGTCTGGTGCGTTGTCACATTGGGCCTTTAATCATGCGTGCTCGCCGAGGCCCCAGGCGTGGGTGGCAGCGTGGCACGTGTAACGTGGGGGCCCAGTCCGGGAGCTACGCCTAGTTCACTAGCATCACATTACAGCACATAGGCGTTTCTCATGCACCAGCTTCACCAGTGACCTCCAAATGATTCTCATAATCCTACATGTTTCCCCTTTACTTTCTAATTTCCAAGGCACCATCTATGCTCCTCGAAGGAAAGGGCAGCTGTCTGCAGACATCTGTATGGAAACAATAGGAGAAGAAATCTCCGAGATGCGTCAGATGAAGAAAGGTGTGTTTCAGCGAGTAGTGGCCATTTTTATCCACTACTGTGATGTCAATGGGGAGCCGGTTGAAGATGACTACATTTGACTGGTCCCTCCTACTTCCCAGATATTCTGGCGGAAGCTGCTGGGGTCACCTAGCCGCCAGCGAGTGCCACAGGGATTCAGGGCATGCAGTTTGGAGGCCCTGGCACATTTTGGTATATAGGAAATGTATAAGGAACATTGAAGTTGTATACAAAGATTTGTACATAGAGGAAATATACAAAGACAATTCCCGAGTACCACCTTTATATCATATGTTTATACAATTTAATTTAAGAATTCATTTTAATGAAGGCAGATAATTGGAAAGAGTTCATTTTGTTCATTTTTCCTGACTTAGTTCATAAAGTGTCACTTTTTGGCTGAGCCCCCATTTACTATATTCTTAATAATCATTGTCATCCCCTTAAATCTGTGCCTTTTTCTTCTCGAGCAAAGCTGTTTGAGTAAATCTGTTGAAGAGTCTTTGTGTCTTGTGTGCTTTTTTTGTGTTATTATTAAAACCAACTAAACCCTATAGGAGGAAGCTTTATGTTTGTGTACAAAATGGTGGTTCTTTTTTCTCTTGGTATTATAGTTGCCGTATTTCTTAAAATCAAATAAAAAGATTCATGAGTTTAAAAAAGAAAATTGAGTTTGAGAGGGACAGTGGAAGTTTCCAAAGCATTTCTAGTTATTTATTTCCACATTCAGTTGTGTATATGCTTTATCTTGAATATAAAAATAAAAGCGTATTAAAAACTTTTTTCTTGCCTTGGGCCTGAGTCCCTGTTTTTAAAGAAGAGCAGCAAATACCGCACAGAAAAGGAACGTGTGGAGTCGTGTCTAAGTAAGACTCCAGTGTAAGCTGGTCTCTTGCCTCTTTTTTTCTAAAATCCTGTGGCTGCAAGGTGTTCAACCCGTAGAGCTATTATGTGACCGAACACTGGGGAGAGCAGAAGTTCCCGAAATACCTGGTCACCAGGAGATGGCCTTTCTCCTTTCTCAGAAGAGACATCACCCTGAAAGGGCGGTGACCTGTGCCTCATTATAGGGTCAGGGGTCAAGAGCAAAAACACCTTCTAGAGCAACACCTGTGCTTGAGGGATAGCTTTGCCACTTGCTAGCTGAGTGACCTCACAAGTTGCTTAAACTGGAAGGTCTGTGGAAAAATTCTGTCAACCCTTTCCACATAGGATATGTACTTACGGTCTCTATGAGGTGTAAGGGCCCTTAGAGACCGCCTAGTCCAACCTTTTCATTTACAGGGGATTAATTGAAGTCCAGAGAGGGAAAATTCTCACTTATGGTCAAGAACTGGTCAAAGCTAGGTAGGACAAGAATTTAAGTGTCTGATTCCCACTGGGCTGCCTCAGTATCATTCACGTCCATAGGAATGCAAGGGCGCTAGCAAGTTTTTCTAACACTGAAATAGTGTGAATGATCATCAGTGTCTTTTCGTTAAAGTTCTTTTTCAAGACAAAATTATTTCTATCACATTGGGAAGAATTGTCAGGTACCACGTTCAGTCATCTTTTTATTACCTTATTTTTAACTCGGCCAGTCTCCCTTTTAACTAAGAGTGTGTTGTACTCTCCAGTTTAGAAAAGGCAGGGAAACAAATTCTAAAACAATCTAGATATTTCCGAATAATACAACCCCCCCCCCATCCTTAGGCTAAACCTGTTTGTTTTTTTTTTCAATGTAACCCTAACCAAATCATCTAAACAATGCTGAGATGGGCCGCTAGAGGCCGCTGCTTTCTAACTTGGTGGTTTCTCTCTCCGGCTCATCTAACCCACTGTTAGCACAAGGACAGCAGGAAGCGCTAAAATCACTGCAAAGATGCTCAGACTGAAAACCAAAACCATGAACTTGGAAGAAGGCTAGTGTAGTAGGCATTTGGTCCGTGCATGTGGAATGAATGGCTGCACAGCGATCGGCCTACAGCAGGGCTCAGCCCACTTCCCGGACAGAGCCGGACGGTAAATTCCTCCAGGCTCCACCACGGCAGCCACACAGGGGACGTCAACAAACGGGCGTGGCTGTGTTACAGTAAAGCTTTATTTATGGACACAAATTGGAATTTCACATCATTTTCATATGTCACAAAATATCTTTTAATTTGTTTTCCAACCACTTTAAAAAGTAAAAAGCGTTCTTCCAGCCTGGAGGACTTGGCCCCCAGGCCCTAGTGCGCTTGCCCACACCTGCCGTAGAGAACGGAGTTGTCCTGTTCGTCCACGCAATTGCGTGTCACCAACTTGTGGTGCAGTGTCCGGCACACTTTTAAAAGACCTTAAGCACTGTGTCGCGGACGGATGACTGAATTAATGTCAGTGTTAGATAGTCGTGCGAGATAATCGCGTCTGTCTGACGGTGCTGCCCAGCTGTGAGCCCCGACGATCTCTGGAGAGCACAGCTGGGCACATAACCCTTACGGGGACAGCCTCTATTCTGGGGGCCCCGTTTCCTCGGCTGTAAAATGGTAACAAGGAATAATAGGCCCACCCCACAGGGCAGTTGTGAAGGCGCGATGAGAGCCTCCATAAACGGGAAAATGGGACGCAAGGGGACAAAGTACTGCTTCCGCTGTAATTCCCTTTATTAGGAAAGGGGTTTTTACTACTCTTTCCATAACCTCCTCTTCCTTGTACCATATTCCAGATGGTAGGAAGCAGAGATAACTGGTGAGGCCATTAAGGAAGTAATGATACCATGAAAGCATTTTTAAAAAAGTGTTTCCCCGGGAGCCTGGGTGGCTCAGTGGACTGAGTGGCCAACTCTTGATTTCAGCTCAGGTCATGATCTCAGGGTCATGAGATCGAGCCCCTGTGTTGGGCTCCACACTCAGCGGGGAGTCTGCTTGAGAGTCTCTCTGCCTCTCCACCCCCCCAACCCAATGTGTGCTCTCTCTCAAATAAATAGATCTTTTAAAAAAGTTTTACCAAGTGCTTTGCGTACATCCTCATACTAACACTTCCAAGTGTGTCTGATCATTCTGTCCCCTGCTTTCCTGTTGGGGAAATTAGGGCTGAGCAGGTTAACTATCTTGTCAGAGGCACGCACCTGGGAAGCAGCGGAAGCAGGATGCTGTCAGTCTGTCCGCAGAGCCTGTGTCCCTGGGGCAGAGCGTCTCAAGGGCCTCGAAGGGAGACCGGCTGAGGCCCAGGTGGGGCGGGCCTTCTCCACGGGCAGCCGCCCCATGAACGTGAGCCCACTCCTGCTGACCTTCATGTGGTTAGCACAGTCCCAGAAAAAGAGAGGCTGCTGATTTTCAGCTGCGGGCCTCACATGCCCCGCTCTGCCACGGGATGCAGCCAGACCCGAAGAGAAACAACACTGCCGGCTGGACAGCATCTGCTGTACGGTGCGGACGCACTGCAACTAAAAAGAACGATGAAGAGTCTCATGTGTTGATGTAAAATGACGTTTACGGTGTACCGTTGAAGAAGGCAAGTTGCAGATCATGATACACAGCATCATTTATATATAAGAACAAGACAAGACCATATATTTTTATATGTACATTTATACATATGGAGATACACAGAACGCATTCTTGAGTTACATAAGCCAGGTAGAAGAGCAGATACTTCTCAGGAGGCGAGTGGGATTGAGCTGGATCAAGGGGTGTTTTGCTCTAGCTATAGTTAGAACTTGTTATCATGGGGACGGGCTGCATTAATACATTATCTGTGTAACCCATCATTTATGTCGTCTAAAAATATATAATTTGTATATTTAGAAACAAATTCAAAGAAGAGAAGGAGGAAAGCAGTCTGTTAGAGTGGAGTGACCTGCAGTGTTCAGGCCCTGACTCCTGTGTCCTTGGGCAAATCACCTTCCCTGACAATGGCGGCTTCCTTTTCTAGAATATGCTGTCAGTAATCCCTCCCTGCAGGCTGCCGTGAGAGGCCCAGGGACCTTGCTGGGGAAATAGAAACTATAAAGTGCCCGCAGTGGTGAGCTCCTGGGACAGAGGAGCCTATCCAGATAGTGGTCCAGGTTCCAACCACAAAATGTGGCAAAGTCAAGTTGCCTTCCACTGGAGCCACTCCTCCTCGTCTGCGCAGCCCAGGGAGGGTCTGAGATACAAAAGAGGAGCGCTCGCTCTGGCTCACGCCGCTCATTCTCAGGGTGCGCTGCTGCTGGTTACTCAGTAGCCCGACTGAATACTGGCAAGAGTACGAATGATCAGTGCGGGAGGGCCTTTCCTCCAGACCAGTCATCTACTGAATTCCTCCCTTGTTTAGAGACCCAAAGTGAGGCTCAGAGCGTGGAAGGGAGCCAAAGAAGACACTAAGCAAGTGCCGGGCAGGGCTGCACACTGGAATAGGCAGGTCCCGGATTCCTGAGTAACAGAAAGACAAAAGCAACACTGATCTCTCCCCGGAGAAAATTGCAACACCAAAGAGAAAACAGGCAGACAGCACAGCACCAAGAAAACATTACTTTGTTCTTACTTGAAGACAAAATTGAAGGCAGTTTAGTTATAGCCACTCCCAGCCCCTCCCTGGATCCCCAGATCCCCTCCTTCATCTGCCCTACATCCCCCCTCCTTCCCCCCACCGCCCCCCCATTTCCCAGTTTGCTTCAGGATAGAGCAAGTGAGCAGCGTGAAGTGGAAATGGTGGTGAGTTGAGAAGGTGAAATCTCGGGAAGAACGGGGTTGTCTACAAACCCATACTTGGGGGTCAGTTGAAGAAGATTGGTTTTGATCTCTTTCGCTTTCCAGCTGCTGACCAGGAGCTGGACAGGGAGTTCGGGGCTTCTACCCGCACAGACCTGTGAGCTGGAGAGTCATGTGGAGAACAAGCACAGCTGGAGCGCCTCGAACCCAGGCGTGGGGTAGTCTGGCTGCAGCGCCGGCACCCCCGTGATTGTCCAGGCTGACCTGGCAGATGTGGCCAGAGGCGTACCCCCCCGCCGGAAGCATCTCTTCTTGACACTTGGGGCTACCTGGAAGAGGGTGGCCTTCTCAGAGAAGACAGCAGAGTAAGTCTCCTCCTTCCTTAGACAAGCTCTATCTACATCTCCTCCTTCTCCATCTTCCATACACATGCTCTATTACCTGGACTCCAGGAAGCCAGACCTCTAAGTAATGCCAGGCTAGCAGCTGTCTAGACAGAGCACCTCTGGTCCTGTCCTATAAACTTCCAGTGTGCTGTTGGGTGCATCACCCACATCATCCCAGCCCTGGTCCAAAGCAAGAGCGAAGTTTGCTTGTGAGGACTTCTCTGCAAAGGAGACCATCTTCTTGACAACGGCAAGGGCTTCTAGTTCTTCAATCACTACTGTTTCGCTGGCCCAGGGTGCTTGTGACCTCTGCAGACACCAATCAGGGGCTGGCCCACAGAAGCGTGTCCTGAGAGTCCAGAAGAAGATGGCCTGAGGATATGGCAAGATCTCATTTTCCCACGCATGCTGTAATCTGTGGATCCCTGTTGAATCCAAGCTCCCACTGAATATGGTAGACCTACCACTGAGAAATCATATTTTACACAAGCAGATAAGCTTGCCAAGCTCCTGGGAAAAGAAGCATTTCATAGGGAACAAATCTTACTGGATGGATGCACGTGTGTATGCGTCTATGTACTCAATAGTAGATACTGTCAACTTTGGGGACATTCAACAAAGCTTACCAGTTGCCTCAAAGCATTAAACCTCTTCCTCCTCATGATGATCTGGTTCTCATGATCTCTTAGTCTTTCCCTAAGAAGTTCTTTGTGCTTTGAGATCAGAGACCTCATTCAGACAGCGCAGGAAGAACTCTGGAGCCCCGAATTTACTCAGCTCTGCCTTTTCCATGAAAAAGTGTAGAAAGAAAATGCAACTGTGAGGAGGCCTGTTAAACCTCTCTGAGAGGGTCCCATACCTGGGGTGACCAGCCAGCTTCCTTTGCCTGGAACTGAGGGGTTTCCTGGGATGTGGGACTTGCTGTGCAAAAAACCAGGGTGTCTGATTATCCTTCCCACCGTTTCTGGGGATGGAGAGAAGAGGGAGAGCCAGTGGGTTCTGCTTCCATGGATAAAATCGATGGTAAGGAGGCAATTGTGGCTTCTGGGATGACTTAGGAAGGAAAGTGGGGTCAACAGATCAAGCACAAAGGCAAGGAGAACTGGTGAGACTAGAAACTTCAGGCACATCTTTATCTTGTAACCTCCCCCCGCCCCACACCACCCACATTGCCTGTTCCCTGGGCTGAGTCCCTAAGGACCAGCAATCCATCTTTGCAATAGGATTTTTATCAGCAGTCAAAAGAAAGGCAACTGGAAGAAAATTTGCCCTCAAGAGTTTCAACCTGGGGGGATAATTCACCCCAAGACAAAATGATTTGCTGGTAGCTTTGACATCAGGGGAGCATCTCCTGAGGAGCTTGGAGGAAGTGAGATGCTAAAAAAGATGCAGAAAAATGGAGCCCCAGCAGCTTCACAGGCAGGGGGCCAGGGAATTTTCCAAGAAAGTAAGTTGGTCTGTGATTATGTCTTCGCCCCAGCGAGCAAAGTGCCGGGCCCAAGACCAAGCACTGCCTCAGCACAGGGCCCTGAAAGCCCCTAAAAGGTGTCTTATTGGAGTAACTTCATTTCCTCACCAAATATGAGTTGCAAGACCATCCTTAATCAGCATTCTCAGTAAAGGTACAGTTCCTTCTCCCATTGTCATGGAAGGAAAATGAATCAAGATTCATTCCACGTGACCTCAGAGCCAGTATGCCAATGAGAAAAATGTCATCTTTAAACACACACACACAAATTAGACCAATAGTAAAGATGCCTTTGGGTAATGGATCTAAAACCAAACCCTGAGCAGTTTCCAAATCTATCCCCAAGAAAAAAGAAAAGAGAAACGTTCATATCTATCAACCAGAAAATATTGATGTTTCACTCGTCAGCTCTTTAGTGCTTCTGGACAGACATCTTGGCATTGATATCAATCTGACTTCATTACAAGAGCCTTGATTAATTCACCCACTATACCATGTCCAGAGGATGGCCACAATGGAGAGGAAATTGGAGCTGTTTAGATTGGAGAGAAGACTTAAAAGGGTGGGTGGATGGCAGATCAGTGTCTCTCCCAATATCTAAGGGCTCTCAAAGGGAATAGGGAGCTAACTGCATGACCCCCGATGGAAGATGGAGCCGAGACAGGATTGTGTTCCAACAAAAGGAAAAACTTTCTTATAATTAAAGCTTCCCTACAATAGAAGGAACTGCATTAGGAGGTAGTGAGCTCCTATCCCTGGAGGTGTGCAAGCAGAGACTGACCAACTTCCAGGGATGCTATGGAAGATGCTACTCCTGCATTGGATGGGAGGCTGGATCTGAGGATGCCTGAAGTCCCTTCTCAACTCTGAGATCCTCCATATTCTGGCCTTCGTCCTGTCCAACACTGTGTTCCATGTAGCTTCCCTGGGCCCTCGGCCCCACTGCTTCATGCCTCACTGGTGGTGAGGAGGGTCAAGAGAGATGCCAGGGAGTCCTGTTCATGCAGACATGAATGGGAATGAATGGCTTAATCACGAGCCATGTTCTCAATCAGAAGCATGATTCCAAGGATTCTGGGTCATTGTGTATGGGCAGTTTCTCAAGTTCCTGGTGATGTCCACTGTGCAGAACTGTGTACCTAGGGAGGAAGGAAAGAAAACATGAGAATTCTACAGGCGTCCTTCAAATGCACCGAAGAGATGTTCCCACTACTGTTGACTTCCTTTCTGCTGTCTGTTTCTGAGAGCATGGTGAGGTGGGGCTGGGCATGGGGGTACATCAACCATTTGAAACCTTTGTGAAATCTTACTATGCAAACCAATTGAAAGCAGCAACTCTGGTTGAAAGCTAAAAAGGAGCCTAAGAGTTCTACCCATCTAACTTCCTCTAAAGACCCTGAACCCAACCAAAACCCTGGGGTTCCAGAAAAGATTCGAACTATTGATCTAGCCAACACACTGAAGGCCTTCTTCCATAGTATTCCCGAAGGAACTTCATGCAAAATCTACATCAAGAACTGAATCCAAATTGCTCATTTTAAAAGTAAGGAACTGAAGGCCTGGAGGAAATGACAGGCCTAGAATATGCAAAGAGTTAGTGGCAGAGTTTGGACTAGAACCTAGATTTCTTCTTTCCTCCCAACAAAGCCTAAGGCTCTTTTGTAATCATCAAAATGGACTTTATATACTACCTCAAGCACTATGTACACTAAGTTTCCTCTACCAGGGAGGGTTCTGGATCCAGTAATATCAAAGTGCTGAGATTCGTAAAGTACTCAGAGTCTGAAAGACACAGTAACTGTATTCGTTTCTTTGATTCCTTTTGGTGACATTTGGGAGAGTAAATCGATTAGATGAATCAAACAGCCTGTTGACTCTAAGCATCACAGTGAAATTTCCTACTTGACAAGTGTTTATTATTTGTCTGCAGTATCACACAGTTGCACTCATATGTTAACTGCCTTTAAATCAATCTCAATTGCAAGTGGGTCTTATCATCAGTAACCCAGATTCCAGCATCTGGCAGTTATTCTTACGAAATTTCTACAGAGTTTCGGAGCGCTACTACTTCCCTAAGGCCAATGTCAAGCCCATTCCGTAGAACAAATAAACACATGCCAGTTACTTGGCATCATATGTTGACAATCAACTTGGTGGTGGTTTCTCATGAATTACATTAATGCTTTGCTTTGAATTATAATAAATTGTTGCTGACTTGTATTGATCGATTGGTATTTACCAGGTACCGTACTAAACCCTCTCCAGCGTTACCTTATTTCATCTTCACAGTAGAAGATAGTATTATATTCATTTTGCAGTTGAGCAAAATGACACAGAGCTTCAGTGACTTGCCCAAGAGAATGAAGGTAATATGTGAAGGGAAAGTCGATCAAACTCCATCTGATGCCGGTACCCATGTTCTCACACAACCCATGGACCAGGTATGAACTTAGAACAGTGGGTCTCAACAGGGACAACTGGGAGACATTTTTGGTTGTCATGGCGAGGGCAGCTAGTGGGCAGAGACCAAGGGTGCCACTTAGACACCGTGCAATACACAGCACAGTGTCCCACAACAGAGAGGTAGTTACCTGGCCCCAAATGTCAACAGTGCCAAGATTGAGAAACCCTGATCTAGAATAAGAAGTCCTCTGAGCTGGCTGGAAGCAGAAGTTAGCTGAGGAAGAGAGACAAGGTGAAGGGCGTGAGTCTGACCTCTCCCAGAACTGCCCACTGTAGCTGCGGCTGGGCTTGAGGCTAGCGGAGGGCATGCGACTTGGAAAACCACAAGCACCTGCTAGATGAGCGTTGAGAAGAATAGACTGGAAATGGCTCTAGAAAGGAAGAGGGCACACTTATAATGAGGGTGACCAGGGAGGGTGCCCCGGGGAGATATGTGACTAAAGACCTCGGGAAGTCAGCGTTCCAGCTACTGAGTCATTAATGCTCAGCCTCAAAACCACTCTTCTACGCTTGGCTTTGAAAGATGCTGCAAACAGTATCAGCTTTGTACGGGGCTCCGGTCGGGCTTCTCCAACAGGGGGCACTGCAGGAGGATGGCAGCCTGGAAGAAGGAAAAGGGCCTTGCTCCTCCTGCGGCCACCATCCCAGCCAGGCTTCTTCAGCCCGGCAGCTGAGTCCAGTTCGCCGTCTTTCCAACTCTTGCGTAAGCAGCTTCATGGCAGCCTCTCAGAGACGGCAGCGCTAGCTGGCCAGTGCTCCTCTCCAGAGGTCCGCCTCTCTGGTCCGTGGGGTCCCTCCTCTAAGCTTCTGTTTCGTTTGTTTGTTGCCTTGTCCCCTCAACCCTGGAGGTAGCAGTAGCTTCAGACACAGCTCACATGACTAAGGAAGTAAGATGTACTCCAGGCCTCATTTTCTATAATGACATACATTGTTTTCATTTGTATCATTTACTCGTCACAACTCTAAGCGGTACCTACTCTACTTAAACCCATTTTATAGATGAGAAAACCGAGACTCAGAGAAGTTAAGCGATTGATATAAGGCCACAGTGTCCACGATGCCCACACTCTTGACCTCAAAACTCTTAACATTCCTGACCCTTTTCCCTGATTGGGGCCAATAAGTTCCTTTCACAGGCCATCAAGGGCACCTTCTCCTACACCAAGTTCACATGAAGAGGGTGTCCTGGTTGAAAAGGCAAACTGATACATCCAATCACGTTAGTAAATGTGCTTTCACGGAGTATAGGCACGCCTGTCCAGCAGCCTTTCCTCTCTCCCAAGCATCAGCTTCTCATGTGCCAATGAGCAGATTGTTCAGGAATGACTAGAGAAGAGGTGTGGAACTGGAGGGGATATTGCAAGTGGAGGTTCCCTTTTACCCAGAGCACAGCTGAAGGGCAGCAGCTTTTTGAGAGATGGGGGGTAGACAGAAGGGTATGCTTTCTAGTTACAACACCTGTGGGGTGGGGGTCCTCACCATGGTGTGGTGGGTGGGACACACAGGATGGAGGAACTGCTCTGAGATTTCAGTGGCAGGACTGTCCCCAGTGTGTCCCCAATGGAGTCTGGCCTGCAGAGGTACTCTCTGGGCTTGGGTATGCATTCCCGAGTCTCTATGAGATATAGATCTTTAAGTCAGTGTTTGCACTTTCATAGTATATGACAGGTATTTAAGCAGATCTGGGGTGATCTGGATGGCTACCCTATGAACTCACACTGCCTTGTGAATTCAGATCACACATTTGCGTGAGGTCCACCCTCATGTCGCACTGACGGTGGCCAACTTTATGCTGTGTTTCTTGAAGTAGGATGCATGAACCTCCAGCAGTCTATAAGCGTATTCATGGGGATCTACACATCCTCAATTTGAGGAATAGTGGGGAAAAAGAAAGCACACGATACTTTAGACAAACGGAACAGCATTCAAACTCCAACTCTACCATCTACTGGGTTGTGTGACCTGGTCAAGGAGATCAGTTCCACCTACTTCACAGCTTCTTTGTGATGATAAAATTACCATCTCGAAAGGGCTTAGCAAAGGGCTAGACACATAGTAGATACTGGTATCTTCACTGTTAAGGAAACCAAGGTTCAGAAAAATGTAGCTTTCCCAGGGTCCGAGAAGTATGACACATGGGATGTTTAAGAATACAGACTCTTAATGCCTGGGTAAACCCCGGCTCTGACACTCACTAACTCTGTGAATTACTACAAATGTTCTGGGTTGTTGCGAACATTAGATGAGATAATGCACACAAAACTCTTATTAGAATAGTGACGGCCAAGTAGTAAGCACTCCATAAATATTTATGAGTACTGTTGCTCCTTGACATTGGATGTAAAACTTGAAGCCAGTACTTGATTGCTGATTCGGTGCAGAAATCCATTCTTTAGTAATTGATCAGATGTTTGTTCACTTAGCAATCGATCACAGAGCTGAAAGAAAACTTCATGATGGCTTTACAGATAAAGAAAGAGCCCCAGAGACAGCCTGTCATCTGTCAGAGTGGCAAAAGCCTCTCGGTTCTGTTTGGTGTAAGATCTTCCTTGTCGTTTCGCAGCTGTGCCGGTGGAAGGCAGACCCCAGATGTGTGGGTGTATACCTGGGCAGTTTCAAGCCCAGATGAAAAAACTCACTGCTGTTTCCCAAGCAACGGCGAGGCAGGAAGCAGCTCCCTTCAAGCGGGGTTGCTTCCCGCCTGGAGCATTAATTTACTCAAACATGAAGGGAGCCACATTAGGTTTGGTAATTACCTGAGTCTACAATTCATTCACTGAGCAATTAGCATCGCACTTAGAGCAGCTTGGATGCAATAATTAGTCGCATAAAATAGCCCCCTCTGCCTGCCCAGCCTGGCATTATAAGGAAATGATTAGACTTTATTCCACATCACCCCAGCCGTCTCCAGCATGGCGGTGCTCACATGGGGTGCCTGCAAGATGTTTTAATTATTAAAATATAACGTGCATGGGTTTAAAGGGATTCAACCCTAAAGCAGAGTTTCCCGAAGCTGGACCCCCATCACCTGGGAACAAAGACCTCACATTGGGTGTTTTCTTGATGCTGGGAGGAATGAGACTTTCAAGTCTTAGGCGTTTATTCATTCGGCCACTTGTTTATTTAAAAACATATTTTCAGTGCCTACCACAGTCTAGGCACTGTGCCATGCCCCGGAGACATGAGGGTGGTGAGGACAGTCTGCACAGTGTCTGTCCTCCTGGAGCCCGCAGCGTGGTGCAGGAGACCCACAGTCAGATGCAAAGTCACAGCCACAAGAGGTGTTGGGACAGGAGGCATTTGGGCTTGCCGTGGGCACTTGTCACAGGGACAGAGGTGAGGCTGGGCGTCAGGGTCCCGTAGCCCGGGAAGCGATGGAGATGAGAACTGAAGGGTAGGTAGGGGTTAAGCAGGCAAGGGGAGGGGGAGGCTGGCCAAAAGACGGCTGCCACAGGGCCAGGTGGGTGCTTCTCGAGTAGAACAGGCTGAGTATGTCAGTCTAAGATGAGCACAGGGACTCGGTGAGGCTCAGCACACCCTGGATGGCTTCACTCAGCCACAAGCCGCAGAAAGCTGTGAGCAGAGCAGGTGCACGAGGACTTTCTGTTTGGAAGAACGTTCTAGCTGTGGTGTATAGAATGGACTAGAATGAGGTTGGAGTGGGAACCCAGAGGTAAATTAGGAGGTATATTAGCTTCCTATTGCTTCTGTACAAATAGCCACAAATTCATTGACTTACAAGAGCACAAATTAATTACCTTACAGTTCTGGTGATCAGAAGTCCAATATGGGTCTCACTGGGCTAAAGTCAAAGGATGGGGTTGAGCTGCATTCTTTCTGGAGGCTCTAGAGGAGAACCCCATTCCTTGCCTCTTGCGAAGGCTGCCTGCATGCCTTGGTTTATGGCTACATTGCCCTGCCCTCTGCTTGCATCAGCACACCTCCTCCACTGAGGACCCTCCCGCCTCTCGACATAAGGGTGCTTGCGAGTACAGTGCCCCCCACCCACCCACCTGCCCCGGACAATCCAGGATAATCTCCCCATCTCAAGATGCATAGCTCAATCACATCTACAAAGTCCCTTTGGCCATGTAAGGTAACAGATTCCCAGGATTTGGGGGTTAGGATGTGGTCCTCTTAGGACAGCCATTACGTTACACGCCACAGATGATTCTCAAGGTGTCCAGAGGTGGCTCAGAGATATTGGATGGGACCAGTGGGGGTGTTGAGAAGAAGTCAGAGTCAGGATATATCTTGAAGGATCCCCTGATGCATCAGCCATGGGGACAATGGGGGAGTTTGAGGCCCAGCATGAGCGAGGCAAAGGCGTGGAGGCAGGACAGAGCACAGAGTGGTATGCTTTGTTTGAGGAAGGGCAGATGTTCTAAGAATATATCCTACATGGTGGGTAAGGGTGCTGGGAGATGAGGCTTAAAGGAGGGTGAGGTGGCATTATTGGGGGTCTTAAAAGCTGGGCTAAGGAGGTTGGGCTGAATCCTTAGGTGACAGAGACTGAGATGAATACTGGCTGCACCGTGGAAAGTGGGACGGATGACCAGGGCACTGAGACCAGCGTGGAGGCTCCTTCCTCCAAGAAAGATGAGGTCATGAGCAAAGGTTAGTAGCAGTGGAAGGAGAAAGAGAACCTTACAGAGAGTGATGGGAAGGACACCATCATGGATTGCATGTGGGGACCCACTGAGAAGGATGTCCCAGTGAGCCTGAGTTTAGGGGCAACTAAGTGGATGCCATTCACGAGAGGGCCCTGACCACCCTGAGCCTCTTTTCTCTGGTAGAGACACCTCCAGTTCCTCAACATTCCTCACAGATCAGAGTTTCTACTCTCCTCAGCTCCTTGGCTGTTCCACTCTGCACTAGCTTATCTTTGCCACTTGAAAACAAGTATTGCAGGTGGCTAAGGGACCTTGGCCTCAGGCCCTCCCCTTGGTTATCAGTGGAGTCAGGATCAAAATCCACATTTATGGCCCAGGTGTCCATTTCTATACAGGTATTTATAACTATTCCAAAACAGGGAGTGTTTCCTTTAAGTGGGTTCCCCTCACACCCCCACCCCGTACCTTCAGGGGCCCACTATCTCCCAAATGTGCTTCTTCACCGTAGGATGCAGCTGTGGCATCAGCCCTTGTTCCCCCCCGGTCTGAGGAATGATCCCCACTCCCGCAGCAGGCTCATCCTGGTCATAGTGGAGGCCAAAGCTAGAGCACTCTTCTTCCATCTCCAGAAAAGATGTGATGTCAAGACACTATCAGGCTCTTACTGCTTGAACGGAGAATGGGTGGGGCTGTCTGAGGGAGCCAGGTTTGACCCGTGTGTTCATAGAAGAGAGAAAGGTGGTCCAGAAAGAGAAAAGAATGAAGTTGATGTGTAGTGCAAAGCAAGCCAGAGATTATGGCCTCAGAGAGATGGAAAGAGGACTACTAATTCCTGAAAGCACCCCATTCCTTATTTTAGCCCCAGTGAAAGCCAAGAAACTTCCTGCTCTGGAGATCCACGAGCTGTCTCCGTATCTCTCCAATCTCTCTTTGTTTTTCTTCAGGAAGCATGAACGGATTTACAGCCTGTGGTAGACACTATGAATTATGTCCTTTAAAGCATGTGCCCATACTCTCTTCTTTCTTTCTGACAGAGCATGTCTCTTAGTGGAGGCAAAAATGCTTGATGCATTGCAGCTAAGGGCTCGGCCTGTGATCTTCTCCTGGTAGATAAGACCTAATGGTCTGCTAGGGGAGTCTGCTGAAAAATGTTTTCCTCCTGAATAAAACACAAGTGCAAGAAGAGTCTGCCTTATCTTCTAGCATTTGGTTATGGCTATGGTTTTGTGAGGAGGATGCAGTGTTTGGAGCTGTTGCAGCTATTTTGTGACCATGAGAACATCATCCCAGGATGAAAATAAACAGGTTAAGAATGGCAGAGTGGAAAGATAAAGAGCATCTGTGTCCTCCATGCTGCTGTTGACTCAATGGATTAACCTAACCTGAAACTACCCAACTCTGGACTTTCTATCTTGTATAAATGACCTCTTTAAGTTAATTTTAGTTAGGCATTCTAGAATGTCCTTGTAGGCCAAAGTGTTCTAAATGATGTAATGTCCGTGCTCCTTGTCTTCCATGTCTACAGTCACTTCCCAAATTCTGCCACATTCAAATCCTACCCATCCTTACAGACCCAGTTCAATGCCCACCAGGAGGCCTTCCAGAAGCCTTCTACACTATCCTTCAGCATTTATTGTCTGTAGAAATACAAATTATCTGTTAATGTCAGGTGTCTGGACATATCTCTGGCCTCCTAACACTCCTGAGAGGCAAGGTCCATATCTTATAAGAGGTAACAATCTTTTAGCCCTCTGTACCAGACCCTATGCTAAGTGCTTTGAAAACCCTATTGCATTTAGTGCTTACACTGACTCTATGATGTCAGCGCTGTTATTTTATATATCTCCATTTCACAGATGAGGAAACTGAGATTTGCCAGAGGTCATTCGGCCAGCAATGGGCAAAGCCACGATTCAAATCCACACGTGTTAGAATCTGAAGCCCTTTTTGCTATTAGCACTTTCCAACCTTATTCCTTCTTAATCCTGCTACAGAGCTCACAACACCTCACACAGTGCAGATCATGGAATCTATAGAAATGGAATGAAATGAATGGATTACAGAATGAGACAATCCTCCCCGACATTGCCTGGCATTTGTATTGATCACAAAAGACGTTGAACTCTTCTGTCCCTGGTCCTCACTCGGCTCTGTGTGTTGCACTGCTCAATCTCTGCATCTGTGATGTGCTTTCCATTCTTTTATGTTCCATTCCATAGCTCCTGGGGGGGGAGGGTGTGGTCCTTTCCACATGTGGAAATGGCCCTGCTTGTGGGTAGTTCTGGTTCTCAATCTCTCCATGGGTAGGAGACTGAGAAAGCCACCTTAGCACGAAAATCACATCATGGGCTGGGGTTGTTCCGATGGAAACACCCTGGCAGAGAAGGTGGGAGTCTGAAGATGAAGAAAGGGATATTTTCCAGCTGGTAGAGGATTGAGGGTATTATGGACTAAATGCGTCCCACCCTAAATATGTCCATAACCCCTGATGGGATGGTACTTGGAGGTGGAGCCTTTGGGAGATAATTAGGTTTAGATAAAGTTTTGAGAGTGGGGCCTCCATGATAGGATTAGTGCCCTTATAAGAAGAGGAAGAGAGACCAGAGCACTTTCTCTCTTTCTCCCTCTTTGGTTCTCTCTGCCATGCGAGGACTCAGTAAGAAGGTATCTGCCTGCAAAACAGGAAGAGGATTCTCACTGGGAAACGAACCTGCTGGCTCCTTGATCTAGAACTTCCCAGCCCCCAAAACTGTGAGGAACGAATGTTGTTTAAGCCACCCAATATATGATAGTTTGTTATGGCCGCCCAAGCAGACTAATAGCGGAGATCTCAAGGAGCCAAAGAAAGAATGCGTAGGGAGGGAGAAGGAAACAACAGGATGCGTTGGAGAGATAGGACCTTTTGTCTTTAAGTGACTAACTCAGAAAAACCCGAGGCATCAAGAGAAAATAAATGAACTACCAGAGGGGTGTGAATTAGTGGGAGCTTCTGTGAATCTTTTACTAACAACACGTCATTTGTCTAGAGATCAAGCATCCAGTGTCGTTAACTATGCAGAGACCTGACTGAGAGGTTTTTATTTGTTTGTTCTTTTTTAAGGCCTCTGAATCATCAGAGTAGTTGTCACAAATACGTTGGCTTCTCTTAGCCTTCCTTGGTTTTTCACTCAGAGAATATTTACACCTGGTTTGTGTATAACTCTGGAGAGCTTGGTACTTCTTCCACCCACGGCAGAGCAGAGCTCCCCAGCAGGGGACAGACTGGCTGCAGGACAAAAGGACAGTGAATGTGTGCAAAGAGCAAAGAAACATAAGAAAGTCGACAGAAATCGACCCAGTGAAACCAACAGGGGCCACTGGTGCAGATGAAAACGTTTCAATCGTCTCTTTAGGCCATGACTATATCAGGGTGGCTTAACAAAGGAAAGTCAAAATCACAGCTCTGAAGAAAGTGGCTCAAGATCTGTTTTGATACTGGGGAATCCAAATAAAGTCTGTAGTTCCGCTGCTAGTACTGGGAAAATGCTAATCTTTCCAGCTTTGATAAACGATCCATGGTTGGGTAAATTGTTAGCATTAGGGGGAAGCTGTGTGAAAGGTATAAGGGAATGTTCTGTAGTATCTCTGGACTGTTACTCTACAGATATAAATGTGTTTCCAAATAAAACATTAATAAACTACTACAAAAAACTCCCCTCATCCTGATTTAGTCACGATCACTTGTTTAAGAAAGATGAAGGGTGGGGTGCCTGCGTGTGGCACAGTCGGTTAGGTGGCCGACTCTCGATTTCAGCACAGGTCATGATCTCGGGGTTGTGGGATCGAGCCCCGTGTTGGGCTCACGCTCAGTGCGGAGTCTTGAGATTCTCCCTCCCTTTCCCTCTGCCCCTCACCCCGCTCGCCCTTGTGCTGTCTCTCTCTCAAATAAATAGATAAATATTAAAAAAAAAAGAAAGAAAGATGAAGGAGTTCACCACTTATAGCCAAGGAGAGACAGCATGAATGGGGACCTGGGACGACCCAGATGACAGAAGCTCTAGGACCACAATTTCACGGGTTGAATCGAGCTCTGGCAGGTGCTCATCTCCCAGAGGCCTTGGGAAGCCTATGCTCCCAGGACAGGGAAGAAGCCTCAAACAAAATCTAAAAATTAAAGAATATAAAATGAAATAAACCTCCCACACCATATGTATCCCTGGCCTTCGGATCAATAGCAATCAGAGTCCAGAAGGAGCTCTGGGCGTGGCGGGCGTCTGCCAACAACTGTGATGTTTCCATGGCAGGTGATGTGTCCATCGGACAAGCTGGCCCAGTGAAGACAGAAAAACAGGCAGAGACCAAGGACGTTGTGTAGGAAGAAGTGACGAGACAGACACAGACAGACTCATAACACAGACAGTGACAGACTTACAGAGCACGTTCAGAGTCAGACAGGAACTGGTCTATTGCAGAAGAACAGGAGGAAGCTGGAGACAGAGGGACAGCCACTTTTAGTTGAAACCGAAAACAGCCACAGAGGAGGGAGAGCCAAGCAGAAGTTGAGAGAGAAAAAAGAAAGAAAACACAGAAGTGAGTGGACAGGTGATCTTAGCCTAAAGGAGTATTCCAGTAGCCTCAAAGTGCCTGTAGGGGAGGATAAAGCGGGGAACATACTTATTGCCCAACATGGTTACGTCACACTGTTTGTCTAGAAAGCACTTCTCTAGCTGGCATCTCACGCGGGTCTCACAGCAGCCTGGGAGGGTCACTGTGCAGGTGGCCACCTGGATTTACCAAGGAAGGACCCAGGCATAGAGAGCTCAGTCTCCTGTCCACAGGTACCCAGCAGCGAAGACAGCTGAAAGCCACGTGTTCTGAGTTACCTTGCACGGGGATGTGGCTAAGGGATGCACAGAAAGCCACCCTCCTCCCTCCTCTTCCTCTTCCTCATCACTAGCTGCCATTTCCCGAGTACTTATGGGTGCCAGGTCCTATCCCGCATTGTTATGTGAATGAGGAATGATCCCACGTAATAGTCACCACCACTTATGAGGCAGGGAGTACTGCTCCCATTTTCTGATGAGGAGCTAAGGCTTAGAAGCAATCTGACCAAGATAATCTGGTGAGCCGGAGGGAAAACATGACTCGACCCCCAGGCCCTCTGACTCAGAAGCACACACCTTTAAACTGTGAGAATCAGGAGTCTCTAAGCCTCGCTTCTAAAATCCTGGACTGCCTGTGTCCCCACCCCCCAGGCAGATTCTGGGCCAGGAAAGCAATGAGGCTCTTTTTTTATTGAGCTCTGGGTCCCATTCCAAGAAGGAAGAGCCGTCCGTGGCTCCCTCCTGTTTGCCAGAGACACCCCCAAACCCCTGTACTAGAAAACCCCACCCGAATATCTATCCCCTTCAGGGCTCTAGGCTCTAAAAGGCTCTCTTAACTCTGCCCATGTCTTCCCTTAGCAAACATCAAATTCCACTTCAGATGAAACAAGAGGCCAAGCAGAAAGCCAGGATCCTGCAGTTGGGATTTTTAAGGGCAATCTGATTAAAATAATTCACCATAAGGTTAAAAAGCACAGAACATACCCTCTTCAGCTCTCCTCTCTCTTCTTTAGCTCATCTCCTATGATATGTCTCCGTCGAAGAATCTTTGAAAATATCGTTGGGCATATATGGCCACTTCCTCCATTCAGCCATCTCTGACCATCCCAATATGATAATCCCTTTCTTTCTTGTAAACAAACACAGCGCTTCCTGCTTCTATAATTTATTTGACAATATAAGCTGCCTTGTGACAGTCCTTGATGTAGCTTATTAAGTGCAACCTGTATGTGCATTGACCTGGTATGTTTCCAGATAAATTACAAGCCTCTCAGGGCCATTTACTCATCTTACTGATCATTATTAGCTAGGCAATGCTGATTGAGAGTCAAACGTCCAGAATTCTAATCTCAGCTCCACTACTTAGTAGCCCCTCAACCTTAGACCTCCCTATGCCTCAAGTTCCTCATCTGTAACACAGAAATCACTGAGCAAAGCACAGCGAGTGTTAACTGAAACAAAGCATGCTCATCACGTGCATGGTGCTCAGTAAATATGAGCTGGCACTACTCTAAGCAAACTTTAAGTTAATGACATGATTAAATGGCAACTTGGACCCCCAACTTTTTCTTCCTTCAACTGGTCCTCTCTAGCCCTTCACTAGCGCCATGACACACCTCCGAATCCTTCACTAACAAAGCTCTCTAAGGGTTACCATCAGAATATTCTGAATATTCTGTGAAATTCTTCAATTTCAATAATACACATGCTGGAATGAAAATTTGAGAAACTCAGAAACTTTAATTAGGCCATAAATAATCATTTGAAGACTTAAATGTCTGGGTATCTGTTTGCCTGACATACTTCCCTGGAAGTCAGACTATCAGAACCCAGCCGTTCAAATACTGGAAGCCATGGTGTGTTTTATGCAAGAGGAGCCAAAACCACTCCTTCACTCTGGGTCTTCCACCCCCAATTCTGTGCTTCCAAGTATTGGTGTAGGGCTGGGATTACTCACAGGATCACAGAACTATAAACTATTACAAATAACTAATACTTGGGGGGGGTGTATATGCATGTGTGTGTGTGTGTGTATATATATATATATATCCTCAATTATTTAATTAAAATTTTAACTACTCTTACATATTTACTTTTTATTTTTTCTTTATTTTAAAGATTTTTATTTATTTATTTGTCAGAGAGAGAGAGAGAGCACAAGCAGGGGGAGCAGCAGAGGGAGAGGGAGAAGCAGGCTCCTCACTGAGCAAGGAGCCCGATGTGGGACTCGATCCCAGGACCCTGGGATAATGACTTGAGCCGAAGGCAGACGCTTAACGACTGAGCCACCCAGGCGTCCCACTCTTACATATTTACTTTTTAAATGCAAGCCACATACTGCTTTTCTTCGCTATAACCCTTAATGAGTCCAATGAGTGAACTTTTGAGAGTGCAACGTGGGGGGAAGTTTATAGACATGTCTGAACATAGCAGATTGTGGCCAAAAAACAAACAAACAAACAAAACCAAAAAATTTTTCTTGTGAAAATCTTAGAATAGAATGTAATTCTTAACAAACACGTTTTTGCACTGCCCGATCCTTAAAAATGGGAGATGTGATTTAATTTTACACCCTCAAGTAATGTTAAGATGAAATTTAAAATATTAACAGGAAATAAAAATTTAGATTTTCAGAAATTTTATCATTTGTATTTAAAGACCTTATGGACTGTCCCCTGCCCATGTCACCCTTGCTGGATTAACAATACAGTCTTCCTGGGACCTCTCGCTGTTTGCATTCTCACTGGCTGGACTGATCACATAAAACCACGTCCGATCGAGTCTGCTTTTATTTACAGAGATTGTTCCTTACGTTTGTACTGCAGATCACGATCTTACAAAAGCCCTTTCACATCCATTATTATTTTGTACTCACCACACACCCATGAGGTGGTGTGAAGATCTGAATGAAAAATACGTCACTCATTGCCTTCCTCTGTCCAGACAGCAGGGGAGACTTTATTTATTTTTTTTTTTTAAAAGATTTTATTTATTTATTTGACAGAGAGAGACACAGCGAGAGAGGGAACACAAGCAGGGGGAGTGGGAGAGGGAGAAGGAGGCTTCCCGCGGAGCAGGGAGCCCGATGCGGGGCTCGATCCCAGGACGCTGGGATCATGACCTGAGCCGAAGGCTTTAAACGATCACACTAGACCCCGCTCACTGGTCAGGCTCACCTTCCTTAAGTTCACGCATGTTCAGTCCAGGCAGGGCCTCAGCCCGGAGCTTGCGACAGACACAGGAAGCCGCACGAGGCGAGCTGCCTGGGCGGCCGTTCGGAGGGTGCCGTGGCCGGCCGGGCGCTGGTTGGTGGTCAGCCAGCGGCCTGGCAGCAGGTGTTTAGAAGCTCAAAGCGGGGCAGACAAGGCTCGGTGGCAGACAGGGAGAAGCGGCCTGGCCGGGAGCTGGGATCCGGGAATCATGGCTCGGAGCTGCACTCCTGTTACCCTTAGAGGAACGCTTACTTAAAAGGGTCTTATTCACAAATACTGAGTTAATACCCCGACATCATTGCCACAGGCTCTTACGAGAAGACTCCATCTGGCTCAACACAGCGACCCACAGGGCTGCCTTCCCTGGGCAGGGAGGTCATCTCGTCCTCCTCCTCCTCCGTCTGACGTTCTATGGAAGTCTCCGGGACCACCGGTGGGGAACAAGTCGCACGGCTGTTTCTAGAGCAAAGGGGCTGCCGCGAGCAGAGGCAGGTCGTTAGCTCTCCCTCGCGGGCCAGCGCCCCTCTACAAAGCGCACCTCCAGTCCTTCTGCCCTCTGCGCCAGGGGCAGTGCGGAAGCTCCTTAAGGGCCATTTGCACGACTTGTGCCACAACAGTGTCAGGAAGCACGACTGTCCACACCGTCCGACAACAGGGTCTATTTGCATCTACGGCCTTAAAGAGAACCTGAGTCAACGCTGAATTACAGTTGATGTTGGTCAGAAATGACAGGGACTCTTTCCATGAGCGAACTTTGAAATGTTCCCTAATTTTATAGTCATGAATTCACTCTCAGGCTATAGACCACTACGATCTTAACAACCTGCTTTACACATCACTCCAAGGGCATGCTTTTGCTCAAATGTGTTTTGGCTTTTGCCCAAACCAAATAAAATACGGTACTCATCTGACCACACCAGCTCTGTTGTCAAAAATGTCCTGGCCCCTCCTCTCATGCTTCCCCATGGCAGGTACCTCGGCTGGTCCCTAGTGGCAGACTGAAGTCTGGCACATTCTGAAGCCGGCTCTGTCCTGGATGGAACTATTGGGAGGGGGCAGGCTGCTGTTGATGAATTTCACTCTCTGCAGCATAAACAATGAGGTCCTAAAGGGGGGCTGTGTTTGTTTGCTCAGGGCTTTTTCCATTAGGCTTGGTCATCAGCAGTTGGCTGGTTACATATGCAATCCTAAGATCAAATGGCTGGAATCCAATTATCCCAGCTTCCTGTCTGCAGAGCCTTGCCAGGGAAGAACACAGTAATGTCTGCCTGTCTTGTCAGGCTCCCTGGACTCAAAGTATATCATTTGGAGAAAACTAACAAACAACAGATCCTCAGATGTTTTATGGGAGAGGCAGCATGGTGCGGAGAGAGGACAGGCTGGTCCAGAATGCAAAATCTACACTCGTCCTTATTCTCCCTCTTCCTGGCTCAGCGTCTATCCCTTCACTTCCCTGAGCTCCAGTTTCTTATTTATTAGCAGGGCATCCTAACGCCAACTGCTGCGTTGATGGGAGCTTCTGGTAAGATGATATATGCAAAAGAGCTTTGAAAACCACAACAGTGATGGGGCTGATAGTAACGAGGGTAGCTGACATTTACTGAGTGCCTTCCATGAGAAGGGCACCGTGCTAGGTGTTCAAGAGAGGCTGTCTCATTTGATACTTATAAACACCTTTGGTGTTGACACCGTTGGTGATGACAGTCATATTGACTTTAATAGCAATGGCTAAGACTTCTGCAGTGTTTACCCGAGACCAGCATCCAGTCTCAGCTTGGTATGTAATCCCTGCATCATGAGCAGTAAGTGCTATTATCACTCCTTCCCGACATGTGAGGAAAGTTAGAGACAGAGGTTGGCGAATCTGCTCAAGATCGTGCTGCTGGTAAGAGGCCACAAGGAATCAAACAGAGGCATCCCGATTCTAAAAGAGGATTCATAAACTTTTCCTATACTAGGGCTAGATGTAAGTTTTTTAGGTCATCTTAGTATTATAGGGCTGACTTCCTCGGGCAGGGAGGTCCTATCATCCTCATATAATCTCTGTTGCATACCCTTCTACTTCTTCTTCTTTTTTTTTTTTTTTTTTGTTCTTTTTCAGTTTAGTTTTATGTTGTTGTTGATTTTTGCTTGTTTTTATACCCTTTGCAAATGTAAAAAGCACCCTTAGCTCAAGGGTGATAAGAAATAGGCCAATGGCTAGATATGGCCCACAGTAGTTTGCTGATGCTTGCTTTAGAAATAATTTTACTTTTCCTAATAAAAAACCCTAAAGCTCAAGGGTTTAAGTTCCTGAAGTTCAGATTTGAATCCAGTTTGTCTGCTTCCGGAAACTGTCAACAGCTTTCATGGGTGCTATTAAAATGTAAGGTATTCTCACTGGGTGAGGGATGCTGTACTCATCCCAGTGAATTTCCAAAGAGAACAGTCTTTTTCCTCTTGGAACAGACTTGGGAACAAGCTAGCAGTCTGAGATTTGGCAGACCCAGAGCCAAGTACAGTGCCCGACACACAAATCTCCACCGAGTGAAAGAATTCTGACTTGGGAATGGATTCAGTGACTCCCCAAGGTCTCAGCCATTTGCTCAGACTCTCTGGACCTTGCCTTGGAGTCCGTAAATGAAGGCAATGATACACTCCTTTATCTAGCTCGGGGGGACTCCGTAGCAGTTCATGAGAGAATTGCCACAGAGCTATTGGGGGGAAAGAAAGACGTTACGAGAAGAAATACGATCTTTACGACAAATCACTCGACACACGACAGTGGTACTGGAGGCTGTATTTACAGCTTTGAAATAAATATCTCACCAACTGGAGGCAACACAGGAAAAAGACTCTGTGACGTCATCAAGTCAATATTGTCATATCCACCAACACAGCCTCGCATTAGGCAGGGATTTTCATCCTGACCCTGGGTTTCTACTTCAGAGAATAAATGAGCTTCTTGGAAATGTATCTGACAATCTGTGCATATGTCCAGATCTTTAGGGGAAAGGCCAGAGATTTTATCTGGCTCTCAAAGAGTTTTATCGTGCCCTAAATGTTAGAACTATAATACATTTTTGCAGTGTAGTTTACACGTGATGAGGAGAAGGGGAAGATGAAACTTTCTGATGCACAGTGAGCAGTATTGGGTTTTGCAGATGCCCTTGTCAATATGATGCTTCGTTAAGCTCTCAAGATACCCATGTAGGGTCCTCCCCAAAGCAACTCACTAGTTCTCCACTGGCCCTGGTGTGTGGGTCTGCACATCCAGCCAGAGGGTTAATCACCAGTCCAGGGTGGCTGCAGTGAGGGTCACTCAGGGTAAAGCAGACCCACCACGCAGCAAGAGAGTCTCCTCTACTTTTTATTCTGCCCCAAGATAGGGCCCCCAGAGACCACCATAGCAAGCCCTGAGGTTTTTCTCCCCATTATTAGCACCTAGCAGAATTTTATTAAACAGCAGGTGTTTTATGAAAGTCTATCTGAATGAAGTTCAGGGTAATAATGAAATTGAGAACAATTACTCCTTACATTCCTAGGATGATTAATAAGGTTCTTTCCTTTTATATCTCTTGAGATACTATCTTAAGTACACCATCTATATGCACTGGTCGGTCTTTGTCAATTAGAGGGTGTTTTTACTTGCTGTTGTTTGTTGTTGGTGGTGGTTTTATGCTGAGATCCCTGGTTTGGAAATTTCTGTTTTGTGTGCAGGCCTGAGAGCATCCTTCCTCAGGGACTGTGGGTTTAGCTCCAGGGAATTAGGTTCTGTGGACCGAGACCAGGGCGGGCTGGATTAGGCTTCACAGACAGGGTCACCCATGAACTAGGTCTTGGCTTTAACTAGGGTGCGGTGGGAGAAGAACACAGTGGGCTGCAGCAGAGCAGGGAACGGCCACGTAAGGACCTGACCATTGGAGAAGGAAGTGGGACTTGGCCCACTGGTACTCATTCTGTTCTGAGGTGGGACTGTGTTGTGGGCATGGACGACATACTGATGAGCAACTGGGAACCACTTTAAGTTTCTCAGGAGCGTTGTTGAATATGGAAAATTTTCAGCATATGGAAAATTGGGAGGGGATGTTACTTTATTTTTTATTTTTGTTAGTTATTGTATGTATGTGTGTAATTTAAAAAACACATTAGCCTAGGCAGATGTAAAGGGAAAAGAATTAGAAAACAGTGTAGTTATCTGGTATGAGGGAACGGGGAATGACAGGTGGCAGAGAAAAGGAAAATGAGATAAAAGACTTTTCAAAGGAAGAGAATTTGGAAACTGAATGTAGGAGGCATAGAGGGTAAAGAAATCAGGAATGACTTCTACCGAGAGTACTGGAATAATGATGATGATGATGGTGATGATGATCATGATGGTGATACTTGGCATTTGTTGCCCAATCCTATACATTTTAGCATATGGTTTCTTAACCCGGACTTAGCACTTTTTGCCTGGCTTTCTAGCTTTGGGGACTGTATCTTTTCCCACCTATTAACATGGAAGCCATCCAAGGCCAGTGAACAACATTAATTTATTTCTCTCTCCTCTGGAAGCACAAAAACCCTTCTCAAGTGAATAAAAAATATTTGGTATCTGTGCAATAGGCTAGGGCACCTGTTTTGGGAGAAATTTGAGGCTCAGAGAGGGAAGTGGCTTGCCAGAAGCCACTCAACTGGTGGCAGAATTCAAGGGGGAATCAGAATCCATGTTTTTTTTTCCATCACACAGCCTACCGCAAGTGAAATCATCAGCCACAATAGGAAGGTTTGAATAGCAAATAAATGCCAGGAAATTAGAAAATAATAGAGACTGCTTTCCACTGAAAGGGCTACTATTAGATGAGACAGAACTCTGGAATGACTTTGGCCTTTTACTTTTATAAGCTCAACGTTTCCGGAAGGCTCTGTGTTGAGGAGAGGAGATGCAGTAATAAGGGTGACCCCAGTAAGACTACTCTTTCCTGGTTCCTTCCATTGACTCACATCCCCTTGACCAACTGCCCACTCTCTGGCTGGCTGGGACAAGAAGTCCCACCAGAAATGGTGCCTCGGCTCAACCAGTCAGGGGCTTTTCACTTGAAATTAGAAAGCCCTAGCTCAACTTCCCTTTTACAAAGCCTTAGTAATGGATGAATCACAGGCTCTTCCGTGGCAAGTTCTGAGGATGATAAAGAGACATTGCCATAGGCTTTGGAGGGAAGAATGTGGGGTGAAGAGGGGGTCAGCCTGTATTCTGGCCAAGAACTTCATCATTAAGCAATGGCATATGAGCCCCCATTTAGACCCTGTTGACCAGAAGACTATATAGGAATGATTACCATGCTAATTCAGGGGACTGAGGCTGGAATGAAATGACGTAAGCCCCTAATGTCATTCAATACTGAGAAGGACTCAATTGAAATTAAATTATCTGGTCTCAACCAAGTTTTTTTAAAAACACAGATAATGTCTGACCTTTCATCCGAGGCTCCAGACCAATTTAAACGACTATCCATCCAGGCTACAGGTTACCCACACGTTATAAAATGTCTTCTGATTTCGGAGTGAGTGTCTCTTCAAATTTGATGGCCTTGCTTCTGTCTCTTACCTTCTACACAGGCAGGAAAATAGAGTAATGATCCTCAAGATAGGCAGATCTAGGTTTGTGTCCTGGCTCGGCTCATTATTATTTGTATGACGGTTCAGGAGCTCAGTGTCTTAGGACCTCGTTTTATTTATCCACAAAATGGGGGTTATCACATAAAATAACCATGAACATAATAATAATAATAACTACCAATTATCTGCCTGGGGGTATTCTAATTGCTAGCATATACATAGTTTAAATTTAAATTATACAACCTTGTAAGTTTGGTAACATTAACGCCTCTATTTTACTCCTGAAGAAACGGAAGTTCAGAGAAGCTAATTAACTTGCCCAAACAAACTGACAAGTTGGGAAGCCAAGATTCAATCCAGCCAATACTTTTTCTGAAGGTTGAATACGATACGTAAAGGGCCAAGGGGGCACTGCCCTATCTTGGGTGCTCAACAAAGTTGAGTCTCTTCACCTCTTTGGAGGGGGAGTGTGACTATTGCCTAGGAAGCTCATGAACTGGAGCAGATGAAGAGACATCTAGGTGTTCCGTAATAAGACAACGGGGTGACAACTCGGCTTCCTGTCCCTGCTCATCACGTTGTACGTTCTCCGATTCTACAACCAGCTCCCACATCATCTGCATCTTCTCCTGCATGGGGGTCACAGCCTGTCCCTCTCCGAGTCCCACGACTGACAGAGACACACCCAGCACCGCCATTCTCACCACTGCCCTGCCCCTGGTGTCTCAACACCCTTTCTATAGGACTCTCCATGTGGCTTCGGAATTTCACATTTCACGGGATCCAGAGTAATAATGGTAACAGCTCCCCCTCAGCGAGCGCTTCCTGCATGCCTATGCTCTGCTAGTTAGGGGCTTGCACCCTCCCGGGGCTCACAACAACACTCTGGGGGATGCGTCATCATTATCTCTGTGCGAGGAAGAAAGAGAGGCTCAGGTAGTCAGGAGCCTGCCCAAAGTCACCCACAGTCAGCACTTGGTAGAGCCTGAATCTAAACCCATGTCTCCCTAATGACAAAGCCCAGCGCTTCTCAAAACTTAAGCCAGAAAGGGGCAGCCATGTAGCAAGTTCGTTAGAAAACTGAGGGACGAGGACACACATTCTGCCATCTCTTGAGCACGCCATACCACATCTTAGCCTGAGCAATCTCACTGTGGCCATCCCACACCCACGGTCCGGCCCAGCCATCAATCACTCTGTGCTCTGTGCTGTCTCAAGAAATGTCACTATTGGTGAAATGGTGGCCAGGGTTCTCTAGTAGGTCACACGGCTGGAGCAACTTCAGTCTGATTCCCCACTGCATTCAGCAAACACAAAACTTTAAGCTTAACTTCTTTTTCAAGAGACAGACACGAACCAAAAGAGAAAAAGGAAACCTTGCCATAAATCAGGGAAATAATGGTATTTTAAAACCCTAATCCTTTTGCTCCTTGTAAGAGATATGATAAACATCTTGATTTTATTCAGGACAGTCACAGAGAAATTCTCCTCTTATCAGAAGGCTGCAGCTTTTGCAGTGGGTGGAGGGTTACACAGCAGAGCGGGTGCGAGATTGGGAGAGTGCAGCGTGGACTCTGCTGACAATGAAAAGCTCCAAATTCTTCCAAAGGAGCAAATTCAGTGAATTTGTTGGACAGCTCCAGGGCATAAAAAACTTGTGTTGGGCACGAGAACAAAAAAATGACCCAGAAGGAATTGGCCACTGTCCTCCAGGAGCTCAAAATCTGGTAGGGAAGCTCAGAATGTACATAATTAATGAACCATAAGGAAAAGCATAGGAGAAGAACAAATAAAGTGCTTTTGGGGTTGGAATAGGTCAAAAACCTCATGCTGTTCTGGAGGCTGGAAAAGACATCTAGTAGAAGGTGTCCTCTGAGAAGGACCATGTAAGGGAGTTTGGGGTCCATGTGCCCAGAGGAAAAAAGAGCGGGACCAACAGCCTGACCATGAGATGCAAAGGGGAATGCACAACATGCTGTTTGCTTTGCTGGGATGCAGAGGAATGACTGGAGATAAAACTAGACAGTAGGCTTAGAAAAATGATGTGGGGCCCAGCATCTGGTAGGCAGTGGAGAATCCTTGCGGGGTTCTGATCAGGGAAACAGTGTGTTTCAGAGCTGAACACCCGGTCCAGATGAGGATAACATCAGTTGTAGAAGGATGATGTCAGGAAGGATGGAGATAAGGAAATGCATGAGGAAAAAAAAAAAAATCTGATTATATAACCAGACCAAATTTCCTCTTATTTCTGATACAATGAATAGTTTTCATAGGAAACCACTTTCTGGCTGGCCAAGAATTGGTTTTTACTTCTAATTAGATGGTATTTGGAATTAGCTTATTTAAAATCAATGAAGAACCACTGTATAAATGCATCTTTATTTGTCTGGACAGCAAACACTCCATGGAGAAAGAAGGGAGGCAAAAGGGAAAAGGTGTACAAGAGAGGGATTCGTCGGTTTCAGGGATGGTTCTTGCTGCTAAAGAGCACAGGCCTCGGGTGGGTCAGGCTCCCTCAGCAAGTGACGTGGGGGAGAAAGGCTAGCCTGGGCAGGGTCTGGGTCCCACTTCCAGCTCCCAGTAATCTCTGCGTCCTTTGGGAAATACCAGGTTAACTTCTCAGCTCCGCTTCTCCATCAGTACAGTAGGACAATGATACTTACCCCACAGGGTCTCCTATAAAATGCTTCCCCCCACGCCAGTACCTAGTCAGTAACTTGACTAATAACATCTAAAACTACTGAATCGCTATCAGCTTTGACTTCCTCCACTGACCCCATCTCCTATCACGTTCCACACATTCACTGAGCACCAGCCACACACGCCAAGCTCATTTCTGTCTCAGAGTCTTTGCATGCGCCCTTCCCTTTGCTTGACATCACATTCCCCCAGATCAACACATGACAGACTCCTCTTCGGCATTCTTGTCCCGCGTCACAGGGCTGACCTCCTTGAAGCTTTCCCTGACTCCTCCAGATAAGGTACACACCCCTGCCCCATCTCTATGTTTTATGTTCTTTACGGCACTGGCGAGTATCTACACTTGTCTAATTCATGTACTTTTGTCCCCTTGTTTATTTTCTGGCTCCTGATGGGAGAACAGACACCTTGTCAGTGGTCCTTATTCATGGGCCTCTGGCAACAGACCCCTGGCACATAGTAGGATTTTGAGAATTTTCTCTTTCTCTAAAGGTTGTAGCACTGTTGGCAGAATTAATCTATAGAAACACGTAGAAAACACAGTGAATACTTAATCACTGGCAGTCCCTATTCCTTGCATGGGTCGAGAGAATGGCTGGCTCCAAAGTGAAGAAAGACAATCTGGAAGGAAAGCAAGGAAGGGGACAGGGGTCTGAGGCTAAGTCAGTCGGGTTTCTGAGGTTCGTTCTTTGCCGGGACACAGTGGATGCTTCACAGGGGGTGGAGTCTCAGATTTTCCTTT
This sequence comes from Phoca vitulina, assembly GCF_004348235.1. Lineage (NCBI taxonomy): Eukaryota > Metazoa > Chordata > Mammalia > Carnivora > Phocidae > Phoca > Phoca vitulina. The sequence goes on from NW_022589786.1 coordinate 1,896,510, forward strand.
TAGGATAGAAGTTTTAGGCAATGGAGGAAGAGGTTTTGAAAGTAAGTGGACAGGCGTGATTCTGAGGCAAATCATCTGGAGAAATAGTTCACAGGAGTCTTATGAATGCTTTATAAAAATTAAGGAGGGGGAAGACCAAGCACCATCATAGATTTAGAAGAAAAAGCCCAGCCCAGTGGTGCCTGGGTGGCTCAGTCACTTAAGCGTCTGCCTTCAGCTCAGGTCATGATCCCAGAGTCCCGGGATCGAGCCCCGCATTGGGCTCCCTGCTCAGTGGGAAGTCTGTTTCTCCCTCTGCTCCCCCATCCCTACCCCCACCTCAAGCTTGTGCACTCTCTCTCTCTGAAATAAATAAATAAAATCTTAAAAAAAAAAAAAGGAAAGAAAAAGCCTGGCCCAGCTGCTTCAGGTTTTAGGCTGCAAAGAAGGCTCCTTCCAGGGATATAATTATTATATTAGAATGGATAATACATTACATTATAACATTATAATATTACATATTACAATCACTATATTGTCATTATTATATTATAATATTAATGAGCAGAGATGGGGGATCCAAATCTACCTGTTCCCCATCCTATCGTATGTGCGATGGGGTTCCCAGGAAATTTGTGTATGAAGAAAGGATTTTGATTTGAAAACCTAATTCTTGTCCACCCCCTGCATTTTATATGTGAGATGATGGAGGCTCCAAGGACTAAACAGAAGAGTTGAGATGAGTACCGTGTCCTGAATGCTGACGGCATCTTTCCATTGCCCCATACTCAGAAGAGACTGAGCCTAGATTTCACAAACACTTACTCTAGGCCTAACATCCCAGGGGCTCCAGGGTAAGGGAGCTGGACTCCAGACTCTTGGATGATTCATGACACCAAAAAAGGTTTCAGTCAGGAAGCACATGCTTAATGACCTCTGGATATACTGCTGTCCACCTGCCTTGAACGGTTCCTATAGTGCGTGCCCCCTGAGAGTGGCTGGGCCGGACCCTTCCCCATCCTCTGCTCTTGGGATGACCATCTCAGACGCACCCGTCCTAGGGCATGAGGCCCTAACAAAGGTGGCAGACAGGCAGACAGGTAGAAGCACACTATCTAAGAATCCTCGGCTTCTGGCTTTACCTTTAGGAGACCCTGATGCTGGAAACAGAAAATTCTCCAGCTTCAAGCACCAAAGCTTCTAAGAGATGGGCTGGGCTACCAAAGTTACAGAGAAGCTCCACAAAACTGAGGCATGGGATTGACTTTGGCATTTTATTGTATATTCAAAATTCAGTTATTAGTTTTGAGACTTAAGATTTCCGTCAATATATTATTTACATAACCATGTACAGAATGCATAAATAGAAACAGATGTGTAATTTATCAATATTTGTCAATAAATAGAGAGAATTTATTTATTACAAAAACAAGTCTGTGTTGGTGCCTGTTTTTCCCAGAATGCATTCCTGGGAACTGCATTAAAAGCAGATCATCATAAAGCCAAGGGTATTTTCCATAGAGACAAATTAGAATGAGGATCCCAGTACCTTCAAAGCTTAAGCCTCAAATAAATCATAGGTATAACTAATAATTTCATAAAACCAAAGATACAACCATCATTAAAATTTGCAATCCTTTGAAATTATATAATTAAGTTCCATGTTCTATGTAACAGGCACACATGTACATTACATGTTGATTACACAGGACACTCAGTGCATTGTAAACAGTAAGAGTGACCCCATTCTAATTCTACTTCACTGAAAATGTAAACAAAATTTAGGTGGTGACTAAATAGCATTAAAGCATAATTAACAATAATTTACACTGGCTATCAGATTAGAAAAAAAATTTTAAATTATCTGATTCAATAGCTCAGTAGATTCTTTATGTAACAGCCTTGTCAGCTGCTCGTTCATAATTAATTCATGTTTGAGTTTTTTATTTTCATAGAATATATATATATATATATATATATATATATATATAATTTACAGAGTAGGGATAATTTCGAAGACCCAGGTCTTTTTTCTCCAAATAAACGTTTTCATGGCAAAAAGGCATTTGAATTTTTGTCATGTGACTTCAAAATTTCATGAAAGCGAGGCTCATTCTTACCAAAATTAGCTTGTGGTCACCATCTCCCTCCACCGACTCCTTTAAGAACAATATCCCTTCAAATGAGAATGTTTCTGCTAAATAAATTTGCAGTGAGGGTGTATGCAGTAACCAAATGAGGAGGGGTGGATTTGGAAGAAAGAACCCCTAAAAGGTGCTCCCTTGGTATTGTTTTTCAACATGGGGAGCTCATTCTCTAAATTGGTTCACATCTTGGTGAGGAAATTCTTCTTCCTTGGGAGCCCAGGAGCATCCAAAGTAATCCAAAGTAATAATAAAAATACAAAATGGCATTTTAGGATTTACAGGATGTTTTCACAAAAATTATCTTATTTATCTCCACAACAACTTTGCGAAGTAGGCAAGAGGGATTCTTTCAGAGGCCAGAGAGGTTGAGGGTCCCACAGCGAGTCAGCAATGATTCACTGCCCATAGCACTTCTCTACCACGTCCATCTCTCCCTCCTGCTCACAGAGGTAATGGGTAGCATGTAAAGTGGAGCAGAGAGTTTGGGGGTCATCGCCAGGTTCAGGGCCTTGGGACTCAGAGTTTTGCTACTCCCTCTTTTGTATTGAGAAAGGACCATCCTCAAGACCGTGGTTGCCCCCTAAGCCTAAATGTAGTCGGCAGAGAACAGGGACTTGAAAAAGCGGAGGAGATTGGTCCGGCCAGAGTCAAGGTGCCAATTAGGACTCACATAAACTGTCTTCATCCTGGATGAGACTAGATCCCCAGTTCAATCTGATCTCCACTGACGGGCGAGAGTTCCAGCCTGGACAGGGAACATTTCAGCGTGGTGCAGTATTTCTCAACAGCAGTCAGGAGTACTAAATAACATTTCTCTTTAGAGGCTTTTTCCCTTCCCTAAGGCATGACTTTCTCCCCAATAAAAGGAAGTCTTTACAGGACAGAGGTGTTTTTTTTGTTTTTTTTTTTTGCATTTAGATGGTTTGGGGGCAATCTTTTCTTCCTTATTCCAGTCTCTTTCCTATCCGGTTCAATTCCAGAACTAAAGTCAACATCAGTGGAAATGGTAACTGGCATCTCTTAAGCAGCAGGAACAATGAGTATGATAAAGTCCTGAGATGCTATCAAATTACAGCCAAGATCACTGTTAGAACCTCACATGGCTTTGGGACACGGCAGTGTTTATTTCCCTGGGACTTTTACTCTGGGGCAGTTGGTAAGAGCCAAAGACTCAGCTTTGAATAAAAGACATCCGGGTTAATCTGAAGGGCAAAGTTGGCAAGTTCAAGAGTCTAGAAGGCCCAAATGAGGAGGGTGGTTCCTTTGAAACAAAGTCAAAAGGCAGGCAAGCCATGGCTTTTTGAGGTAGCTGAGGGATGTAGCAGCATCCTTGGTCCTAGAAACAGAAAGGGATCTTGGAGATCCCCGAGTCCGAACTTCAGTTCACAGATGTAGAAAGTGAGGTCCAGGAATGGAAGGGCAGGGGCCAAGATCCCACAGCATGTTAGGAGAGCCAGGGCTGGAATCAGGGTCCCTGACTTCAAGTCAAGCACTGTTTTCCCACCCCAGCACTGCTTAGTCCGGCCCTCCTCCACCTGCAGTGAGGGTCAAGTCTCCCCAGTGTGAGCTGCCAACAGTTCTCTCCTTTGGGAGCAACAAGGCCAGATTCAAGGCTTTTAAGCTGCTACTGTGGGCTTTGCCACAAGTTCGAGGGAAAGATTCCGTAGTCTTTAATAAACACGATAACATTGTTGGCCCTGCCCAAGGCTCTTTAGCAGAAGATGCCCGGTTCTAGTCCAAGAGGGAAGCAAACATCTCCGAGCAGCAGGGCCCAAGGCCCCGGCACTGGGGGGAAGCTGTCTTTGGCCAGCCTCCTAGGGTGCTGCCGAGACTGTTCTCCTCGGGTAGATCTCTGCTCCCATTTCTTCCATGGTAAATAAATGGAGCATGTCCTGAAGAGGACTGACACCGGCCTCAAGGAAGAGTGAGTGGGGGTCTGCAACTGACACGGTGGCTAGCCAGGAGGGCACAGGTTTGGACCCAGGCCCCGGGAAGAAAGCGTATTAGTGTTTGGCCCAGAAGAGGACGGAGACGAGACAGCGAGCAGTTTGCACATGGCCGTATCAGGCGTGAACAAGCAAGAAATACGTGCTTTTGGAACACGGCTCTGACCAAGACAGGCGCCTGGAGGATGTGTTTGACAATGTCTGTGAGCAGACACAGCAAAGAAGGCGTATTTGGAGACATCTATGACTGAGGACACAATGAGCGATCATGTTTGGAACATGAGGGAGACAAACCAGGAACAGGAAGGGGACATATTGGGGACAACAGAGAGTGCGAGGCAAGGGCAAGACGCCAGGAAGGGGGAGTGTTGGAAAATGAAAAAAAAAAAATCCCTTTGCAGGGGATCTCTGGAGGAGAAACCCCCGGAACAAGGAGGCCTCCTGTCCCCTGAGTCCCTCCAGCGCCACCTGCTGGAGCCCCAGAGAAAATCCCCGGTGGGCGTGGCTGCCTGGCGGAAGGCGTGGCGGAGAGTGGCAGCAGCGGTCCCATACACGCAGCAGCTTAGAGCCTGCCCTCTCTCGGAGGGATGGCTGTCTTCTGAGTCACTGCCCCACGGCCTAAGGGTCACTGGACTGAGCAGCCACCAAGGAAGAAGTTGCTGGAGGGTGGCAGTGACTCTCCCATTGGCCACCACACTCCACCGCATCCCTGGAGAGGGGAGATCATAGCGCCTTAGATTTGGAACGGACCTCCCCGATGATCTCAGCAAAGGGCCCACCCGGTGCAGACGAGCCCCTCGTGCCATGCAGATGGGTGGTCGTTTAGACCCTACTTAGGAATCTCCAGGGACCCGCCAGGCCTTTATTATTTTTGAGCAACTTTAGTTATTAGAAGAACTTATTAACATTCAGCCAAAATCTGCCTCCTATGATTTCAACCCAGAGGAACTTCGGTGCCCTCTGGGCCCACTCAACATTCTTCCCTCTGCTAATTACATCCTCCAAGTTTTCTCTTCTCCAGGCTACACATTCCCATTTTCTTTAATGGTTCATTATATATTATGGTTTCCGGATTATTGCCCATAATGATCACTGTCCTCTGAAAACCATCCTTATTATGATTATCTCTTGAAACAAAGTACCTGGAAAGCGCACAAATCTACACAATGAGCCTGACACGTATATATCATGTACATTTCATCATCAGTTTGGTTTACCTCTATGAATGTGGTCAACACCAAATTCATTCCTGTTAATGGCAACATGTTCTTGGCTTACACTGAGTTTGTTGCCAGTCTGTATCTTTTTGACACAAACAGCTGTCCATTTCTGTGGTTCTTTATTACATTGGTGCAGCCTATTTTAATTTAATTTAATTTAATTTAATTTAATTTAATTTATTTATGCCAAAATACAGGCCATTACATTAATCTCAGATAAATTTTGTTTTATAGGTTTTAGTCAATTGAGATCATTCTAAGTTGTAACAACTGCTACATTCAAGATATGATTATTTAGCACCCATTCAAACTAGACGGGTTTCACAAGCACAAAGATCAGATAACGTATTGCTACCTAGATCTTTCAGTTTGGTGTCATCTGCCTGTTAGGTCTTCAGGCTTCAGCCAAGATAAAAACAAACAAACCAAACAACAACAACAAAAACCCCTTGCTTAGGACAAGGCTAAAACCAAGAATTGTTTTAGGCACAGACTGTCTTCCCAGCAAACAGCTATCATTCAGTGTGCCTGAGAATAAACCCACCCATGGAAGGCTTTATCCAGTGCCTTGCTGAAATGTCTCTGCCACGCAGTAAATCTGTCCTGATAATGAAATTAGTTGGCATGAATTGTTTTTTTAATGAAACAACATTGACTCTTGCTCACAAATCATTTGTGTAATAGCTGTCTTAGAATTTTGGTAAGGTCTATTTCAAGCTATGAGTCTATAGTTTCTGGAGTCTAGCTTTAGTCTTTTTTAAGAACTGGGGCAATATTTACTGGTCTCTAGGCTGCCCTCATTTCCCCCGCCCTCGAAAGAATACCAGTCAGAGATCTTATCAACCAGTTCCTTTAATCCCCTGAGAGAATACATCTTGGCTCAGAGACAGTTAAATACTTTTCATGACTCTTGGACAGCAACCTTCTCCCTATAATATTCTCATCTTTCCAGTTGGGAGACTATTCTTATTGCAACAGAATATGCAAGATTTCTTCCCTAAATATTGAGATCTAACTATTTCTGGGTTTGCTACTTGCTCTGAACACAGCTTTTGATTCATCCTTGGCTATATATTCCTTCTTCCATGCTATTTTCAAGTATAAGCTCTCTAGATAACTCAAGATGCAGCCTCAAGTCTTTACATAGCTCTCCCCATTTTTATGCCTCAATCATTGAACATATCTATTAAAAGGAAAAAAATAAAGAACAGAAAGGAAAGAAGGAAAGAAAGAAAGAAGGAAGGATTTCTCATTTCCCATTGGCCAAATTTCCTTTATCATACTTATTATTACCATTATTAACAGTAATAAAAACAAGCCAGGCACTACGCTGTGTTATATGCCTTAATCTGTGAATTTTACATCCATTTAACAGACAAGGAAACTGAGTTTTAGAGAGTTTAAATAATTTGCCCAAGTTTCCTCAGTTAAAAATTAGTAGGATCAGACCTCACATTTCGGTCATTTTTTATACCAAAGTCTATGCTCTTAATTGTCCCGATATATCGTCACTCGTGATCTTGAGAACTGCCACAGCTAAGCCCAGTGTTCAGGTGCTGCTAGGTCTCCAGCATTTCCTTGTCCCACTGCGACACATTCCAAGGTAAACGAGGCATGTGCAGAGGTTCACACTATGTTCCACCTGTGGGAAGCCCGCAGGGTGATGTGGCTCCTCCTTGTACTGAAACACAGCGTGCCTGGGATGTTAACGCAGGACTCGTTCCTGTGAACCCCTCCTGCTCACTAAAAGAGAATCTTTGCCAAGTGGCACATATATTTTCTGTGATGCGGAACCGGGGAGATGAAGATGAAAAGGAAAAAAGCCCCGCAGAAGGCAGGAGAAAAATCGGGAGGACAGAGTCAGAGAGAGGCATTGGGTGAATACCCATATCAAAGAATGAGGACAGAGGACGGGCAACACGGCAGCAGGATGATCAGGGCTAAGGGAGAGCCACGGAGTCGGCTATGTGGAAGGCTCCAGAGCAGTTGGGGAGAATGAAGGAGGCTCTTTGAGAAGTGTTTCCAGAGGCCACATTGGCTCTCTCACACAATCCTGCCAGGGAGTCAAATAAAGATTGAGAGGACCACAGAATCACCGTTGGATGTCTGCGCCCCTCCAATTCAGGCTACATGAATGCTCAGAGTGTAGCCACGGTACCAGCAAGCGGGGACACAGGGACCCGGGAGCAAATGCATTTTTGGCTTTCGTCCGCACGTGCCTCTGGTGACTTACACCCTTTGGTGTGCCTCACTTTCCCCAACTGCTAAATGAGGAGGATTATCTAGAAGATCCTCTGCAGCGCTGACATTCTGATTCTAGGAGTAGCAGAGATGGTGGGTGACAGATACACACTTCCTGATTGGGCACCAGCTGTGTGTGGGACTGTTCTCCAAAGCTGTGGGTAATTGCTTGAATTTGGCTTTTAATATTCTATTGTTAGTATCTGATACTTTATATTCTGTAAGGAGCGAAGAGGTTTCGCTGGAAACACACTGAGGGTAATTTTTGGATTTGTATTAAAGAATCTGAAAGACCTCAATTTCGGAATCTGTGAAATTACACTGCAAAGCTGTTAAATGGATCTGGGTGGGCCAGGCTAGGATAGCTGAGATAGCACAACTTCAAACGCAACAAGACCACAACTGTCTCTCCTCAAACATATGCTTGAGCAGAAACTGGCAGAGCTGCTCGAAATCCCTGACGCAAAACATCGCTGAGAAAGAACCTCTGACATTTTAACACGAGTTTTTCAAGTGCAGTTTCTTGTTTTAACCATGTTAGTAAAATATTCTACAATTTACAAAGCATTTTTGTATCTTTTTCCGTATTTAATCTTAAACCCAAATCCCTAAGGAAGGAGGGTACAGAGTATCATTTCAATTTCAGAAGAGGACGAAGATCAATGTAGGGGCATGGATTGACTGATGGGGAGCGTGGTGGGGCCAGTGCTATAAATAGGCATTCTGCCTCCCAAACCAGGAATTCTGTCCTCTGGGGATGTGGAAGTCATCCGTGTGGAGGGAAGAGTTTTGTGGTGAAGTTTAATATTAACAGTTCATGAAACAGACTTACAATTACCCGTGTTCCAGAAGGAGGACGAGGGGAGGAGGAGAAGGGAAAGAGGAGAAAAATCACTAGCTAAGCCATCTTTCACAAAGTGGTCTAAAGGTTATGTGTGTCAGAATTATCTTGGGAAGCTACAATAAATTCAGATTCCCAGGATCCACACCTGGTCTCTGTCAGTAGGGGTGGGAAGGCAGGGGTCGTGGGGCAGCAGACATCTGCATTTTTTTTTTTTAAGATTTTATTTATTTGAGAGAGAGAGCAAGTGAGCACGAGTATGTGCACATGAGTCGGGGGAGGGGTAGAGGGAGAGGGACAAGCAGACTCTCCACTGAGCAGAGAGCCCACTGGGGGTCTCTGGACCCTGGGATCACAGGACCCTGGGATCATGAACGGATGATGCTTAACTGACTGAGCCACCCAGGTGCCCTGACATTTGCATTTTTAAAAAATGCTCTTGGGTAATTCCCGGGCACATAGGAGTATAAGATTCCCTGAGCAGGTGTGTAATCCAGTGATCGTACTCACACCTGAGACAGCGCTTCGGGCCAGAGACTTAGGGGGCTGCAAAGAGGAAGTACAGGTGAGCAGTAAGGGCCAGAGCTGCAGCAACAGGCACTCAGAGATGCTCCACAAGAGATGAGAGTGGAAGCACTGAAAGGCACACAAATGGCGCATTTTAGCAAAGTGGACGGGGGATAGTTACTGGTTTTTATGACATTGACGGTGAAGTAAGATTTGATGGTGAATCATAAATATGAGAATTTAAAAATGTAAAGAGCTACACAAAGCAATTTTTTGTAGGTGTTCTTTATGTGATGAAAAAATAGAATGCTTGGGTACAAATAGCCGATAAAAATTAATTGAATTGTCTAGAAACAGTGAGCACAAAGACTTGTACTAAGTTATCAGTAAGTTCAATCACTCAAAAGGCAAGGTCCTAGGCCAATTTCTTCATTTGTCTTTAGATTTACTATCAACCAGAATAGAATATGGACTCTGAGACCCAGTATTTCCCAAACATGGGATGTGCTGCCCAGGTGATATGTCAAACAATGGGCACAGCATTCAATTATTTGAATCACACTAAGGGTATTTGATACTTCTTCCACTCATTCTGCTTATTTTATTTTTTATATATTTTTTTAACGATTTTATTTATTTATTTGACAGAGAGATAGAGAGAAAGCACTAGCAGGGGGAGCGGCAGATAAAGGGAGAAGGAGAAGCAGGCTCTCCACTGAGCAGGGAGCCCGACGTGAAGCTCGATCCCAGAACCCTGGGATCATGACCCAAGCAGAAGACAGCTGCTTAACCTAGTGAGCCACACAGGCGCCCCTCATTCTACTTATTTTAAAGAGAAAGACTCAGTTGCCCCCCACTCTGGCTTTAGCAAGCTTCTGATACCTAACAAATGGAGAACAGGCCTTAGGCTCAGAGCCTATGGCAAGCAATGGGATCAAGTTATATTTTAGTAATAATAATTTATACAAATAATAATTTTTGTTTTCATTGCATTTACATTTAAAGGATTCTTCTCTACGTGATTTTTCATTCAAGGTCATGATACAGTTTCCTTTACAAATACATTTATTTAGATTAAAAATGTATTTAAGGGAACCTGGGTGGCTCAGTCGGTTCAGCATCCAGCTCTTAATTTTGGTTCAGGTCATGACCTCAGGGTTGTGAGACCAAGCTCCACGTTGGGCTCCACACTGGGCGTGGATCCAGCTTAAGATTCTCTCTCTCCCTCTCTCTCTGTCCCTCCCCCGCCTTAAAAATAAATAAAAACTAAAGCCTCGCTTCCCCTGTTCCTGTCTACTTAAAAAAAAAAAAAAAAATGCAACATTTAAAAAGAAAAGAAAAGAAAAAAATGTATTTAAAAGTAAATAGTAAATAATAGCATGAGTAGAATGCTGATATGGTAAAAGCTGTGAAAGTCGCAGGCAGGTGACAAAAATTCCTATCAGACAGACGAGAAAACGGACTTGCAGGGAACACAGAATCCTAGCAAGGACAGAATGCACCACGTCCACAGGGTGGAAACTCTGAAATCACAGCCAGCACGCGTTCTGCTCTTTTGTGCTACTTGTAGAAAATACCCAAAGAGCTGAGTCTGCACAGCTGGAGATGCCTACCCTCTGGCCTCTGGACAAAATGTGTTCCCAGAGCTTTTTAAATTCCATCACCGACCTCAGACATGCCCATGTTTCAGCATGCCAAAGGGCAAGATCGGATCGGTGGGCACAGCTTGTTCCATCCTAATGCACCTCTTAGCCCACTTCTCCATATGCACATATCACTAAGGTCAAGCCACTCTCCTGGTGAGATTTTCTTTTTTTCCATCATCAACCACAATTCCTAAAGGACAAATAAAAGGACTGGAACTTTGAGTCTTCGGGGAATCAGACTGACTGCCCGCTATTTCCGCTGAACTCTTTCAGTATGACTGAACCTAAAAATATGTCTAGGAGAAAGTGCCCCAAAACTATGAACCCATAAGAAAAACAGCCAACATTTATTATGTGCCACTCACTGTGCAAAACAAATCGTGGTGTTACTGGATATAATTTTCACCACAATCCCCTGACCTAGGTTTTATTATTTACAGGTTCTGGTGGAGTGGCACGAGGCCTTGTAACTTGTTCCAAGTCAAACATGTGTCACGAGGGGAGCCAGGATCCGAACTGGGCAATCCAGCGAGAGTCTCACTACTCCAGCATACCTCCAAATGTGCGCCTTCACTGGACCAGCTCCCTTGGTCCCGCCCAGCCACTTCAGGTAAGAAAATGGTCTGCTCTTGACAAGCTGCCCAGGTGAGGAGAGAGCATGTCAGGTGCATAAGAGTACTTAAGATCCCTCGTGATGAACTAAGCTTCCAAGAGAAGGAGAAGCAGGTGGTAAGGGAGCCCCAAGGGGGAAGTGACTGGTTATTGCTCAGGGATTGAGGGGGCAGGGATCAGGGAAGTTTAGAGTGCTCATGTTGGAACTGTGCCTTGAAGGATGAGTAGGCTTGTGCCAGGCAGGAAATCGAGAAAGAGCTTTTAAAGCAGCAGAAATAATCCAGAGGCCAGAGAACTCACTATTTATTTGGGGAAAACTGATCAGTCTCGCATGTACGTTGCACAGGGAGTTAGGTCGGGAAAGAGTTGAGGGAAATGAACTGGACAACCAGATTGGGTCAGGCAAGAAGGGCTTTATATGCCCTTCACTCTCTTCCACTGCAAGTCCCACTATGTTGCTCAAGGTTGTTCTATTATAACTCAATCCAGCTGGCATTTTACAGTTGAAAATCCTACATGCCTGAATGGCCTTTCCACCCTCTTGAATGATACACATGAAATAGGCTGTCTCACCTATATATTCCACACATATACCAAAAGAAAATCAGAGGCAGAAAAAACAAATTATAATTTGTAATACTGTCAGGAAAAGGTCACCCTAAGATTACCAAATATGTGCATAGCTTTGAGTTGAATCCTAGAGCCCATTCTTTTGGAAAGGCATGGGCAAACTGGACTGAATGCAGAGGAAGTTGCCCAGGATGGTTTGATTGTGTGTGTGTGTGTGTGTTGTTGTTGTTGTTGTTGTTGTTGTTTCCAAGGGCTCAAACCATCAGAAAGAAATGGGATGGTAATATCTTGACTATGAGCTCCTTAAAGGCAGGGATCTTGCCTGTCTAGATCTCTGCCATGTTCCCACTGCCTGTCCTTAGTAGACGTGTAAATAGAGGCAACCAATGTATGAATAAGTGAGAATGAGCTAAGAGTTCTGAGACTCAGATTCATATCTTAGTTCTGCGGATACAGCAGCATTCTCTTTAGCAAACATCTTAAGTCTTTGAGCTTCAATTTTCTTGTCTGTAAAATATTGGGTTCATCAGTCTATTTCAGGTTATTCTCTTAACAAGACTAACAAATAACCCCATGGAGTGGCCACAGGAGACACTGGAGGGAGGGGGTTGATGGCCGTGTGCACACACATGCGCATATGAGCATTTGTTTTAATCAAAGCAGTCATGGTTTCACTATTCACAATCCCAAGTAAGATTCCATTTGAACAAAAGATTTCCACACCTGAAAAAAAGTGTTTAAGAACTGCTGGACTACTTGAGCTCTGTTATCACTTCCAGCTATATAACTCTAAGTTTTTATAATGTTATGATATAGAGAAGTAAAATTTGACCAAAATCTGCAACGGCGAGGGCTGTTCAAACAGTAGAATATCTCGCTTTGGATCATAAGGAGCTGCCTCTCCTCGGGAGGGGAGATAGATGGCTATCAGATAAGTTGTAGAAGAGATCATTGCCCGAGCTGGAAGATGTGACCAGATCACTTCTGAAGCCTTTCTCGTGTCTAAGAACCAAAAGTCCGATATTCTTTCAAGAGCTTTCAGTTAATAAGTATAGAGCTTAGTGGTTTACAGCAAGGCCTTTGAAATCAGATGAATGTGTGAGAACCCTGGTCCTCACCCTCACCAGCTGTAAGACTGGCCAAATTAATCTCTCTGAGTCTCAGTTTCCTCATCAGTAAAATGGCAATAATAATAATACCTGCTCCATAGAGTATATAAAGGACTCGGTAAGATGGCACATGTAATACACTTAGCTCAATACGAGGCATATAAAACAATGTACTATATGTTGGCTAATTGAACATAATAATAAAAAAAATAAAGCAATGTTCAGTAAATGGTAGATGCTACAATGATGATGATATAGAAGGAGAAGGAGGGAGGGGGAGGAGAGGGGGGAGGAGGAGGGGGAAGGGGAGAAGGAGGAAGGAGGGTGGGGAGGAGGAGGGAGGGGAGAAGGAGGGGATGTCTGGATCAGGAAACCAAATTATGCCTGAAGCAACTAAGTATTATACATGACAATCATATATATGTGTATGTGTGTGTATCCACGTACGTATGTGCACACACACACACACACACACACACACACTCCTTTCCCAAAAGCCAGAAACTTAAAAGCAGCCAATGCCAATTCACAAAGAGAGGAACAAATGACATTAAACCAGCCAGCAAAGGAAATAAAAGTCTGGAAAGAATAAAGGAACAGGAGCAGACACCAAATATATTTGTTTGTCAGGTTTATCAAAATATAGATTCACTCATTTCTTAGAGAATAAAAGGCTCTCCAAGAACAATTCTTACTGTGAAATGTTTCTCAGAATCTTGTTAAAAATAACCTGAAATAGGCATGGAAACAAGAAAAGACATTCAGAAATCATTTTGTGAAAAGTAGGTTCTTGGCTCTTTGCTCGAATATAACCCAGAACGCACACAATTGTTTATTTCTATAACCAGAAGCCGTTTGCTGGGTTTCCTCACTCAGGACTTGGAGACGATTTCACAGCATTTCTAGTAGAACAGCAGCTAGAACTTTCTGCATGCCTCCTTTCCCCACAGTTCCCCTGTCCTTGCCGGCAAAGTGCTTCTGAACCTAGTGCTCAGAAACTATCCTGCCCCTTATCAGGAGGGTATTATGGTGGCACCAAATCATTTCCCTTCACCACCCGTTCTGACAATAAACCAGTGTTCCAGCAATAGGAGCCTTGTTCTATGAACCTGTGTTCCTGAATTTTTGCCTCCAAAGATGATGATTATGATCATGAGAACACAATTTATCAGTAATTTACATGTTCCAGGATCCATACGTACAGGATCTCACACAAGCCTCACCACAGTCTTATGAGGCAAGAACCATTTTGCCCCAGAAGAAACAGAGGCACAGAGAGGTCAAGCAACTTGCCCAGGGTCACACAGCTTCAAGGTGGCAGGACCTGAAGTCAAACTGCTGTCCATCAGATACCATGTCCTATGCTTTTAGCCATGACACTAAACCATTCTACCGGTACTCTGGTTCCTCCTAGGTTGTGATCCCGCCTTGTTATTTCCAGAGCCTGAAGTCCTGGGCCTGACATCTCTATGTGAAAAAGGAAGAACATGAAGACCACATTGAAGGGGGTGTCTCTTTAAACCCAGCCTCGGGGTCCTTCTCCATAAACATATTTAAATAGCAATTGTGTTCTTATGAAGGGCTCGAACGATAGAAATTTATCCTGACGGGTGGATGACAATGTTTACTTCAAATGGAGTCTCAGGCACCAAATCAGCTATGTAGCACTGAGCATCTATCGAGCCTGGGGAGGAACTTTCTTCCTCAGATATGTCTAAATTTCCTACCGTCCACAGACTACCAGAGGAATCATAAACCAAAACAAAATGGCCCCTGAAATTAACGATATTACCTCTGGCACATTTCTTCCCACTGGCAATCTTTCCAGAAGGTCTCCGGCTTCAACCAAAGGAAATATTACGCTGGTTGAAGTAGGTTTTGCTCCGTCTTGAGTTTAACTGAACAGTGGGAGGGCTTCTTGCGGTTCTGTACCTCACACAACCACAGAGGAAGGGTCTCAGGGTGTCTCAGACGACCCACTGCCTCCTTGGCCATGCTAATTCAGTCAATGCCTCAGTGACCGATGTCCATCACCACTCCAATGTGGCTGGCGGTCATCCAAGTTTCTCCTTCTGTTTTATTCTACTTATTCTCTACTTGATTCTCCTTATTAAGAACACCCTAATAAGGCAGTCCATTCCATTCTATGCTGAAATACATACTCTTAAAACTTCAATCTTCTGTCCCTACTTCTCTCCCCTGGGACCTTGCAGAACAAGCCAGACCCCTTTCTCCTGTAACAGTCCTTAGATAAATAAAAACAATGCTTATGACCTGAATCTTCTCTATGCTCTAAGCTTAGCATCCCTTGTTCCTGATGTGGTTGCTCCTATGTCATTAATTCTGTAAGGAAAATCACGGTGTTTGCCCTCTTCTGGACACACTCTAGTTTGTCGATGCCCAGTGTAAGATGGAGCTTTGCTGCCTCTATGGGCCAGGGACCTGCATCCGTGCGCTGTGGACCGAACACACGTTTACAAGGAGTATGGTTTTCCGGTGGGTCTCTTGTGTGCTCTGGAGGCGATTCTTTCCTGAGCAGCTGCTCTGACTAAACTGGGAGGGCTGTGTCCCTGCCAGGTACATGCTGGAAGGGAACAGGCTCAGAGAGCCTGCCTGCTGGAAAGGGCTCGTCTGCAAGGTGACCGCCAGCACACTAACCTCAGGAATTCAGGGCCCTTCTTTGCAGCAATAACACCAACTGCCTTCTACAAACAAAACTACAAGGTGTTTTGGTCTGTTTTTGTTTTTGTTTTTTTTTAACCTGTCTTGTCTTGGTAACGGATGTGAATTAAGAGGAGCCACACGGTGCAGGGGCCACACTGACGTGAGCAGGTAAAACACACTCCCCTCCTGGCACTGAGAAAAGACCCCTCTTGCCGGCCCCTGGCTGTGGAAAGGAGATTCTATGTTGCAAAGCCCAGAGGATTCGTTTACAGCAGGGTTTCTCAACCTTGGCACTATTTTGAAATTTGGGGCCAGACCATTCTTTTTCGGGGTGGGGGCAGGGGGCTGCCCCATGCATTGTGGGAAGCTGAGAAGCAACCCCAGCCTACATGGACTGGGTGTCTGTAGCGCCCACCGGTTGTGGACACCAAAGATGCCTTGAGACATTGCCAAATATCCCCCAGCATACAACATGGTCCCCAGTTGAGAACTAAGGGGTTATACCCACACTACCTCAGTAGTTTAAGACACGGAGCGAGCCCTAAACCTGAAGCATTACCTACAACTTCCCTGTTTTGCTTTTTTTTTAAAAGACTCCATTCATCCACCTGAGAGAGAGTGAGAGAGAGAGTGAGAGATAGAGCACGAGAGCTGGGTGGGGGGCAGAGGGAGAAGCAGGCTCCCCACTGAGCAGGGAGCCCAATATGGGACTCGATCCTGGGACTCTGCAATCACGACCTGAGCCGAAGGCAGAAGCCCGGCCGAGCCACCCAGGCACCCCTACAGCTTCCCTGTTTTATTGGTGTGGAAAGAGACGATGGCTGCTCGGTGATCAACCGAGGCTTCCTGCTCTCTCTGCTATACCAGGGGTCCTCAGTACTGCTGTACATCAAAGCTCCTAAAACACGTGCACTTCTGGTCCCCAAGTGAACCCATTAAATAGACTCTCTACAAGTGGAACGCAGGCTCAGCTCGTAAAAGCTCCTAATGCCTCCAGTGTGATACAAGGTCAAGGGTCAGAGCAGCACACCACACTGCCCCCGTTCGTGACCTCGGACCACCTCAGGCATCTTTGGATCCGGCTGTGGCTTGGGAGTCTGCCCCGTGGAGCAGCACACATGATCCGTCTGTGCCGTGGCACCGATCCGGGGGCCTGGTACAAAGAACCCTAGAGCCCTAGCCACCCGCACGCCTGCGGAGCCGAAGGGGAAAAGCAAATACACACGGAACGCGCCCAACTTGTTGGACATGGTTATCATGTTTTAGTTTGGCTCAGAGACGTGCCTACAGGCTATTTAAAAGCCAGAGGCATATTCAACATGACAGCCCCAGTTGTTCGGCACAGGGCACAACGTACCCAGGAAACACGTCTCATCTCATGGCGCTTAAACAATTATTTATAAACAGCCTGATTAATTTATCTCTGGGTTTTTCTTCTGGCAGAGGGAGCTCTGCCTTCCTTGTCTGAGGGCAGTGTTTAGAACACAGAGATTTCTCTTGACTCATTTCTTAAGAAATGCTTATCAGGAAGCTGAGAAAATAACTGGAGAAGTTTGTTTAACCAAGATATGAATGATGTTGTATATACAATTATAGTAACAGCCATTGCACCGGCTTCCGTTCAGGGAGCGCTTTCTGTGCAACAATAGGAGCTGGACTCAGCTCTGCACATCTATTATATTTCACCTTAACAAGTGCCCGAAGAGATGGGTCCTAAGAGTATTCCCATTTTACAGATAAAGGAACGGAGACCCAGAAACGCCTGGGCTACGGGTTAAAGGTGATATCAATAGTAAATGACGAGTCTTGGGACTAAAAGCCAGGCATGCCAAACCTCAGCACTTCAGCCCTTATGCTTTTGGTTACATACCAAAGTTCACCTTCTTCTAAGTCAGGGGTGGGAACTTTTCCTTGAAAAATGTCTCCGTGGCGGGAATAACGCTTAGGCCTCAGCATTTTGGTCCAGAAGAGGGCATCCTGGAAGGCAGCTTAAGCCACTTGATTACTGAACTCAAGACAAGGGGAGCTCTTCTGATGTTGTTATTCTGCCCATGTTCCTGGTGTGATCCCAACAAGCACGACGTTTCCTGAGAGGCTGCTTTAGGTTGTGATTGGGAAGGACTGGGGACAGGCCACCTCCTTGGTTGTGTGAGCAGCGCAGCCAGACAGAAACCCAGACCTTGGTTTAATGCTCTGCTTGTCGCCATCTTGAAATTCTTAAGAAGTTTATCTTTGAACCTGTGAGGTCTGAAGGGACAATGGAACATGCACGGGTGACAGGTGGGCACTGGTGGGCACAGACTACTTGTGCCTATGTGTATACGCCATAGCCCCTTGCTGCCTCAAAATGTGAATGACGCCCCATGAGCACACAATTCTGGTTAAGATTAACCATCGTAAAGATTAGTAACTAACCTCAAGCAAGCATGGTGAACACATTATATATAGAAAGCACTTTCCCTTTTCCCATGGTCTCTCTGTCAGCAACTTCTACAACATGTTACCACCGAGTCTTACTGAATTTCCACAGATCATGGGTCCACCAGAATCCTGCGCTCATGCTTCTTATCAACACATCTATGGCTGAATGACTGGGAATGCAGACAGCCCTGAGAGGCCACGGTTTCTGTTTGACTGGAACTTGTCCAATGCAGGAGGAAGGCAGTGCTGTGCTAAGAAGAAGGAACCAACAAAAAAAAACCCTGTCTTTTCTCACTCATGGTGCTCCCCCGTATTAGCCAACCACTTCTGCTGAAAATACCAGCACAGAAAGAAAGGATAAGACATGGCCGACCATGGCTCCTTTTCCCTTTCAGTGCTTCCTTACTGATCAGGAAGCTGAAGGAGGCAGAGTGTCAGCAGAACGTGCGTGTTATCAAGAGGTGAAGTAAAAACAGTCGCATCAGTTTTGTGCACTGTCTGGTAAAAACAAAATACATACGCACGCTTGAATTGAGAAATCCGATTCGTGTGATTTGTGTCACTTTGGTGATTCCTTATAAACAAAATGTTCTCGTATTTGCCCTGAAAACTGGTACTGTATACTATACAGAAGAATGGTAAATTTTTGCTAATAATTTAAAATTATATTTTATTTTTCTCCTGGAGGAGAGGTGAATAGCAAAGAAAATACACCATGACATGTTGAGAGAAAAACTGCAGATGAAAGAAAAAGGCTTTACATTTTAATACTTTCGATGAAAGATCTTACCTGCCCTTTGACCAAGGGGCCCTGTATTTGCATTTTGTGTTGGGCCTGCAAATTATGTAGCGAGCCCTGGAGGAGGCTGGAGGAGATAAGGCAAGGTCATCCTCACCCATCTTTGATTCACCCAGATTAAGTCTGGCATTGGCTCAAAACAATGAGGGAAATGTTGAATCCAATTGTAACCTCCAAAGTTCAAGGTAATAGCCACAAAATAGCTTTTAAATGTCAAACAACTTTTCAACATTAGCAGAAACCTCCAAGCATCCAAAGTAAAATCAAACCTAAATTACTGTCTCATCCATGGGTAATCTTCCAACCCACAGTGTGAAAATCTCTGTTTAAAAGGGAAATTCTGGTGTGTTGACATTGAAAATTGGCAAGTGATGTCACAGTGAAAAAAAACAATGATTCTGGTTATGGGATTAATAAATATTTGTTTAAAGTGGCGAAAATTTATTTGACTATACACGTTCCAGGTAAGCAACAGAGTCTGATAAGAGCGTCCATTCATTCAACCAATAAGCATATGAACTGAGCCATGTGCTCTACCCTGGGGAAACTTTTGGGAATAAAACAGACATGTTACCTGCCCTCATGTACGGACAGTCTGACTAAGGAGACAGATAATAAACAAGTCAACAAAAAATAAATACAATGATAAATTCTGATAACTCTTATTTATAAAGGAAACAACAAAAAGCAATAGCCTAGAAGAATTTTTTTCTCCTACTGTTTTTAGTAGAACCCTCATTCTCTTTCCCTCTTTCTCACTTTTAATCTCTATCCTCATATTTTCCACCTCTATTGATTCCATATTTAAACCTGAGCATACTAATCTTGTGCACGGGAATATCAAAGACTTCTATAACACATCCATTAGAATTGGCTTATTTATTATTGAGCTTTGGTTGGTAAGAGTAAGTCCGGGGAAAAGCATACATTGCCTCATTCCAGAGAGAAGGCTCTAGAGCCGTTTTGTCCAATAGAACTTTTTACAATAATGAAAATATTCTACTTATAATATGCGGTTACTGAATCCTTGGAATGTGGTCAATGGTTACCCTATTGGATAGCACAGCTCTAGAGATGCCCAAGTCAACAAAAAAACTGTTTATCAGGGGGGATTGAGGGTAGGTAATGGAGGATAGTAGCCAAGAGCCAATTTAGATAGACAAGAAGTTCTTTGGGAAGTGCTTGCAGAAGTTCTCAGGCTTCTGAGGAACAGGATGCGTGTCCTAGGTTTGGGCAAGGTCTAAACTTGGAGAACCACAGGAGCTATCTAAGCCTGGCCTGAGAGCAGAGAACTCCATCCTGAAAGCTAAACTCTGCGTGCCATCTCTGCATTGCTAAGCATGCAGTCTTAGCTATTTACCTAACTTATAAATAGTCTGTTCTCATAACATAATTATCTCTCCCCTGAGGACGGAGCTTTGCAGTTAGCAAAGCAATTTCACCTCCATTACCTCGTTTGATTTTCACAATGAGGTAGTGAGATAGGCAGGGCAGGGATTATTTACCCAAGAAGCTAAAACTGGAATCCTCAGTGGATTTCATGTAGAGAAAAATATCTGTTCTAAGGTTACCGTCAGCGCCACAAATCCAAGATCATAGGGGCTAATCTTCATAAAGACAGTTAAACAGAAGAGAAGCGAGACCAGGGAAAAGGGACAGAAGCATTCCTTTACTCCTTGCAGGCACTTTACTAGGCTCTGAAGACTCAGAAGAGAACAGCCCCGGCAAGATCCTTGATATTTATCCAAGGATAATGGACAAAGAACTCCAGAATCAACCCCCCAAAAAACTCCAAATCACATCAGGCTGGCTTGTTCCTATCTCCTGCCACACTGTGTGGTCACAGCCTATGTGATCACACTTCACCTCCCAAGGGGCCAGAGTCACTTGGCTGGAAGAATGGCTGAGCTGAGGCAACTTCCAAAGGAATTTTACTAGTTCAATCACATAAAATTATTACCCTTTAAGAGACTCTAAAAGGATCTAAGAATTATAATATGTGTCATAACCCAGAAACACAATCAATGCCAGCACACGCTGGACCATTCCGAACCACTGGAGTCAGAGTCTGTGGTTTTCCAAGTTTAACACACGTAAGAATCATCTCGGCAAAAATGTCATTTTCCCTAACTTGCCCGAGTTCCATGAATGGGGTCTGGGATCTGTGTTTTTACTAAGCTCCCAGGTGATTTTAATGGCAGTGGTCTACTGGCCATATTTTGAAGGAAAAATGATCAAAAGAAATAATAATAAAGGTTACAAATAAGGGGACATGATCGTGTTCTCCAAACCTTTAAGAATATTGCATGGAGAGTAATGGGAGAATGAAGAAAAGCCTCAGAAAGGACAAAGAACTAAAACATACAGGAAGATGTAGCCTTGTTTTCTCTTGCTCAAGGCAGAACTAGGGCCAGCAGGCAGAAGGCGTAGGGATGAAGATTTCAACTCAATATAAAGAAGACCTTTTAAATGCTAGAGTTACCCAACCATTGAGCAGGCTCATCAAGTACTATGATTCTCTCGTTGCAGGAATTCAAGCAGCGATTGGATGACCCTCATCAGTGATGATGAGGAAACCGTTGGTTAGGTAGCAATCTCTTCAGCTCCCATTAAACCTTGTCCACAACCCCAGCGATGTCCACTGTGCTGTAATTATTTACTTATGTGACTCTTTGTTCAGTTAGGCTGTGAGCTCAGGGAGAATCCGACTCTCCTTTATCTTTCTATCTACCACCTCATACACAGTGCCTGGCACATTAGGTGCTCAGTACACAGTTACTGTGAATCAAACCTCAAAACCTAATAAATCAAGTCCCAGAATCTGCAAACCTGGTTTTTGATGAGTGTCCCATAACTTCCAAAGAAAAATTTGGATTTTTTTAGTATTCTCTTCTGCTTTCCACAGTGAACCCTTAGGAATATCTCTGATTTCTCCTTCAGTAAAATTTTAAAATTTCCTTTAACACATGTCTTGTTTTCATTTTGTACTTTTTAGTAACTTCAATTACTGCTTCTGTGGATGATGGTATTTTTCCTAATCCACACTCTAACTGGTGATTTCTAGGATGTAGGAGTCACTGAATGTTGGGTTAGTTATTCAGTATCGGGACTTCCTTGTGAAATGTCTTAGTTTTCATGGTTTATAGTGGATTTTCCTGGTAAAAAATCATATTGTTCATAGTCACAGTTTTGCTCTTTTTTTCTCTGATTTTTATATTTCATATTTCTCCTTTCTGTCGTTTGGATTTTATATGCAATGCTGAACAGCAGAGGTGACAAGGCAACCTCGTCTTGTCCTGGACTTGAGTGGGAATGCAGCCAATGTCTCCTCACTAGGTTATTTCTTCCTCTCTCTGCCATTATGTCTGATGGGAGTTTCCTAGAGTGGGAAAGGTGACTTCTATAAGACTAAGAGAGAGGTTGGTGGATGGGGAAAAAACTATAGAGCCAGGTTAAAGATGCGACAAGGAGAGAGAAGCTGGCTCCAAAATTTGCTAAGAATCAGTTCACACCCATGATGAACCTCTTAGAATCCATTGCCCACATGATGGCATTATACCTCTTACTAATATATGTGGGTATACAAATTAAAACTGCCCAAGAAACATATATTATGACAATAATTCATGTTTGGAGACTTTTTTTAAAGATTTTATTTATTTATTTGACAGAGAGAGAGAGACAGCGAGAGAGGGAACACAAGCAGGGGGAGTGGAAGAGGGAGAAGCAGGCTTCCTGCCGAGCAGGGAGCCCGATGGGGGCTCGATCCCAGGACCCTGGGATCATGACCTGAGCCGAAGGCAGACGCTTAACGACTAAGCCACCCAGGTGCCCCTGGAGACTATTTTTAAGAGGCTATGTAACCTACATATCTAGACAAACTACTTCATCAGCCAATCAAATGGTATGTTCACTTCTATTTTGATCATGAGCTGGATATTCCAAAGATGCTTATCTCACAGAAAACCAAACATGACCACAGACATCTCTAATTCGTTCAATTTGAGTGGTCAAAGTCCACTAATTAGGACTGTCTGGCAAAAACACATTTTATTTCATTGGCTGCCCATATGTTTGTTCAATAATAAGATGTTGCAAATAAATCTTTAAAAAAAAAAAAAAAAAAAAGGAGGGCAGAGGCACCCAGGTGGCTCAATCAATTCAGCAGCCAACTCTTGGTTTTGGTTCAGGTCATGATCTCAGGGTCCTGGGATCAAGCCCCTCGTGGGGCGCTGAGCTCAGGGAGAAGTCTGCTTGTGGATTCTCTTTCTCCCTCTGCCTCTGCCCCTCCCCCTACTCATGTGCTCTCTCTCTCAAATAAATAAATAAATCTAAAATAAATAAATAAATAAAATAAAGTGTTGCATAAGTCAAAGGATTACAAGAATAGGACCAAGACTGGAAGGCCTACTATTCCAACCACTGAGGCAGACTGTCCTATTTTTAGTTCAACCTGGAAAAGTAAAATTCTATTCTGTCAAAAAGACTTTAAAAGAAAAAGGCCCCACAGTTTTGGAGTGTTGTCATGACCTGGCTCTCCCCAGTGTGATTCTTGGGTTGCACACTAAGTCCTCTATACGTTATAGATTCTCAGGGAAGATTTTTTTTTTAAGGGCAAGATAATTTTCAATTTTGAGTGTTTTAATCTTTCATTAACCTGAAGATAATCACGAAGACTTTGTGGGACCTTGGGTCAATTCTGTACCCTCTTTAAACCTCGGTTTTCTCATTGTTAAAATAATGGTAATTATAATGGCAACTTATTTGGTTGCTGTAAAAATTAAATGCAACAGTGCATTCAAAGTTCTTAAATACAGTAACTGGCACATTTTTCTGGAATTATGCTAGGCATCATAATCATTATTATTAATAACAAAGAATGACATAAATTTGTCAGTGAATGCTTTGCATGAGGAAAATGAAGTTGTACTTATCAAATTCCAAATTCTATTCTATTCTATTTTATTTTACTTTATTTTTTTAATTTTATTTTAAAGTAATCTCTACCCTCAATGTGGGGCTCAAACTCATGATCTCAAGATCAAGAATCACATACTCTACCAACTGAGCCAGCCAGGTGCCCCTCAAATTCCAAATTTTAAACACGCAGCAGGATGTTCAGGCATCATCCTACACTTCTGTGATTTACATTCTGTCCCTGTGGTTGGATTTTGCATTTATTTAGATTGAACTCCATATTTTCAATATCAGCTGATTGGTTCTTCTTTTTTAAAGCTTTAAGTCTGCAGTTTAATATGATAGTTCTCCCTGAGAGTGACAGAAAGCGTCCAGATTTAGTAACATGGTAGATGACAGTTCCACTTATGGACATAGAGGAGACTCTGGAAGCTTGGAGTAGGTGGGTGGGTGGGATATATAAGAGAATTCTGTTTAAGGTACATTAAATGTGAGATTCCTAAGAGGCACCTATGTGAGGCTGTCAAGGAAGCAAATTGGGTATTGTGGTGTGGAGCTTAGAGGACGGCTATGATCTAGAGCTATTAATTAAAGAGAGATTGATGGCACAAAAGCCATGGATGGTCAAATCACATTAAGTGAGAATGTCATTTGAGAAGAGTATAAAGAACCGAGCCCTGAAGAACTCTAACATTTAGAGGCCAGAGAGAGAAGGAAGAACCCACAAAAGATACTAAGAACGAGTTGCTGGTGAGTCAGAGGGCAAACCAGGGAAGTATACTTTTTAGGAAAATTAATGTGAAAAGTATTTCAAGAAGGAAGACGGGTTAACTGTAAGAAGTCAAATCAATAGTGCTTTCAAAATTTGAAGTTAGCCCGGTGATGGGTATTAAGGAGCGCATATACTGCATGGAGCACTGGGGGTTGAACAAAAACAATGAATTGTGGATCACCGCATCGAAAACTGGTGATATATTGTATGGTGACTAACATAACATCATAAAATAAAATTTTTAAAAAAAAGTTAACCAAAGTCCAAAAGTAAGCAGAGGAGAGGAAAATGTATTTGCAAATTATATAACAAAGGATTATTATTTAGAATATAATAAATCTTCAGAAATTAATAAGAAAAATACAACAAGGTTGTCACACAAAGCACCAAATATGTGAAGGTGCAGTTTCTACAAGGATAAATATATGTCAACACTTTTAAATTAGTCAATAACTAACTTAAAAGAGGTTCAACCTACCAAATCATCTGGAAAATGCAAATTAAGTGACAGAGCATTTCTGTAATTAGCAAAATGGTAAAAGAAAAATAATGTATCGCGTTGATAGAAGGAAGGAGTAGAGGCTACTCTCACAGCCTGCTGATGAGAATGCAAATCACTACAGTATGCTGGGAGGTCGATCTTATGAGAAACCTAATATTTTTAAATGCACATATATATCAATAGAGCAATTTCACTTTGGATAGCTATCTAAAATAATATACACAAAGAAATATGTTCAAGGGCATTAAAAACAATACAGTTAGATATAGCAAAAGATTGGTAACACATATTCACTGATGGGAAATTAATAAATTTTAACACGCTTATGGAACAGTTAAAGAGAATGAGTTAGATCTAAATGTTCTGAGGTGCAATGATCTCTAAAATACATTCTTCAGGGATAAAAAGCAAGGTGCAAAAAAGTACATATAAAATGACCCCATTTATATAAAATAAAGGGAATAAGAAAATGGTCCCGTTTCATACTTTTGCATGTGGCTGTCCAATTTTCCCAACACCATTTGTTGAAGAGATTGTCTTCTTCCCATTGTATAGTCATTCCTCTTTTGTCAGAGATAACTAAACTCAGAATGGAGGAAAGACCTATATGTGAGACCTGAAACCATAAAAATCCTTGAGGAGAGCACATGTGGTAATTTCTCTGACACTGGCCATAGCAACCTTTTTCTAGATATGTCTCCAGAGGCAAGGGAAAAAAAGCAAAAATAGAGATGCGTGGGTGGCTCAGTCAGTTAAGCATCTGCCTTCGGCACAGGTCATGATCCCAGGGTCCTGGGATCAAGTCCCACGTTGGGCTCCTTGCTCAGTGAGGAGCCTGCTTCTCCCTCTGCCTGCCACTCTCTCTGCTTGTGCTCTCTCTCTAACAAATAAATAAATGAAATCTTTTTTAAAAATAACAAAAATAAACTATTGGAACTATATCAAAATAAAAAGTTTCTGCACAACGAAGGAAACAATCAACAAAACTAAAAGCAATCTACTGAATAGGAGAAGATATTTGCAAATGACATATCCAATAAAGGGTTAGTATCCAAGATATATAAAAAAACTTATACAAATCAACACCCAAAAAACAAACACTCCAATTAAAAAATGGGCAGAAGACATGAACAGACATTTCTCCAAAGAAGACATCCAGATGACTAACAGACACATGAAAAGATGCTCAAACATCACTGATCATCAGGGAAATGCAAATCAAAACTAAAATGAGCTGTCACTCCGGGTGCCTGGGTGGCTCAGTCGTTAAGCATCTGCCTTCGGCTCAGGTCATGATCCCGGGGTCCTCGGATTGAGCCCCGAATCAGGCTCCCTGCTCTGCGGGAAGCCTGCTTCTCCCTCTCCCACTCCCCCTGCTTGTGTTCACTCTCTCGCTGTCTCTCTCTCTGTCAAATAAATAAATAAAATCTTAAAAAATAAATAAATAAATAAATAAATAAATAAATAAATAAAATCACTGTCACTTCACACCTGTCAGAAAGGCTAATATCAAAAACACAAGAAGCAACAGGTGTTGGCAAGGATGTGGAGAAAAAAGGAACCCTCATGCACTGTTGGTGGGAATGCAAACTGGTACAGCCATCTGGAAAACAGTATAGAGGCCACTCAAAAAGTTAAAAACAGAACTACCCTACGATCCAGTAATTGTACCACCGGGTATTTACCCAAAAAATACAAAAACACGAAATCACAGGGACCTATGCACCCCTATGTTCATTGCAGCATTATTTACAATAGCCAAACTATGGAAGCAGTCCAAGTGTCCACTGATAGATGAATGGATAAAGAAGAAGTGGTATATTATTCAGCCATAAAAAGAATGAAATCCTGTCATTTGCAACAACATGGATGGAGCTAGAGAGTATAACACTAAGCAAAATATGTCAGTCAGAGAAAGACAAATACCATATGATTTCACTCATATACGGATTTCAAGAAACAAAACAAATGAGCAAAGGGAAAAAAGAAAGAGACAAACCAAGAAATGACTATTGACTATAAAGAACAAACTGATGGTTACCAGAGGGGAGGTGGGGAGGGGATGGGTGAAATAGGGGATGGGGACTAAGGAACGCACGTATGATGATGAAAATAAATAAATAAATAAATAATAAAATACAATGAACAAAGGGAGATGAATCTATGAACATGTATGTTTTTATGAATGTTTGTAAATGCATTTAAAAAATCACCAGACTAGTTTTAATTGTCTCTGAGGTGAAGGGTAAGATCAACAGGATAAAAGCTGATTTTACTTTTGATTGTTTAGGTTTTATATTTCTTGAATCCATCTGAATTTGTTGATGTCCTGCTTACAGGATTTTTAAGAAAAACATACATTGTTCTTAAGTGGTGCTCATACAATAGATCTAGAGAATTAACTGTATGCTTTATTAATTTATTCATCAAGAGTGTAAGTTCCTATTGAACATCAGGCAACATATTGGGTATCTGGTATGAAGCAGTGAATGAAACAGGCAGGATTCCTGTCCTTGCAAAGCTTACACTGTAGCAGATTCAGGCTTCAGTCTTCTCTGTGTCGGCTCCCCCATGCGTAAAAGATTCCTCACCTGCCCCGGAACAGTATCTCAGACCAACTTCCTGCACTTTTCATTACCTCATGCAGAAATACAAACACTAAAGTATGGAGAGTACATCCACAAGCCGCCTCGAAACTACCATCTCCGCTTTACAACCCACTGCAGGTTCCCAAATGCAGCAGGGATAAAATACCGTGTCAGTGAAATGGGTCTCTTGGGTTGCCCTTGAAACCCCCAAACACTTTCTGTGACTGTTTCTATGGGGAAAAATGTCCCTCTGGTTCTAAACAACTGACTTGGCAAAGGCACTGTTAAAGCATACTCTGAGAGCTGTTGACCGCCTGGACTCAGGCAACTGCTAATTCAGACAGCTTTTAGGCCCCCACACAGAAGTTCCTGCACACACACTTTATGGTTGGATTCTTCCTAGGACCCTCGCTTAAGGCCCAATAATCAGGAGAGAACGCCAGCCTATATGAGTAGTCTTGGAGGCCCTCCCACCAGTTGGAATCTCAACACCAGACTAGGCTTTAACTACAAGTCTGCCCACACTAGTAGCAGTAAATTGAATTCAGGCTTCTGAGCAGTCTCTGAGGCAAAGTGTTTATATTTCACTGCAGACCCTATTTTCTCTTTTCTTTTTTTACACATGCAAATGAAAATTCCCCAATTTTCAGCTGCCAGGACAGCTGAATACTGTCATCAGAAAAACTAAATGCTTGTGTCAAAGAAGGAACTTTTTAGAAATTCCTGTGCATCTTGAGGCAAAGAAAAAAATGCTGTTGACAATTTATCTTTGCTACAGGATGAATGTACTTATTTAACACATGGTTTTTCATGGCTGAGAACAACTCTAGCCCAAGGGAGCCAGAAAATTCTCAGGGTTTAGAGAGAGGCATCATGACTGCTCACTGAACATCCAGCTCCAAAGTTACTCCCACCTCCATCAACCCAGGTGACCTTGGGTAAACCACTTGACCTTCCCATGCACTTTCACATTCCATTTCTTTCCTCATGCTGCTCAATTTGCTAGAATGTCTTCCTTGATCTCTCCTCCAAGTCTCAAATTCTTAAAAAATGCTGTCCTCTGAGGCCTTTCCTGATTTTCTTAAGCCAAATCAGCTTTCTTCCTCCTCAGATTCCCTTTCTTGATTATCCATACCTCCATTATATCATTTATCATATGGTATTACTGTTGCACATTTATCCTATTTATTTCATTTATCACGTTATTTTGTGGCCATCTTGGGTATCAGGCCATATGTTATTACTCCTCCTACTACTAATCATATTAATAACATTGTTAGGAGAATTATGAGTACTTACTATGTGTCAGGCCCTAAAAAAATACATTATCTCTAGCTGTCACAAAAGCCCTATGAGATGGATGTTATTCCTTTTTTTTTTTTTTTACAGTTGAGTAAAATAAAACCAAGAGAGATTATACAAATGGTTAGTAGTGGCAATGAGAGTCAAAATAGAGTCTATTTTACCTTAAAGCCCATGCTTTTAACCACTACCTATAAATAATAATAGATAATATTTGCTACGTGCTTACTAGGTGTTGGGATCTGTACTATGTGCTCTACACACATTAGCTAATTTGATCCTCACAAAAACCCTGTGATGCAGATACTGTGATTGGGATCTCAATTTTTTAAAAAATGAAATTGAAGTTCAGAGTGGTTAAACGACTTGCCCAAGGTCACAGAACTGTGGAGGCTAGATTTGAATAAAGGCCAGTCTCCCCTAGAGCCTGAGTCCTTATCCACTATTCTACTTCATGACCAGAGAGTAGAATTTTCTTTATTCTTTGTAAACACTGCACAGGTTTTCAAGAACAACCCCCTGGAAACAAAACACTGGAGGGGTACCCGTTCTGAGTCATGCAAATAAACAAAATCTATCAAGCCCCTAAGCACTCACCTTAGCACATGTGTGGATCCATTAATGGTTGTGGTTGAACAGGGGACAGTCTGGCCCAGAATGGAGGGTCTTCGGTAGCGCTCATCATCACAGCAGAGGATGATGAGGAAGGCACGTCTAAAAGACTTATTCAAGAAGGCGTAGAGAAAGGGGTTCAACCCTGAGTTGATGTAACCAAGCCAGAGGAAAGCGGTCCACACCTGTCCAGGAACGGTGTAGTCTATGAATGGATCCACGATATTGGTGACAAAGAATGGAGCCCAGCAGAGGCAGAAGCAACCCATGATGATGCACAGGGTCTTGGCTGCTTTGGTCTCTGTCCTCATGCGATGAGTACTGTGCTGGTCGGCTGGCTGGGACCTGCCTTCTGAGGAGGCTCCTGCCCGTTGTAACATCTGGATCTGGTGGGCATGCTCCTTCGCTGTGACGTAGATGCGGTAATAGGCCAGCACCATGAGGAGAAATGGGATGTAGAAGGCCACCACAGAGCAGGTGATGGCGTAGGGCTTGTTGACCATGAAGATACAGTACGTAGAGTTAGAGTTCTGGTTGAACTTCCTTTTTTCTATCTGAGAGTTGGAGGGAGAGAATAAATGAGGAAAGAAGGGGGAATGGGAAGAAAAAAGTGAAGAGAAAGAAGCAGGAGGGGAAGGAGGAAAATTGTGAGAAAAGAAAAAGGATGAAAAAGCAAAGGAGGGATTGGAAGGCAGAAAGAAAAGGAGGGGAACAAGGAAGGGCAGGAAGGAAGGGGAAAACACAAGAGGAAAAAGAGGAGGAAAGAGAGAAGAAGGTTTATCAGCCAAGTTCTCTTTTCCTAATAAGACTATAGTGCATAGAACCACGAAGGTAGAAAGGAATATGATTGCATCCTGGGGGGCAGAGGGACTGTCTCTGCACAAGGGGTTGAAGGCCCCAGGGAAGAGGAGAAATAACATAGGGACAAAATCATCCTTCAATCTCTGTACCCAACTGAGAGCTGAGTTAGCGTCTCCTCCCTTCCCCCTCTGCCTGCACACAATATATCTGGTAGTAAAAGTCTTTGAACTGTGGCCCGTCTCCTTCAAGACTGTTCTTACATCTCAGCATTTCCTATATAAAATTTAGAATTAGCTTATCAATTTCCATACAGATCTTTGGGGATTTTGATTGGAGATAGAGTAGAATGATTGAGGAAAATGGACTTCTTTCCCATGGTAAGCCTTCCATTTCACAAACATGGTAATTCTTTCCTTTACTTAAATCTTTTAAAATGTATTTCAGTAATATTTTACAATTTTTTTTCTGTAAATGTTTTGCACATCTTTTGTCAGATTTATTCCTAAGTATTTGACTTGCTATCCTATTGCAAATGGTACAACCTTAAAGTCCTTGATCCTAATTGTTTGTTGTTGGTATGTAGAATTCGGTGAAAATTTTTTGTATGGCAATGTATCCAGCAACTCTGTTAAATTGTTATTAATATTTCGTCTCTAGATTCTTATTAATTTTCTTCGTAAGTACCCATCTGATCTCCAAATAATAAAAATTTCACTTCATCCTTTCCAATCTTAATCCCATTTTTCTTGCATTATTAAACTTGATAAGACCTCAAGTGTAATCCTAAATAGAAGAGGTAATAGTGGACACCATTTTACATTCTCAGTTTTAGGAGGGGAGTTTCAATATTTTACTATTAAGTATGATACTTGCTGGAAGTTTTTTATGGATGCTCTCTTCTATTTTTAGTTTGATGAGAATTTTTTAAAATCATGGATACCGAATTTTGTTAATGAATTTTTGGCAGTAAAGAGATGATCATGTGGGTTTTCCCTCTTTCTTTTATTAATATGGTGAATTACATTGATTGTGTTGCATTCCTGGAATAAGCCTCACTAGTATTAGATACTGTGATACACTGAATCTCTTTTAAAGATTGAAAGACTTTTCTCCCTACTATAAACTCTGTCTGCTGACAGCTCTGAGTTATCAGCCCTGCCTAGGAATAGCCCTTGGCTGAAGAGAGCTGTATAATCCAATGACACCTCCCTGTCTGAGGTCAGCCCTCATCCAGTGTGACTATACACATGAACAAATGTATGAATAACATATGATACATACGTATGGTATTTTATTTGTGTGTTAGTTAGTGTCTTATCTCATAGCATATTATAAGATTATAGTATACCTTCCTATTGAATTGACCTTTTTCTCATAATGAAATATTTCTCTTTACCTCAAGCAGTATGACTTGCCTTAAATGTATTTTATCACTGATAATAGTACAGCTACACCAGCTTTCTTCTGATTAGTGTTTGCATATTATATATTATTATATGTATAATAATATATATATTATTTTATATCAACCTGTCACCTTACATTTTATGGGCCTCTCTCACAAGCAGCATATATTATGTATTGACTAGGTGATGAAAATATTGTGACCAGAACCTGCAGGAACCTAACCCTGTATTTCTCCTAGGAGCAAAGAGTATTTGCTAATTCGGTGCTCGTGGCAACTTTATAGAACCTACTTACTGCGAATGGTGAGAATCAAATGCCTCTGTATTGTGAACACATGGGTTGTGCTAGCGTCTCTCTAGGCCAATTCAATGTGCAGATGAGTGGAAAGATGCAAGGCCATCACAGCACCACGGAGCAAATACTAGGCATGTTCACAGCAAGCAGATGCCCCATTCCCCAGGTGCATGAAGTAAAGAGGGGATGCCTCTATCTCCCTCCACAAATGGACAGCAATTCCATTCTCTAATTAATTTCCCTTAGAAACTCTATATCCAAAGGTAAGACTGCTGCACTCTTTTTAAAAGTGCCCATGCACGAAAGCTTATGCTTCCAAATGTCTTCTCCATTAGGGGGTAAGTTTAGCACAGAGATTAAGAGCATAGACTCCGGAATGCAGCAAGCCTGGGTTTAGCCAGAGTCACCACCACTCCCTGCCAATCTGACGTTAGCTAATAACTTAAGCTCTCTCATGCTCCGTTTCCTGACGGCAATGATAGGATCAACCTCATGGCATTGTTGTGAGGCCTGAGTGAGGTTTCACAGAAATGATGATTACGTGAACCTGGACTCGGCAAACAGTAAGTGTTCAACATTGGTTGGTCATAATTATTACTCTGCTGGTCATCGGAAACTTGAATTTCATTTCCCTTGAGAATGGTGAAATTGGAAGTTTGAAAGAAGAAGGATAGGATTCAAGAAAATATCCATACAGTCTCCCTGGTATGAATCCCCTTTTACTTCTCCACTCCTCTGTCCCCAGCATTTCTTTCAGAAGCCCAAGGAACTCTTGTTCTGACATACCACATGCAAATCCTGGCCCAGCCTTGGCTTGGATATCCTTTCCTGGACAAAGAACAAGGCAAGATTAGGGGCTGGGAATGTGGTGGAGAGAAGAACAGGCAGCTCCTACTCTAACTGGTCTTGTTGGGCTGCAGCCTGCTCTCAATCTCTCATCTCCAGTCCCCTTCCTACCTCAACATGGTCCCCGTTGCAAAGTGACTGCCTGACAACCACCTCAGGGAATAGATATCGCTGCCGGTGAACCCCACCATAACTTTTGATCTTCATTGCAACTTTGGTACTATCAACATAGTGTGTCAGAGCCGGGAGACTCTTGAAGATCACCTGGACAGGGGCCGGCAAGTGCCTGGCACACGTGCTGCTCTCCGACACCCCTGCAAGACACACTCTTCCACTGAAGACCAATGCACCTTCTCATTGCAGTCCTTCAGGGTCAGGGACAGAGCTGGGCTCACGGTCCAGTTCTCTCAACTCCCGGCCCAGAGTTCTCTTCATTTTCTGGAAGCCTCCACCCATGTGACATGTTTTCTGCTGGTCACTGGAAGCCATGAGATAAGGTGAAGGCCTCTTGGGGCACCTCACATACCTCAGGCTCTGTAGTCTGAACACTAAGCTTTGAGTACCTGTTCTGCTATTTACTGGGCATGTTATTTCACCCTTTTGAGCCTGGCTTTTCCCATCTGGACGAGATGAGAGAAGGATGTTTTCAGGATTCTATGTAAAGTCTGAGCATCCTTTCTGGCATACAACAAACATTCCAAAATGTTAGCTTGCATTTTTTTTGTTGTTACTGCTGTCACTCCAACCACTATCAGAATCTTTCTTAGAATAGCCACCCAACCTGATATTATTTGTTTATTTAGAATCCCAAGCAAATAAACTTCATCAGAGAGTAAACCAGTAGGGTCTGCAGAGGTACTCACCAAATCAATTATGCCAATATTATTCCAGCCTTGCATTATAGGGAGAAAAGAGATAAACATAGGGATGACCCAGCAGCCTCCCAGCATTAATGCGATGCGCAGAGGGGTCATCTTGTTCCTATAGACCAGAGGCTGACAGCAGATGGCATAATACCTGGAGAGAGAATAGAAGGCGTGGGTGCCATGGGAAAGGAGGAATGAGAGGGAGAAAGAGGGAAGAATGATTGAGGAGAAAGAAGAGTGGAGAAGGAGCAGAGAGGAGAAGGGGTGTAAGAAGAGGAAATATTGGGAAAGAGGAAAATCGGAGGGGGGAGTAAAGAAGAAAAATAAACAAGGAATAAAAGAGAAAATAATGGGGGGAAAGCAGAGAGAGTAGGTAATAGAGGAAGGGAAGATGACACCAGGAAAGGACAGAGGAAAGAAACAAGGAATTACATAAGGAGATGTGATATTGGCCCATGAGTTCTGCAGACATAAATATCAACCTTAGATCACATCTGAGAGTCACTGCTGGAGTTGGCCCCACATCTCTCTTCCTCTCCCTGTCGCTGAGAATCTTGATACACACCTGAGGGTCTGCTCTGTCTCAGGCGTGGTTCCAACACTTACCTCCATGCCTGGGCACTTCGGAATCTTCCGTCCAGCCCTCTGGACTACAGCGTCCAGGCATCTGTGGCCCCCTTTGATAACAAGGTGAAGTCTCCCAGGTTTGGCCCTACATCTGAGCTCTAAGAACTGGATCTCAGATTTGCCCCCATCCTCTTGGTCATCTGGCTATCCTGAGGTGAAGTTCTAAGTCAGTGTTCCAGAGACTCCACTCTTCTCCCCTGCATCAGACTCACCTGAGGAGGCCTATTTAAAATGCAGATTCCAAGGATCTCCTGAATCAGAGTCTGTTGGGGAAGGAGTTTGTATTTTGACAAGTGGAAGTCATTGCAGCTGCTTGCTAAATATGTCCAGCTCCCCCTTCTGGGCACATGTACTTCCTGGCCTCATTGTGGTTGGATGGAGCCAAGTGACTGGTCTGGCCAAGGAGTTGTAAACAGGGTTGACATGCATTACTTCTGGACTAGGCCATTTAATTGTTTCTCTGATGCCAAGAATGTAAAGTTTCAAATATTCCCTGCTCCATCGTGTCCTACCTACTGGTAGAGACCACCTCGCCCTCATTTATCTGGGTCTGCTCTCCCTCATGGGACTCACTGCTTACCAGTTTTTGAGTCCATGTTCTGCCAATGTATTAGCTTTCTTCTTTCCTCCAAATAGAGATGCAACCTGCTCCACTCAGTGATCTGGTCTCTAACTCCCAGACTGCTTCTTGCATGTTCTTCTAGTCTTGGAGATCACCACTCCCATGCCCAGCAATTCAGGGAATTTGACAACAGGCAAAATACTCCAGTAGACCTATCAGCTATTTGTCTTTGGAAGTGTCAAAGAACAAGTGCAAACAGAAAGCCTGGGTGATAAGTCTATTCTTTAAGATTTTATACCATTTAATGATGAGACACCCCCATATATCCCTCATTTTATGCAATCTGCTTTAATTTTTCCCACCTCTTCTTTTCTTTTCTTAATTCAAAGCATAACTAACATAACAATGGCTATATTCTTTGAAGAGGTGGTGGTAGGATGAGTTGGGAAAGAGGGTGGAATAAGGAGAGCCCCCTCAGTGTCGGAACATGAGAAGTGGGTGCCTCAGGAGCTGAGAGGGGAGAATTATACATTTCCCTCCAAGGCATCAGGGAGCAGCTGACCATAACGTGCCAGGAGGCTTCCTGTGGCCAGCAACACAAGCGGGTGTCCTGACCTGGATCAGAGTACAAGGAACAACAGACCAAAGAATGGGAGAAAGGCTCACTTGTGGGG
Source organism: Phoca vitulina (assembly GCF_004348235.1). Classification (NCBI taxonomy): domain Eukaryota; kingdom Metazoa; phylum Chordata; class Mammalia; order Carnivora; family Phocidae; genus Phoca; species Phoca vitulina. Next base: position 1,931,982 of record NW_022589786.1, read on the forward strand.
GAACCCATTTTCTCTATCTATAAAGCTGATATGATAGCAAAACATAACTAAAGGTAGTGCAGTAAAAGAATCATGATTAGCTGGAATTCCCTCCATGATCTTGACTTATAAGAAAGGCAAATCATATCAGAATGACAAATTTTTCTGAAAGGCTGTATTAATAATCATCAGGGTTTTATTATGTACATAGAATTAATCATGAATTTGGAGTATATGAAAATATTTTTTAGTCCCAAATTGTGCTCCCTTCCTCATTTCCTGCTAGAGGGTCTAAATTAGACATTTGGTTTTATCCATTTAGCATCCTTCATCCTTTCTTTTGGTAATAGCATCCCAAAGCCTTTGGGAATTATCTCTTCTCTGTTGCTTTCGTGTTGTTGGGAGAGGAAATGATGGCGCTCCCAACTTTTCCGGCCACGTAGTGACCCAGTCAGACTTTCTCCTGGGACTCTGAATGCCATGTGGAGTGATGCAAAGATGGGGAAGTGAGTGGAGGTCCCTTGATGCAGCAGCCTGCTAGTGGGGCTGGGAGTAGGTCCTGCCTGCTTCTTGGATCGTTGGGCAACCATGCTCTTGCCTTTTTAGGTCTTCTTGCTTTAACTTTTCCCTCAATTAAGTAAGTCACCACATATCTTTCCAATAAATTCCTTTTTTGTTTAAGCTGGTGTCACAGATTGAGTTGTGTCCCCTCTCCCTTTCCTAACAGATATGTTGAGGTTCTAACCCTCAGGCCCTTGGAATATAACCTTATTTGGATACAGAGTCTTCACAGAGGTAATAAAATAAAAATAAGGCCATTAGTGTGGGCCTTGATCCAATATGGCTGATGTCCTTAGGAAAAGGGAAATTTGGACACAGATTCAGATATGCTCAGAGATGGAGGATTGGAATGATGACCCTGCAGGCCAAGGAACACCAAAGACTGCCAGCAAACTACCAAAAGCTAAGAAGAACCAAGGAAACATCCTTCCCCTACAGGTTTCAGAGGGAGCATGGCTTTGCTGACACCGTGACTTCTAGCTTCCAGAACTGTGAGACAACACATATCCTGCTCTAAGCACCCAGTTTGTGGTACTCGTTATGACAGCTCCAGCAAACTAACAAAGTTGGCTAAAGTCAGTCTCTTGCCAGCAAAGTTTCCTGCCTCAGTAAAAATGGTTTTTTATGTCAGACATGTCCTTCATAGATACTTTGTTCTAAGCAAGACTATCTTTGAGTCAATATACTTTCAAAACGTAGCTCAAAGTTATAACAGCCCTTCATCTACCCAAAGAAGGTGATTGAGGGCTAAGTGAAGAACGGATGTTTCCCTATCTTTGCTGTATAATTTATGATTTTTGAGGTTGGAACAGATGTTAAGTGAAGACAAGATTTCAGGAATTTTGGTTGGATCTCCAATGTTACAGAAATCCAAAAGTTCAAAAGACAAGGCAAAACTAAGGAACTTGTGGGACAAGAGGTAAGTTTGAGGAAGCAGGATATCTTAGCTGCAAAGAGTCTTTAAACTTTCATATGTGGATACAGATATTTAGAGGGTCATGTTGGGAAGACAACAGAATTTACTGAAGAAGACTTTAGAATATATAGTTATATTGGTGCTCAGAACATTTTTGTGAAAGTCTTTCTAAGTCTTGCTTGGCCAGGGTGATTGCCTGATGAATTGCATGATGAATATCCTGTGCACAATAAAATCTCCTCATGTTCAAAGTGGGTGGAAGGATGGGCAAAATAGGTGAAGAAGATTAAGGGATACAAACTTCCAATTATAAAAAAAATAAGTCATGGGAATGTAAAGTACAGCATAGAGAATATGGTCAATAATATTGGAATAACCATATATTGGAATATATGGTTGGAATAACCAGAATTATTGTGGTGATCATTTCATAATGTAAGTTTCAAGTCACTATGTTATACATCTAAAAGTAATATAATATTGTATTTCAACTATGCTTCAATAAAAAATAGTTAATTAGATTTATTTTTTTAAAAAAATGATCTCTCCATGGTCTGCCGGTCCAATGTTCTCATTTTATTTGCATTACCCTTGGTTACTAGGAGCTTCTGCCACAGAGAAGTAAATAGTGGTGGTAGATTTCCTTTTGCAGTTCAACTTCAAGGGGGATACTGTGGATGTCATACACATTTTACTGATCTTTTCCCCATTTGACCTATGCAGTCAGTATGCTGGACAATGGATGCCTGAAAGAAAGTTGCTTGGATAGCTCATTCCCTAGGGGCTCAGGTGGGATGCATCCGTGGTCTCTTGCACAGATAGTTGTAGAAAGTTACTCTTGCATGATGTGGGGTGGTTGGGTAAACCTGAGAAAAGTCCTTTATCTCCTACTTTAAAAATCAGCAATCAGTAAAAGGAAAAGAAAAATTTTATTTTTATTTAAATTGTATTGGCTAAGTTGCAAGGGATATGTAAGGATGAATAAGAAAAATACCAAATTTTGTCTAGATATCTGTTTGACTTGAATCTTCCCCTCTACATCATATTCAGCCTGATGCTGTCTTATGATAGACAAAATTTGATTTTTAAGTGGCATGGAGTAGAAAATATGAGGCTTTTATTTGGAGCTCAGATCATACCAGCCACTTGACTGAGGTTCAACATTCTTACCCAGGCTTTGGCACTCTTGAGGCAGGTGCCCTGAATAAGCCACAGTATATGCTTCTATCCTTCCTGATAGCTTTTGAATCTTTGCTTTCTAGCCATGAATCGAGAAAAATAAACATCCTTTTGAAGTCTGCAGTCAAGAATCTAAATTAAGTAGGTGAAGATAAACATCACTGAATAAAATGATTAATAAAAATTGAGTCCGAGTGTTAATTGACTAATGGAGTTTCCTTAAAAATTCTAACCTTTGTCTACTGATCAGGGACCAAACAGAGATCTAATAACTTGACTGTTACCTGTCATGGTTGCTTTTTAATTCCTATATTTGAATTGTATTACCCCTGCAAATAACAAAAATATTTATCCTTTCATGAACTGCCCCCAAAACACACATAACACCACTAGGCAGAAGTAGCTGACTTAATAGTTACTATACATTTACTTACCAAGGGCTCTCCCTGTATTATCTCATTTAGTCCTCACAACTACTCTTGAGACAGGAACTATAAAGGCACCCATTATATAGATGAGGAAACAAACACACAGAAATCTCAGAATGTGCCCAAGGTAAGAGCTGAGCTGGGATCTAGTCCAGGCAGTTTAACTCAAGGGCCAGAACGTCAACTTCATCACTATCACTTCACTCTGCCACCTTCCCTAAGTCCCCAAGGGATTATTCTAATTCTTTAAAAGCCACTTTAGAAACAATCAAAACGCTGAATCTCAGAACTTGTAGGATCCTCAGAATCCTGAAACCCCCAAATCCTCTCAAAAATGAAGTGTATCCAGGCCTGTCTGAATGTACGAGGGGGGAATTCACCACAGCCCACTGCCCTACTTTCTAAACTTAAGACTACCCTGAAGTTAAGAAAGTTCCTTCCACAGTTGATTCTCTGCCACCTCCAGCTTTAACCTCTGGCTCAATTAAACATTTCTGTCTCGAATTCTTTTTCTGCATAGTGGTCCTACAGACATCTAAGGAGAGCTTTTACATTTTTCTGAAGTCTTACTTTCTGTAGGAAACATATACCCAGTTGGATTCAACCCAGGTTGATGTTGCTCACCAAGGGGTACCTGGCAATGCCTGGGGACATTAGTTGTTGTCACAACTGGGAAGGATGATGTCATTGGCAACCAGCGGGTAGAGGTCAGAGATGCTACAAGTCTCACCATGGACAAGACAGCCCTGCACTCCCCAACAAAGAACCATCTAATTTACAACATCCTCAGTGGTAAGGTTGAGAAAGCTTGCTTTAGAGGAGGTGAGTGCACCAAGAGCAGGGGCTCCATGTCCTCGGCATACGCCACAGTGCGCCGTTACCTCCTAAGTGTAGATGTCACAAGTGTGGATGACAGCACAAGACTCCAGTGCATTCTCTACAGACCAGAGAAGACCAGTACATTGCTTTCCACCCTGCTCACCGTAACTTAGTACAGCCTGGGGGATACCCAGCAGTACAAGACACCTGCACTCCCTCAAAGAGCTAAGATCTATGACAGGAGGTGAGAGAAGTCCACCTTACCTGATTTATAAGTTCCAGAAATGTTTGCCTCATTTACCGTTATATCCCCAACGCCTCGTACAATGCTAGATAGAGTGGATGCTCACAGAATGGGTTGAATAAATAACAAACCCTTAGTCATTACCATTTAAAATAAATTCCATTACAGTGTGGGACCAAGTTTTTGGGATGTAAGGGTCCTGTTTAGTAGAGGGATGGAAAGGTTTTCTCCAACAAGTGTCTTCTAAGGTGGACACCAGAGCCAGGGTAAGGATGGTAGAGGAGAAAGTGTAATCCATGTACTATAAACAGCATGGACAAAGGCCAGGAGACAGAAATTATATATATATATATATAAAATAAATAATATATATATAATAAAACCATAAATCTATATCCATGTATCTACATAGCCTTATAAACTTAAAAAGAGTACAAGTTAGCTGGACCACAGAGTGTTTGTAAGGAAGTAGAAAAAAATACATCTAAAAAGGCCGGCTGAAGGGCAGTGGTTCTCAAACCGTAGCATGCAACAGAATCACCTGGAGGGTTTGCTGAAACAGGTTGCTGGAACATCTGGAACGGGGTCCAAGAATTCGCATTTCTGCTATGGTCCTGGGTGACGTTACTGGTGGTGGTTTGGGGACTCTGAGAACCACGGTCTCAGAGGTTCTTGCATGCTATGCCAGGATGAGTCACCAAAAGTTTTTTGAACTGGAAAATGTCCATTGTAATCAACATTGCTACATGCTCCGCCTAAGAAGCTGAATTACAACAAATTCAAGAGAAAGGATTGTTGGTTCATAAGCTGGGTGGACAGTGTTCATCAGGGAAAGCAGTTTTGTCTCATCTCAGGAATAGACTTATCTGCAAGATCTGTTCTCTAGACTTCCTTTGGACAAGTCCCATTCCTCTTTAACTAGAAAACTTTTACAAAGTGGTTAAATGAATGTTCAAGTGACAAGTGAGGTTCCAGATGGCCCAGATTAACTAAGATGTGGCATGGGTTTTTGCAAAGAAATGTCTCATGCAAAAACATTTCAAACTATTGCTTATAAAACTCCATTAAAATCCCCTTTGATAGACCAGCCACCAGCTTCCCCAACTGCAGCCATGTGTAAATGTGTGATCAAATTGCTTTTAAATGTCTCTGGGGATACAATTTACTTTGACAACTCTTAGAAGACAGTCATGTATTTTAGGCTCCATGCTAATCTCTTCCCCACTCGTCCTGCAATTAAGGAAAATTCTTCCTCCTCACTTCCTGCCATCCAGCCACAGGGAAAGCAGAAGGAGCAAGGAGAATAACTTGGAACCTTAGATTCTCAGAATTAGAGGTGATTTTAGCAGTCAACTTTGTGTCTTGATCTGGGTATCAAGTCTTCCTGCCTTAACCATTTATTAGCTCTGTGGTCTAGGATCAGTTATGTGACGTCTCCATGATCCAGTTTCCTCATGTGTAATATGGGAAACATTGTGTCCCCCTCCCTGATTGATGGTGAGAACTGATGAAATAATGTTTTAATGTTTTCCTGGCACATAAAGATTAATAAATAATAGTTATTATTTTTACCTCTATTCCTTCTGATCTTTTATGTATATATCTAATATCTAAGCATGTAAGTATATATAAGTATACATATATATGTAAACAATCAGAGGATATATATATGTACATATATATGGATGGATATATATTGATAAATGAATTCAAATAGATTCAAATTCATTTTGGAATCAGGGGCTTTAAATTATTTAATAAAATGGAAGTCACCTGGTTCAATATCTCTCCTAGTAGTCAGTTATAAGAAACAAAATGGTGAATGAGTTGGTCCCTAAAGATGAGTTGGTCTCTAAAGGTGAATGGAAACATTGAGACCATTGCAAGCAATGAATTTGATTATGTGTAGTATTCTCTTATGGACTTAATCCAGGCCCAGTCCCCCTACCTGAAATGATCAAAGACAACATCCTAGATGGTCACTGAGACCAAATGTCTAATCAAGATCAACTAAAGAAAGGAACATTAAACCACAAGCGAGAAGAGATGAAGTAGCACCTGCCTGCTAAGACCCAAGTACCTCAATGGAATCAGGAAAACAAACCTTTCACCACAGATTTTTTCCCCCACAATTCCTAATTCATAAAACACAAGCTAATGGTCTTCAGGACTTTGGACTAAGGGGATAAAGAGCTCCACTGAATCAGTAAATTTATTAGTTACAAGGGGGAATTTTGCCTTTGGCAAGAAAATCAGTTCTAGTTTCAACTCTTTCACGGATATTCCTTCCAACATTTGACAAACCATTTGGTGTCTTTGGGTCTGTTTTCTTATGTGTAAAACATCTCAGTTTTTGTAAGAGGTTGTAATTGTGTTGGATTAAAGATGGCCATGAGTTCTTTGACACTTCCCATCCATAGGTGGAGAGTCTGCCCCTTCCCGTGGATCTGGGCTGCCTTTTGACTGCTGTGACCAAGAGTTCATGAGGAAGTATTATATGCCAGTCCCAAGACTAATTTTTAAGAGGACTCTTGGTTTCTCAGAGTCATGAGCTGTCATGTAAGAAATCTAACATGTATTAATATGAGATCATATATAAAGACCTGGGACCACGTGGACAGGGAGAAGAGCCCAGCTGAGCCCAGCTTTCCAGACAACCTCACCAAGGTGCCATGCATGTGATAAATTGCCTTGGACCCTCCAGGCTAGTCCAGTCTCCAGCTAAACATCATCAAGAGACTTTAGCCAGCCCAAATTCCTGATGCACAGAATTGTGAGATCTAATAATGATACATTGTTGTTCAAGCCATTAAGTTTTGGGGCAGATGTTATATAGATAACCACAACAAGTAAACAAGTAATATATAGTCTGGTTTATCTGTGGGGTTCATTGGCTGGATATCAGTCCTCCCTCCAGTAGGGGGATTTAGCCAAACATTTTGTGGCAGAGCTCTGGATAAAGAGATTTGTCTTTCTCCTTGCAGTAACTGGTTTTGTAATATTCCAGTTGCTCTGGTTCCCCTTTGAAGAGATGGAGAAGCAGCAGCAGCTTCAAGAAGAGCTAAAGGGCTTTCCTTATGCTCCCCAAGAGGCTTGGCAAATGACCAGTCCACCTGGAAGATCAGTGAAGAAGACCCCAGCAGGGATTCATCAGGAGCCAGGGACATGAAGGGGGACTGAGAATGTAGCCAAGAGCAGAGGGAGAACTTGGGTTCCAGGAAGAAAAACTTGTGGGGGTGGGGGGACAGGAAGAGACGCCTTTCCATCAGAGATCTGAAGGGCATCAGACTGGGCTTCTGCAGGAGCCATAACCCCTTGTGCAATCTGCAGATTAATGCTTACTGTGCTCCTCTCTGTTAAACATTCTTCTGTACCTGTGCTCGCTTCGGCAGCACATATACTAAAATATTCTTCTGTACCTTCAAGATCAGAAAACTTACAAGAAGGGGAATATCAGCTGTCTAGGAAGGGGTCTCCTTGAGTTATTATAGACTAAAGAAAAAGGGATAATCTGCCAACACTGTCATCTGAAAACATCCTGGCAAGGTTTACTGGACACACACAAAAGTTTCTAAGGCATACTTTAAGACATGTATGGATTGATCAATCTTCCAGCAGACACTGGATGACTATCCCACCTACCCTTCCAGACTCAGCTCAAGGGTCCTATCGCCTTGAAAGTTCTTTGTACCCCCCCAAAAAACACTAGGAGAGAGTTCTTTCCATTAGAGATCTGGAATCGGTTCCCCATCTCCGGCCTGGTTTTTCACAGTACTTTGTCTGTGCCCGTGACACAGCACTTCTCCAGTCGTACCGTAATTGTCTGTTTCTTCTCTCTCCTACAACTACCACTATTCCTACTAGACGTGACGCCCACTCACTGAGGGCACACTATGCGGCAGGTGGTGGATTCTACGTTGTATCTAATTCCTACAGCAACTCTACAAGGGAGCTCTCATTAGCCACACTTTTCCCCCTCTTCTTTTCTTTTTTTTGGGGGGCGGGGCGCAGAGGGAGAAGAGCGCAGAGCCCGTTGCGAGGCTCGAGATCACGACCCTGAGATCAGGACCTGAGCCAAAATCAAGGGCCACCCAGGCACCACTCATTATCCACATTTTAAATATGAGGCAACTGAGCCCCAGAGAGTTCAATCCACTTGCCCAATATCATATGGCCAGGATACAGTAAAACTGGGACTTAAACCCATATCTGCCAAAGTCCATGCTCTGGTAATGCTGATAAATAAACGGGCAAGTTTAGACCAAAGCAACCCTATTTAGGAAGAGGAAGGAGAATATGCTGTGCCCTGTAAGTTTTTGAGCTAGGGACACATGGAAAAAATTCAAATATATTTAAATAATTTAAAGATACACCTGAAAAATAAGATAATATACAGGAATAATAACTAAAATCCTACTGCAACAATCAAGAAATGGGAGGGGGAAAAGGAGTGAAGAGGAGGAAGATGGATCAGAAAGATATTTATGAAAATACATCTATGATTTGGCATCCAGCCGGTCATGATAGATAAGTCAAAGATGACCTCAAAAAATTGCATTTAAATGACTAAAAGATGACTAACAGATGCACCTTTGATGTACAAAGTAGAAGAGGATCTTAGTTTATGATGGAAATTTCCACTTTGGGCACACTGGAAATTAAGAAGAGAGACAGAAGCTTAAGGCAAGATGCTGAACAGGCAAGTAGAGACAGGACCCCAGAGCCCAGCACGGGACGAGACTGCAGGAGAGAAGAGAGCAGAGTTGCTGCTGAAGCCACTGAATGGGTGAGCTCTCCAAAGGGAATGGGGGAGATGCCCAGTGCTGGCAGGCTGAGGGGCTATACTTGAAGGACACTCAGTCATTCAACACAAAGGAAAAGGCAGCTACCAGTGTCTGGGAAGGCACCCACAACAACCAGTAGAAATTTGCATTTGAAAAGGAAAACAATAATGGAACGATACTGTGGCTAACATTTATTGAATCCTTATTATGTACCATGAACGGATTTATGTTCTCCGCATGCACTCAGCTATTTATTCTTCATAAACTCCGAAGAGAAGGTACTATTATTAATACAATGTTACAGCTGAGTAGATAAAACCCAGAAAATTTAGGCAACTTCTCAAGATTATACAATTGATAACTGCTCCAGCCGGGATTGAATCCAGGTAGTCTAGCACCCCAGACCTCGTTCTTAACTATTTGCTACATTGCACGTTCTAGAAGGGTAGAAAAATGAACACCAAAGTCTGCCCAGGCAACCACAAGTCACATCTCAGAGCATCAGCTAAATGTGCCTGGAGCAGCTACTGGGGACTGATCAGAAGAGCACAGCACAGGTGAGTTGAAGGCTGACTCTCAAGGAGCTTCTAGTCTAGGGTGAGAAGGACATAAACCAATGATTAAGGTAAATGATAACTGATACTTAACATTTTATGGGCCCTCAGAGGAAGAAACAACAAATCTTTGGGACTGAAGCCTGACCAGTTGGTAGAGAAGGTGACACATCTTGTCTGGATATTGAAAGGTGAGTGTTCATCAGGAAAAGAAAAGGAATGCAAGATACAGGCAGCAACATGGGACTATGAGGAAATGTATCATACTCAGGATATGGTAACGGATCACTCGTGGATGGGAGCTGAGGTAGGAAAAACAGACTGAGGACAAGTTGGGAAAAGCACTGAAACACAAGGTAAGAATTTAGCCAATAGTTGATAAAGTGTCACTGAGAAATCTCTGGGACTTTGCACATGCTGTTTTCTGGAACCTCCTTTCCCCATGCCTCCTCTTCTTCCCCTTTACCTACTGACATCTGCATATTCCACAGATCCCGGCCTCACCATTACTTCCTCCCAGAGCTTCCCCTGCTTTGGAGGCCAAGTTCTCTTTGATTTCAGTGACCACCATTTTACCATAATTCCTTATTTACTACTTGTATTCCCCACTAGACTAAAAAATCTGTGATTCAGAGCTTTTTCTGGTTGTTCGCCACTGCACTTCCACTGCTCTGCTCAACTCCTAGCAATTAGTAAGTGCTCAATACATATTTGATGAAATGAATATAAAAATAAATGGGGCGCCTGGGTGGCTCAGTCATTAAGCGTCTGCCTTCGGCTCAGGTCATGATCCCGGGGTCCTGGGATGGAGCCCTGCATCGGGCTCCCTGCTCAGCGGGAAGCTTGCTTCTCCCTCTCCCACTCCCCCTGCTTGTGTTCCCTCTCTCGCTGTGTCTCTCTCTGTCAAATAAATAAATAAAATCTTTAAAAAAAAAAAAAGAGTTCATATCCTCTAGCATGAGATTCACTCAACAAATATTACTATTATGTACAAAGCATGAACCAGGCCTCAAAGAGTATGTGAGAAGGAGAAACATAATACGTTTTCCTTACAGATGCATATTTCAATCCCATCGGGAATACAAATATAGCTGTGTGACACAAGTTCACAGTGACAGACACTTTTCACGTATACGTTACAAAATTGAGTGGTACCGCAGGGAGATCATTAAGAAGTGCAGACACTTTATCTCTAGCGCAGGATGAAATATGCAACCTTTGAGTCAAAATCATATGTTTAACAAGTAAACTTGCTTTAAAAGAAAATCTGTGACTGAGAAATGGTTGGAAGAGTTTGTGCAGATAAAACACGTCAAGTTCTTGGGTTGCCAAGGGAAAGGGTGACAATTTGGTATCAACGAGGAAATCTTGCAATGCCGTAGAGAATGGTATACTGAGTGAAGTGGAAGATTTTAAAGGGGCTTGCATTTGATGCCAAATACGACAAAGGACAGCACTGATGAGGGAACGGGGATCAAAATGGTTAAAAGTCTAACAAGTCTGACCTATAGAGCCTGTAGAAGGATCTAGGGATGTTTGGCCTAAAACAAGAAGAGGTGGGAATAGCAAACCTTTGTCTTGTTGTGGAGGCTCCCTAAAGATATCTGCACGTCCCTTGGCCAGCCTAAAAGAAGCTGATGTCTGTTGTTCTTGTCTGCCCAACATCCCTCTTCCAGAGGGAACTGCTGTTCTCCTGTGCCATATGCTTCTATTAAAGCTGACAGGCGTGGCCCCTCACCTCTGCCCAGCAACCATGATTGGTCATCCCACCATGGTGACTGGTCAAGATGAGAGTGACTCAAGCAAAGGCAACCAAAGTTCTTCCATGAGAAAGAGTATTTAGGTGTCTTATCCTGTGGACTCATGAGTTAAGGATGGTTTTAGGCTCATTTTTCTAACCGCCCCCCCCCCCCGGGGACTGAATCCACTAAGAACACAGCATAGGGACAGAGGACAGATATAAAGAGAAGAACACAGAGAAATGTACAGAGACAGAAAGGGAGATAGACAGAAAGAGAAGGAAGAGACAGAAGAAAGAAGAGAGGCAGAGACAAGAAGGAGAGGGAGGCAGAGACAAGAAGGAGAGGGAGACAGAGACAGAGGGAGGGAGCGAGCCTAGATGGCATTGTTCAAACCCTGCAGAGAGCCATGTCCGAAGCCGGACTTTTTAGCTACCTGAACCAATCAATTTATTTTCTGTCACACGCTGCTGAAAAAGATCTTAACAATGTATCATCTGAGAAGCAGACTGGTCAAAGAAGAAGTTGGTCAAAACACTACATCCAGGAAATTCATTGGGATATATACAGGGAAAGCCCTTTTCAAAGGCTTATTTAAAACATAAATCCGTTTGAGTAAACTAAAATATATTCACTGAAGTCTGCTTCTTGTACATAAAATGACTGGAACTGGCAGGAAGCTACCATTTACTGTGGTTATCTCTAGGGCTTACAGCTGTGGAGGTGCAGAGGGAGAATGGAGACCTTTTTATGTTCTACTTGTAAACTGATGGCATTTTTTTTTTTTTTTTTTACAATGCTCAGGTATTACTCTCATGCTCGTTAAAAGCTGTGATGATTAGAAAAGAGGCTGCTGCAGTGGGTCAGGCGGAAGGTCATGACCTGGGGTGGGATGAAGGAAGATGGATGGGAGGGTCAGGGGGGAGGAAGAGTGTGCTGACCCTGGGAGAAGGTGAGGGCTCCCACCCAGGGTGAATCCAGGTCATCCTGTGAGAAAGCAGAGGGGACACGTTGGCCAGAAAGATGTCTGTGCTCTCTGCCTTGCTCAGCCCTCAGAGGGAACTCCTAGACTAATGTCAGAATGTTCTCAGTGACTTGAGAATGTGCTGGTCTAAGGCTATCATGTCAGCCAAAGGCTATCATGGATACTCCTACGTTCAAGAAGTGTCAACATCTAGCAAAGGGAAAACTGAAGTTTAAAACATATTTTAGAAGTTAGTAAGAGTGATGTCTCTCCCGACCCCAATCCAACTGATTATCCAGTCTCGCCAGGACCACTCCCAACTGCCCCCCATATAACTGTTGTTAATGGTTTGGTGCAATTTTATTCATAATCAATCTCTCTCTCTCTTTCTGTCTCTGCCTGTCTCACACTCACTCAGGTACACCTAGATACAAACATCTCTATGTTTATTTTACAAAAGTGGAATTATTCTGAACATTAAAATCTGACACTTTTTTTTCCCCCAAATAACACACCAGTGATATCTTTCTAGGACAACACACATAACTATTTCCCACGGTTTTTAGTGGCTGGATTAAAACCAGTACTCTATGACAGATACTTGGTGGTTTTCATTCACCACAGAACCTTAGATTCAAAATAATCAACTGTACTATAATGCTTTTAATTCAGTTTTCTGGTCTCCCATGACCATACTATATGATGCATGTAGTTTAATTATGCTTTGGAAATGATTTTTAACAAGGCAATAAACTTTCATTAATAGGATTTAATTCTCCAAGCACCAGGAAGCACAGTGGATGGAGCACTGCAGTGGGAAAAAAGCATTTTATAATATTAATAGAGTCCTACATCTCGGTTTGATCCAAAGGTCTGCCATCTGGGTGAGATTAAGAATCACAGTGAGCGTTCTTGTCTGGGAAGCACTACTCTAGATCAGTTGTCCCCACAGACTCATGGTAGCTCCAGAGAGGAAGACAAAACATCTTGCCAGGAATCACATCTCACTGACACACTCACTCTGTGCTCTGGCCCAGCCCAGTCCAGCCCAGCCCAACTGTCAGGCTGGGTGGGACAGAGAAAAACAGAAGCTAGATGATAAATAAAAGCATACTCTTCCAGGCTAAGATGTTGTGTTGTCAAGTTCAGGGTGGACCTTCCATCCCAATGAGAATATCACTGTAGGGACAGGAGATGCTAGAAACAACTGGCAAATTTCCCAGGCTCCCTAAGGAAAACAAACCAAACGAAACCATCTGACTCCATCTTATTTATGGTACCAGATGTTTTGATGCCCATTATCAGAGAAGGAAATGGAGCTAATGGTGGCACAAAAAGAGAATTTTTGAGAGAATTCCCTCAAAAAGAGAGTGTACTGAACACCCCATTTGTTGAACAGTGTTTCCCAAATACCTAAATCAGTATTTATGTAATTACTGGCTAATTGTTAATTTCCCCATTAAAAAGGTAAGTTCCATGAGGGCGGGACCCTGTCCTTATTCATATCCTTGCACTTTCTCCCATCAGGGGAGATAGTCCACATATGAGTGGAATATAAGAAACAAAACAAATGAACAAACCAACAAAAAAGGAGGCAAAAAACCCCCAGACTCTTAAATACAGAGAACAAACAGGGAGTTGCCAGAGAGTAAGTGTGTGTTGGGGGGGGGGGGGGGAAAGGGGAAAAAAAGAAAAAGAAAAAAAAGTAGAAAAAACTCCCAGTAAAAAAAAAAAAAAAAAAAAAAAGGGAGGGGGTCGCAAAAGGGAAGGGGGGGGGGGGGGGGGGGGGGAAATGGGTGAAATAGATAAAGAAGAATAAGACGTACAAACTTCCAGTTACAAAATGAATAAATCACAGAGATGAAAAGTACGGCATAGGGAATATAGTCAATAAAATTGTAATAATGTTGTAGGGTGACAGATGGTCACTATACTTATCGCGGTGAGCATTAGGTAATATATAGAATTGTTGAAGCACTGTGTGTACACCTGAAAGTAATATAACACAGTATGTTAATTATACTTCAATAAAAAGAGTATAAATGCAAAAAAAAAAGTCAAAGAATTGATTTAAATCACAATTGCACTAAATTTTACAAAGGAGAATTGGTTTGATGGGGTCAGAGCCAGCTTCTGGAAGGAGGAAAGGATTGAGCTAAAATCTGAAAGACAGGCAGGAGAGGAGGGGGCAAAGGAGCTTTCCAGGCAGAGGGTGGAGCGAAGGTCCTGGGATGACTGAGCACAGAGCACTGGAGAGAGAAAGAAGGCCAAGACAGCTTGCAGCCCAGGGAGTGAGGCTGGTGAAGGGCATCAAGTGAGGCTGGGGACACAGACAGGAGACAGATGGCACAAAACCCTACAGGTCAAGGAGTCTGGTCTTGATCTTCAGTACGATGACAGCCATTGAAGGGTTTCAGGCAAAGGAGCAACAAGATCAAAGTTGCATCGTTGGCTCTGACAATGAGATCTTGTAAGGGGCAAGCAGATTGGAGGAGGATAAAGTAGATGTGGGGAGAACAATTAGGAGGTTGCTGAAGTGGCTTATGTAAGAGATGACATTAGTTTGGACCAGGATAATAAAGATGGAGAGAAACAGAGTTGGATCTGTTTAGGAAGGAAAATCAGTAGGACTTATTGTTTAAATGCAGGGGATAAGGAAAGGCCACATTAAGAATAACTACCTGATTTCTGGATGATGCATCTGCTGGAGCAGCTATTCACTGAGGAGGTCCAAGTTCAGAAGTATCATGAAGTGCATGGATAGTTGCAGGAACTGAAATGAACATCCACTAGCATTTTGTACGGTGCCTAGCGGGGCCAATGCCATGCCTTCGATGAACTATCTGACTTAATCCTAACTGCAATCCTATAAAATAGATGCTATTGCCCCCATTTTTAGAGATGAGAAAACTGAGACTCAGAAAAGCTTAATAACTTACCACCATTCTCAGAGCTGAACATTGGCAGAGCTGGGATTTGAACCCAAATCTCTTCCATTCTAAGGCAGATGGTTCTTAATGACCAGCCCATCCTGCTTCACGACAGCTCCTGCCTACCTGGGGAAAATTTCATGATTTCAAAAGAACCTGATTGTTAATCTGGAACTCTGAAGCCAAATCTCCCTAGGTAACCTGCAGTCCTTTCCTCAGGACTGCTCAGAGTAAATTTTCCAAATCAGGAAGATGATTCTACATGTCTCCCCCATTCTTCACTCGCTACTCAGCTCTTTTTCTTCCCTTTGCTTTTCCCCCAAACTGAAGGTTAACTCCAGTTGCCATGATCCCCTCAGTTTTGCCTTCTCCAAGTTCCTATAATACTTTCAGTCTTGGCACTCATTTTGGCAGTGATCATAGGCAGGCTACCCCGCAAGATTTCCATGCATTTTCTACTCCCTGACATTTCATTTCTTCTCCTGCGAACTTCCATACAGTATATAGTGACTGCCTGTAAGTCTTTCATGTACTGAAGTCAGATTGTTGTAAATAAGCTAATAAACACAAATTTCACACTATGACATGCTATGGGTCTGGCTGCCAACCAACAGCTCAGTTTTACCAATGTCACTATCTATAGCTAGAGAGTCTCATTACATGCGCATTTAACTTCAGCACATTCAACTATGTGTTCTTGGTAGAGCAAGAGAGAGAAAGAGCTCACACAATTTAAGCAGAGCTGGCCATTATGCTTGCCATTCCCATCAATAAGCACCTGTCCCATGAGATAGGAGATGAATCCGCTGTTCCTGCAGCTGGTTCCAGGCCCTCAAGACCTTCCCCATTGTGAGCAATTCTCTGGACAGACTCTGATTTTCGTGTTTAAAGACACATATTTTAGATATGTCACAATCTCTAATTTTAGTCAACTGCTTTTCCTGTCCCACAATTAAAGAAACAGTAACTATCCCTAGACCGGAGGAGAAACTGGGTCTGTTGGGACTCTTCCAGAGATAAAAAAAAAACTCATCCCTGCTCATTCTGATAACATGTGACTTCCACACCACACTTTCTTTTGCGAACTACCCCTAAGATACGAATACCATGGTGTCGGTCTATGATCTTGTAATTATCTGACCTTTAAACTGCATTCTGCTTTTATTACTGAATATAAACACGCAGGAATTGAAAAATAAAAAGTCCTAATACAACTAATAAATATACATCGCAAACAAAGAAGGCAAAGATGGAAATCATTAGGCTTCCTGAAGTCAAATGTGAAGAAAAAGAACAAAATTCTGCAAAAGAATTAAATGTTAGCTCCGCATCCCCCAAACAAGCAATTATTGGGGCTTTTACAATTAACTTTCTGGAAAAGATTCTCCAGGTTGCGTGCACATAAAATCATGATACAGACACATTTTTGGGGAGGAGGTCATGTTCAAACATCAGACTATCATTCTGAACCAGCCCTGCTGCCTACAGGGCAGGTGTATTAATTCTTACTCCCTCAGAGTTTTGTTCATGCCATCCGTATAAAAATGTAGAGCTCTACAGTGAATCTGATTGCCACTACCTGTCACTGTCTAGACTGTGAGCTCCCCACAGGCAGGTTCTAAGCCTTACAAACCTCGGCGTCTGCAGGACCTCTGAGAGGGCCTGACTAAAAAGGAGCCCTCTGCAGAGACTAGAGAGTGGGGGAACCAGTGAGTAGCCAGATCTATCACTCTGAGATTCATCGCTTCTAATGAACTAGGGAAGAAAAAAAGGCGTGGTCCAATAGCCCTCAGGTCCTTGTGCCCAGCATGGAGCTCCGCTGTGCACATTGCCCTGCCCTTACCTATCCAGAGAAATGCAGCACAGGTGAAAAATCGATGCCGTCGTGAGCAGGACGTCTAGAGATGTCCGGACGAGGCAAAACATCTCCCCATAAATCCAGATGTCTTGAACCAGTTCGATGGCACCAAAGGGCATCACCAGCACCGAAACCAGAAGATCCACAAAGGCGAGAGATACAATGAAGTAATTGGTTTTTATCTTCCTGTGAGTGAAAACGTATAAGGGAGGAGGCAGGGGGAGGAACAAAGGAAAAGGGGAGAGAAAGGAGCAGGAGAGAAAAAAGGAGGAGAGGGAAACAAAGAAAGAAGGGAGAGAGACAAAGGAAAGGAAAGTCAACTGTCCAGTGCATTCTGTAAGACCCCCTTTCCCTTCCGCCACACGGCGTGCACGGTCCAGCCGCCCCTGACTTCTCCAGACCCCCTTGCACCCAAATCCCTCCCATCTTCTTCCCTGAGGCCACACGGGCCTGATTTGAGCCCCCATGCATGGAACCCCTCCCTAGGGCCTCTACACAGGCTGTTCTCTCTCCCCATCCATCCTTCCCTTGAAGCCATGGTTTGGTTACTCTCAGGGGACCCTCCCAAAGGGCCCTCCTCACAAATGGTGTCAAATTCTACTGTTTTCCTCTCTGAGATTGATTACTGTATGCCTCACATTTGTGACACCGGTCAGAATTGTGCTTTTACACTTTCTTTGCATCATCCCTGGATTCGTGCATGCCTTGCTTAGAGAGGAAGGCCACAGAGCACGCAGGACTGCATCTTTTATGCCCCCTTATGGCCTGGTGGCTCTCGATCCAGGCTGAACCCTAGAATCGCCTGGTGAATTTTTATAAATATTAATGCCCATGTCTCTTCCCAGATCAACTAGTTCAGAGACTTTGGGTGACTAACCCATCCATGCACCCCGCCCCCAGGGTTTCAGATAAAATAGAGGACTCCTAGTTAAATCTCAATTTCAAAAAAACAACGAGTAACTATTTAGTAGTATGCTCCAAATACTATATGGGACATATTTACACTACACATCAACAATTTTCAAAAGGTCTTCAGATGATTTTAATTGCAGCTGGGTTGAGACTCATGAAGTGGAAAGAGCAGAAAACACACGTTTAAATACTAGATCAGTCACTGGGCAGCCACCCTTTTTCTGAACCACTGATGAAGTGGGGGGGTTAGATTAGATATGTCCTCAACAATTGTATGTATGTATATAGTGATCACACCTATTACCAACCCTCCCCCACGCCCAAAACCCGAAGTTGAACACAGGAAAAAAGATGGGACAGAGATGCATGTAAGTGCTTACACTGGTTATGTTAGTCATGGGAAATTATGTGTGATTTTTCCCTGCTCTATTTCACAACATCATTTCCCTTTCATAATTACAATTATAAAGGAATTCATAGTTCAGACTGTGCTGTCCAGGGAGATCCTAGAACTCTACCCCGGTTTCCTCCTGAGGTCCCCTCCTGCTACTCACCTGAGCTGCCTGTCCCTGCACACAGCCACCATCACCAGCAGGTTCCCCAAGATGGCCATCAGGATAACCGCTGAGAGAAATGTGAGCAGCACGACCTTCTCCGCTGACCCAAAACCCTCCTTGGAACTGGAAGACACACATGCGCACAGGAACACGCACATACACATACACATACACAGAATTAAAGGAAACTCTGAGACACGGGAAAGAAAATCAATTTTTCCCCTCATTTATCTTCAGGGAGGTAACTTTAGCATCAGCAGCTGTAATACACATTTATTGTGCACCCAGTGTATTCCAATGTCTGTACCTGTCACTTTACATGTTATCCTAGTTAACTCCTACATAAGGAGGAGGAGGCTCAGAGACAGAATTAACTACCCTGAAACTGCACAGTTATTCTCCATCAGAGAGCCTGTGACTTTCCTTCAGAGCTCTTACCTCAGCTTGTGCTCAGAAATGTATTTGGTTGATTCCTGTTTTGTGCACTTCCCCAGCTAGAATGTAAGCTCCATGAGGCAGAGACCTTGTCTGTTTTATCCACTGATCAATTCAATTTCAATGCATCACTCACATTTGTCAGATGAAGGAAAGATGGAGTTGGATGAATGAATGACAGTAACTTGAACCAGGGTCTGCGTGAATACAAGGGCCACCCTCTCTCCAGAACCCTATCCCTGCCCATGTGGAAGCTGCTGTGTACAGACGGGCTGTCCAAGGGATAGGTCATGGCTTGAAGATTGTTCTGATAAAGTTGACCTGAATAAACAGATCTCGGATTCTGTGAAGTCCATCGCAAAGACAGCAGCCAATCAATATGCTCTGGGGGCTCCTGTCACTGCCCTGGACCCTATTTCTTTTGGTGCCCAACATCACAGCTCAGATCTGTGTTCTCGTCAATTTCAGCATCTGATTTGGTCCTATAAACCCTGCCCTCCTAGTGCAAACTCAGCATTTTGTTTTTCTTAATTTGGAAACAAGTGTCCACATCAATGAAAGCATAAAATCTGAAGGTTATTAAGAAGCTATAAGAAAAAGTTTTATTTTTAATAAAGTAGTAATAAAATTCTCTTTCTTAATGAAGTTTCAAAGGATCTCAAAACTCTCAGACCCAAACCCTACATTACAATATGGAGAAACTGAGGCCCAGAAGGGAGAACTGAATTGGCAAAGTATATTAGCTTCTGATCTGGGAACAGCTCCTTGCCCTGTGAGCCCACCACTGGAAACACAGGGTCCCAAGAAGCAAGAAAGAGCTGTCTTTACTGAGCTACTTCGACGGAAAACCAAGATGGCTGCTGGCCCCAACCAGTAGCAGCCCACCATGTTCTAGCTCTAGCCTCCTCCAGAATTTTTTCCCTTAGGCATGGAAGACAAGATGCCAACTGGAACAAGGAACCAGTATTGCAGTGGTTGGAAAACCAACAAGCTCCTCCACTCTACTGACAAGTGTTTTGATTGAATGATTGAAGTTGTTATGGCTAAGGGTTCATGAAAAGAAATTCAACTTATGTTCATCCAAATCACTCTTCCACACCTAAATTCCAGCTTCCAACATGTTACAAATATTGGACAGGGCAAGATTTAACTCAGGAGGAAAAGGCTTCAATAGGGTGATATGGCTACCCCGAACTAATTTGATCTTAGGCCATGTGGATGCAGGTAAAATGTCTAACAAAGGAGGTGACAGTGGTTTTTCTCCTTGTCCTTCTCAGAGGCTCTGACTGAGAGCACTGCTGGAACATGTGCCTCCCCCCAAAGCCTCTGTACTTGCTGTGCCTTCCTCCTGGGATGCTTCTTTAGCGGCTGGCTTCTTCTTGCCATTCAGGTCTCAGATTACAGTTAAACCCCATTTAATGTGCCACAGCCAACAAACATTGTGCATTTTCTTTATAGCACTTGTTCTCTGAAATGACTTCTGTTGTTGATTACTGTCTGTGTCCCACTCCCACAGAATGACTTTGGTTCTCTTTTTCACTGCAATTCCCAGATCCTAGCACAGTGTCTCATCTGCAATATGTGTGTACAGGTATGTGTAGTACATGGGAAGTACTCAATTATTTTCTAATTTAGTGCAAGAAAGACAATGTATTCATAACGGTGAGGTTTATTCTTCAATGTCTTTGAAGACTGGCTGAAGGAACAAAGAAGATTTTGCCTAGAGAAGAGAAGACCCACAGATAAGACACAAAAGCTATTTTTAACTAACTGAAGCACTGTCATTTGAAAATAAGAGTAGATTTATGCATTCATTCATTCAACACTATTTTCTGAGCACCTACTCTGCATTAGGCATTGTTGTATGTCTTACAGAAGCAGAGATAAGTGAAACAGAGAATAGTCAATGAATAGATAAAGGAGAAACTATGTAAAGTATCAGCCGGCAATACACACTACAGTAAAAAATCTAGGAGGGAGAGGAGGACAGGATGCCAGAGGGGGATGAAAGGCTGGCTATTTAATAGGAGTTGTCAGAGAAGGCACTGTGATAGGGTCATCAGAGCTGATGCCCTCTAGGCTGCGGAACTAAGTGGGACCAGTGGTCAGGTTGGAAGCCGTGGCTCTCAACTTTGGTTACATAGTAAGACAAATACCATATGATTTCACTCACATGTGGAATTTAAGAAACAAAACATAGGGGAAGGAAAGGAGAAAGAAAATAAGATAAAAATAGAGAGGGAGGCAAACCAGAAGAGACTCTTAACTCTAGGGAACAAACTGAGGGTTGCTGGAGGGGAGGCAGGTGGGGTGATGGGGTAACTGGGTGATGGGCATTAAGGAGGGCACTTGATGTAATGAGCGCTGAATCACTAAATTCTTTTTTTTTTTGTAGTTATTAATTTTATTATATTATGTTAGTCACCATACAATACATCATTAGTTTTTGATGTAGTGATCCTAAATTCTACCTCTGAAACTAATAATACACTATATGCTAACTAAATTGAATTTAAATAAAACTTTTTTTTTTTTTTAAATCACCTAAGGAGCTTTCACAAATGCTGACGTATGGGCTCCAATCTCTAAGACATTGATTTAATTGGTCTCGGTTTTGCAGCCTAAATATTGGAATTTTTAAAAGCTCTCAAGTTATTCTGATGTGCAACCAAGGTTGAGAGTCACTGCTAGAGAAAGGTAAGATTTAGTAACAAATAGTAAGAACTTTCTAACAACTAAATATGGTCCGCAATAGCTTCCTGGTGTTGTTTTGAACTCCCCAGCTTGGGACAGAAATGTTTAAGAATACCTATTATACCACTTTGCACCCGTTAAGATGGCTATTATAAAAATAAAACAAAACTAAAAAATGACCAGTGTTGATAACCACGTGGAGAAAGTGGAACCCTTGTGCATTCTGCTGGAAATGTAAAATTGTGTGGCCCCTGTGGAAAACCATTTCTCAGAAGAAACTTTCTCAAAAGTGTCTCAAAAGACTACCATAGAACGACCAGATGATCCAGAATTCTAGTTCTAGGTATAACCCCCAAAGAATTGAAAGCAGGGGCATAAATAAATACTTGTATATCTATGTTTATAGCATATTATTCACAATAGCCAAAAGGTAGAAATAACCCAAGTGTCCATCAATAGATAAATGGATAAACAAAATGTGGTAATACATATTATGGAATATTATTCAGCCATAAAAAGAAATGAAGTTCTGATACAAGCCACAACATGGATAAAACTTGAAAACATTATGCTTAGTGAAATATGAAATAATCCAGACAAAAAGACAAATATTGTATGATTCCACTTATATGAAGAGCCTACAATATGCAAATTCACAGAAACAGAGAACTGAATAGTGGTTACCAGGGACTTGGGGGAGCAGGGAATGAGAAGTTATTTAGTGAGTACAGAGTTTCTGTTAGGAAGAGGAAAAAATTCTGGAAATGGATAGCGGTGATGGTTGAACACCATCGTGAATGTACTTACTGTCACTGAATTTACACATTTAAAATGGTTATTTTACATATTAATGGTAAATTTTATGTTATGTATATTTTATCACAATAAAAAAAGGTTACATGGATGACCACATATCAGGATATTGTATAGGACTCCTGTGTTGGAGGCAGGTTGAACTGGCTGATTTTTGGTTGTTTTCTCGTCTATGGACAATGATCTGAACATATTCTTAGAACATGGATTCTCCATCAACCACAACCTCATCATTAGAACCATCTCCCCTGTGCTGCCTTTCCTCTTGTAGGAGAAAAAGCCAGATTCAGGAGATGTGGTGAACACCTCTGGCACCAGAGAATGTACATTTCAAATCAAAAGGCTATGTCAGGGTCAGAGAATCCCAAGTTCTGTGTTATGGTTCACTTGTGACGTCAATTAGGAACTAGAAATAGCTAAACTTTAAACTGTGAGTGACAAGCAAAATTCAAATCATGGAAGGAGCTTTTCTAATTAAACAGAACTGTCCACTGAACTAAATGTAAGTCCAGTAATGATAATTAAAATAAATCAGGAACCACTTCAGCAAAATCCATTTTAGATCCCTAGGTTACCTCTGACAGCCTCCAACCACTCCGTCAACTGCGACCAGGCAGTCCTCATCTGCACAAAGAGCTTGTCCACTCCACTAAATTGGTTCTTTGACAATTATGAGAAATTTTCCTTTCTCTTCTTCTTTTAATATTTATTTATTTTAGAGTGCGGAGGAGAGGAGGGGCAGAGGGAGAGGGCAAAAAAAAAATCTCAAGTAGACTCTGCTGAGCGCAGAGCCCAACACAGGGCTCGATCTCATGACCCTGAGATTGTGACCTGAGCTGAAACCAAGAGTCAGACCCTTAACTGGCTGTGCCACTCAGGCACCCCTCCTTTCTCTTCATTTGCTTTTTTCAGTTATCTCTTGATCTATTAAGATATACCACAAACTTGTTGGCTCTGTGTACCATTTTCTCTGCTCTTAATAGAAGAAAATGTTATGACAATAATTCTGGTTAAATTTCCACATATGTCAGTGTATGTGAAAATGGATTATAAATGACAAAGTATAATATAAATAAGTAATCATTGTTATTAATATCAGAAGCCCATATACGGACAATAGCTAAGGAAGTTTTAGGTTTGTTACATCATCCAGAACAATTGGTTTCAAGGTCACATACACACAGAATACACTTTCTCAGGAGTCAAGAACACTTTTCTCTTTTTTTGCACTGGCCATGTTAACAACAGCCATATAACTTCAAAGAAGTCACTAGCCTTCTCTGAGCCTTAGTTTCTTCATGGATCAATTGAGAAAGTTACATTAAATCTCTCATTTATCAAATACGTATTGATTGCCAGCCATATGCCAAGCACTGGGATACAACAGTAAAGAAGGTGACCAAGACCCTCCCTTCATGGAGTTCAAACTATTAATGAACAAAAACAATAAGCAAGTGCATAGCTAAAGAAATACAATTGGTGATCAGTACTTCAAAGTGACACTCTCAAACTTTAATGTTCATGTGAATCTATGGGGGAATCTTGTTAAAATGCAAATTCTGATTCTTTCGGCCTGGGATGGGGACTGGGGTTCTGCATTTCTCACAAGCACATAGGCTCATGAAGAGCATCACGGATGCCCATGCTGCTGCTTCATGAATCACACACACTAGACAGTAAAACTATCAAGGGTATTGACAGGATAATGGATAGAGAACAACTGAGTTGGAAACTCTAGATGATCAGGGAACATGGGACATGACATACATGCAAAGAATCCATGAGTTAGAGGAGCCAGGAGAAGAACAAGTGCAAATGTCCTAAGACAGGAAAGACATTTTGTATTCACTATTGTAGGAAGGGAATGAGCAAGGAATAAAGAATCTGGGGTAAGTTCTGAAAAGTAGCCGGGAGCCAGGTTCCTTGGGCTTTGTATGCATTGCTGAGAAGTTTATCTTCCATCACACAATAATAGAGAATGCAATGAAGTGATTTAAGCAGAAAAGTGGCCCTGGGGATGCAAATGTGAGAGAAAGAGAGTAAGCCTGTCAGGGGCCCTTGCCCAAGTTCAGGTAAGTGAGAGCAGTGGCTTGGAGTAGGGTTGTGGCCATGGGTGGAATAAAGCTATATTTGGGAAGTCAAGGGATAGGTAAAAACAATAGATCCATGGATGGATAAGAAGAAGAAATGGAAGTTCCATTTCTGAATTGCTTATCTGGGTAATGAGTTAGAAATTTCATGAGATGGGAAAAACATGTTGTATGAGATACCTATACGACATTTAAGTGAAGTAGTGCCTGGCTGGCTCAGTTGGAAGAGCATACGACTCTTGATCTTGGAGCTCATGGGTTCAAGCCCTACATTGGGTGTACTAAAAATTACTAAAAAAAAAAAAAAAAAAAGGTTTTTAAAAGACATTCAGGTAAAGATGTCAAAGACGCAATTAAATATGTGTGTCTAGAGTTCAGAAGGGATGGCTGGGAAAGAGATACACTTGGGATTTCCAGTGTTCTATGGGATTTAGATCCCGGGGGAGAGATGCAATCACCCAACAAGAGGGCCAGGGGCTTGATGAACTCTAATACTAAGCCATGCAGGAGAGAAGGAGGAACCAGCAGAGGAGAATGAGAAAAAATGCCCAGGGATATCTGAGGAACATCAGGTGAGTATGGTACTGTGGAAGCCAAGAGTGAAGAAAATGTCAAGTGGGATAGCTCCCCAGAAATACCATGGGACCACTTCTGGGAATAAGGAGAGACCAAGAGGCAGGGCAACCAGAGCAGTTCTTCTTTTTCTTTTTATGTATTGAATTCTGCAATAAAATTGTATCTGATGAGCAGGGTCCAGCCCTGGACCAATGATCTTTGGAGAATGTCCTCCTCTTCCACTCCTGGTAAGTCCCGGTCACATGAGAAACACCTTTCCCAAAAGCACATCCACACAGGATCCCAGACAGTTCAAAATACTCCCTATCCAAGGCTTCCTTCCCCCATCCTGTTCACCACTGCATGGTCCTCCGAAAGAACTGCAGGTAAATTAGAGAAGACAGTATTTATTTTCTTGCCAATTAACAGTCAGCACAAAGGATGCCAAGGTACTCTGACTTAAAAGACAGACCCTGACTAAAATTGGATTGTTTTTCTAGTGTGGATTTTATTAACCTTAAATGTAAGGTCCCTGTTGTTTTCAATAAAGATAAAAGTTTGGGTATTGGGGCGCCTGGGTGGCTCAGTCATTAAGCGTCTGCTTTCGGCTCAGGTTATGATCTCGGAGTCCTGGGATTGAGCCCCACATCGGGCTTCCTGCTCTGCAGGAAGCGTGCTTCTCCCTCTCCCACTCCCCCTGCTTGTATTCCCTCTCTTGCTGTGTCTCTCTGTCTGTCAAATAAATGAATAAAATCTTTAAAAAAAAAAAAAAGATTGGGTATTGACCAAGGCGGCCTTAGCTTTCTACTCAGCTTGACTAGACTTTAGACAGACTTCTCCCTACTCTAGGTTTCTGGCCTCCCTTTTCTTAGAGTATTTGCTTTATTTTTTTAAATTTGAAATACAGTTGGCATACAACATTATATTAGTCTTAGGTGTACCGCATAGTGATTCAACATTTATGTACATTACGAAATGCTCACCACCATAAATGTCGTTACAATTTGTTACTACACAAAATTATTGCAATATTATTGACTATATTCCTTATGCTGTACTTTGCATTTCTGCAACTTATTTATTTTTTAATTGGAATTTTGTGCCTCTTAAACCTCTTCACTTATTTCACCCACTCCCTCACCCCTGCTCTGGCAACCACCAGTTTGTTCTCTGTACTTAGGAGCTGCTTCTGATTTGGTTTTTTTGTTCATTTATTTTGTATTTCAGATTCCACATACAAATCATATGGTGTTTGTCTTTCTCTGTCTGACTTATTTCACTAGCATAATACCCTCTAGGTCCATCCATGTTGTCACAAATGGCAATATTTCATTCTTTTTTGTGGCCGAGTAATATTCCATGGTATATATATGCCACATCTTCTTTGTCCATTCACCTATCCATGGACACAGGCTGTTTCCATATCTTGGCTATTGTAAATAAGGGTGCAGTCAACATAGAGATACATGTATCTTTTCAAATTATGTGCTCATTTTCTTTGGGTAAATACCCAGAAGTGAAATTACTGGATCCTATGGTAGTTCTATGAGGACCCTCCATACTGTTTTGCATAGTGGCTGCACCAATTTACATTCCCACCTGAGAGGGCACAAGGGTTCCCTTTCCTCTACAAGCTCACCAGCACTTGTTATTTCTTGTCTTTTTGATGCTAGCCATTCTGATAGGTGTGATCTTAGAGCATTTACTTTAGAAAATTTGTAATTGTAAATTCTTTCTCTGGCCCTTTGGGATAGAAATATTTTTAAAAACCTTTTTCTAGTTTTACAAGCTAGAACGGCCTATTTTATTTTATTTTATTTTATTTTATCACGTTATGTTAGTCACCATACAGTATTGTCTTTCTCACGGACCTAGCAGCCATCCCTTTGAAATGTTACCGTTAAGGAAGACAGAGCCCCTACCTCCCAGTTTCTGTGGAAGGGCAGGAGCCTAACTTCCACAGACACATTGCTCTGAACTGTAAAACTACCCCGTTTCCTTGGGGAAGGCCAAATAGCAAACACAGATGGCCTGTGAGCCCCACCCCCACTCCATTCCTGTAAAACCTCTCCTGTCCTTTGTTTCAGCGAAATTGAGTTCCGACTGCATTCTGGTTTCTCTCCCCAATAGCAACAGCCTTGAAAAAGTCGTCCTTATCTGTTTAATTTTGTCCAGTGCAATTTTGGCTTTGACAGTATACATCACTTTTACAACTAATTATTTCGTGTGTGTACTGTCTTCATTACCTTTATTAGTTGCCACGAACGAAACCCACGACAGTTGGAGTACATACATGGGGCTTAAGCTCAGATAATGTTTGTGTTGGTGATATTTCTTATGTAAATTAATTTTTAAATGCCTTTTTAGGTAAAGCAGAAATAGTAGAGCCCATGGGTATGTTAACTGTTTTCCTCTATACCAATAACTTCAGAAATATTGTAACTGTAAACTTTTTAAAGCATACCCCATTTCCTGCAAATATATGCACTTGTTTTCTGGGTTTCTTGAGAGCCTGATGTACAAACAATGGCCAGACCCTATATAACAATAAAACTCTGACAGATAATGTCTGCCGCAACCAGCCCAGAAAGGTCAGGCCTTATTCAATGACGGCCAACCTCCGTATGTTTTCCCTCCAGACCGACCACAGAAAGACAAATATGCCCCCCAAACAAACATGAGAGGCTCCCCTTCTTGCTAGCTCACCTCTTGCTTCCCTGTGCCAACAACTTCCAATCAGAGAGCAGCTAAAGCCCTGCTGTTTTCACTATAAGCTTTTTATTTATTATTTTTAAAAATTTTATTATGTTATGTTAGTCACCATACAGTACATCATTAGTTTTTTATGTAGTGTTCCCTGATTCACAGCCAGTACTATAAGCTTTTCTACTCTCATGCCTGACTCTGAGTCTTTGCAAACTGCAATTGATGATGGCTGGGCCCCTAGCCCCCATGTTGTAGCCTCTGCAGAATGCCCCTGTTCCCATTAATGTGGTCTTCATTTATTCCCACGTTCTAGGTATGTTCTAGGTGTTCCACGTACTTGGAATCCTATTATTTTCAAATAATCTGGAGGAGTATTTCTTATTATTTGCTTTATTACTTTGGGCTCTTAATGGTAAGTTTTCAGGTCTTCCAGCTAGCTTTTTTTTTTAGGTATTTTTTTTTTCCTTAGAAAACCTTTCTTATAGAAAGACTAAATATGATAATTCATATAAAACTGTTCCATCATAAGAGCATCAGAGCATGGTACTCCAAAATCATCAGGGAGTAGCAAAGCTTGGTTAAAACACAGATTGCTGGGTCCACCTACACAATTTCTAATTCAGTACAGATGGAATGGGGCCCCAAATCTGCATTTCTAACAAGTTCCTGGGTGATGCTGATGCTGCAGGTCTGGGGACCACACTTTGGAGACCACCGACCTAGAGCATTGAAACAGGATGTCCTTTACCCCGCCCTCATTTCTCCATGGCAAGTTACTTTGTTTTGCCCCTAGGTGTGGAACTTCCTACTTGGAAGTGGGGAAATTCTGACATTGATTTATTGAGCACCTACTATATGGCAAACAATGCACTAGGGAGGTTTTCAATGCTGCCTCATTTCATCCTCACAATTACCATGTAATCTAGTATCAGGACGTCCTTTGTCGGAAGAGACTGGACCTCAGTGTGGCCAGGAAACTTAAGATCCTACAGCTATCAGGTGGTGCTTGGGGGACTTAAACCTATGCACTCTTGATTGCAAGCCCAGTGCTTTTCCCACTAGATTTTAAACATGCTCATTTGAAATTGAATAAAATTCCTTTAAAAAAAATCAGCTAAAGTTTGACTTTTTGTCTACAAACTTAATATCCAACATGATGATGGCCGCTAATATGCCTTGTGAAAATATGCTGGCTATAGAAAATGGTAGGGATAAAAAATCTTTCCGGGAAGAAGATTAGGCAAAATGGAGTTTCTACGCAATTCTAAAAAAATCCCCTTCTTTTGATTGTTTTTGAAGACCCTACAGAGGAGGGTGGGAGGGTGGTGGTAGTGGTTGATGCACAGCTGATGAAGGTCAGGTATTTTTCAAATGCACACTTGTGGAGGAAAATTCTAGTGGCAAGCTTTTAATAGGCTCTTCGAGGTCCTCAAAGATCACACATATGGGGCATGAGAGAAACTTCAAAGCCCTAAGAGGTTCTATCTGGATAGAGTATAATGGGAGTTCAAAGCTGCAAGGAATACAAAGGCTATCAGGATCAAAGACATTGTGTTCCCAGGCCAGGCCTGAATGCAAAGCCAAGCCAGGACTGACGTGATGAGGGGAGACCTACATTTGGGAAGATTCTCACTGCTGCACAGCGTGTTAACTATTGGGGCTTCCATTCTTTGTGGAAATAAAATGCTAAATGACAGTGCCAGTAAATTATACCTGAGAGGAGAGTCTCATTTCAAGAAAATCCATCCTTCCAAAATTGGAACTGAGAAAACAGCTTAAGAGATCATTTCTTTTTCTTTACAATATATTTTTTATCTATGTGCAAATTCGATGTAGGGTCTCTGGTCTGTTTTGCAAACACCTCTTTGCCCACAGTTGCTGAGGGTCCTTAATGTCCATCAGGTCCAGAAATGTGTTCCTTTGGAAGAAGATAAGTGGCATGTGTTCAGTATTTGGCTGATCATTCCCTTGAAATTATTCTTGTGGTTATAAGAAATCCAGCCCAGAGGAGAAAAAAAAAAATGTGGGCCACATGAGGCCTCTCCCCTGTAGTCAATCATTTACCCCGAGGATAAGGGCTCAAGGAAAAGCGGAATTTCCCATACTCTGATAACAACCTGCTCCCCATCCTTCTGCTATAGTTGCTTGCCCCCCTGTCCCTGGGCCCAGCTGCAAATGGAGCCAGCTCTGCATATTTTGCCAGGGTCCAGGCTGGCTGTTGCTAAGTATTCTGATTTCTCGCCTCACCTCTGCTCTGACAGTGTAAAATTTTTCTGCTCAAGATGAAAGAAGAAACTGCTTGGGGTTGCTCTATTATGGGGACAGCCAAACCATGGTCAGTGGGCCAAATCCAGCCCCCTGCCTATGTTCGTAAATAAAATTTCATTGGAACACTGTCACCCTCAATCCCTGATGTATTTTCTATGGCTGCTTCCCACGATAAAGGCAGAGTTGAGAAAGTATGATGGAGACTGTGTGGACTGCAGAAGCTGAAACGAGTTATTCTGACCCTTTCTGAAATGAGTTTGATGATCCCTGCTCTTCTGGAACCCACAATGAGTTTGGCCTAAAGAAGAATACGGTATGGAGACCCTCGGATCTGTGAGAACCTATTAAAAGAAACCTATGTCACTGGGAGTCATTCATTCCTCTGGATTTTTTCACTAAGTGAAAAGAAGCATCATTCCACTTGACCACACCAGAAACCAGGCATCTGACTCCATTTCTCCTCCTTTACCTAAGTCACTACCTACTTTGAGTAGCTCTTAAAACTCTTCACTCCTTTCCAGTCCACCGTCAATACCCTAATGAAGGCCCTTCTGTTATCTTTGCATCGACTACTATAGCTACTCATGTCCCACTACCTACTGTGTCTTCACTTCGTGGTCTACCATTGAACTCTCACCTCACCTGGGTGATGGCAAAGGCTTCCCAACTGGTGTTCCTGCTTCCACTCTTTTCTATACACAATCCACTCTTCACCCAGTAGACAGAGTGAGCTCTGTAAAATGTTTCGGTTGGAACATGTCACTTCCCTAACCACCGCCCTTGAGATGGCTTTCATGACACTCACAGTAATACCCAGAACCTTACCATGGCCTACATGGCTTCACAAAGCTGGCTCTTGGCCGTTCTATGATCGCCACCTTTACCACATTCTCCTTTTTCATGCTGCTCCAGCTATAAAGGCTTCCTCATTATTCCCAGAAGGAGCCAAGCAGGCTCCCCGCCCAGGGTCTCTCATTTGGCGCTGCGTCCATCTGGATCTCTCTAACCCAAGGGATCAAAATTACTCACTTCCTCATCCAAGTCTCTGCTCAGATTCACCTCTGAAAAGATGGCTTTCCTGACCACTAGATTTAACACAGGACCTCTCCTCTCACTCTCTATTCCCCTCTCTTGCATGATTGATCTTCGTCGCTGTTAGCTACTAAGTCCTTCTACACACCAGAATGTCTTGAATGTAATCCCACTGAGGGCAGACTTGGTCTGTTATGTTCACTGATGGTATTTCTCGCCCCTAAAACAGCACCTGGCACATACAAGTACTCAAAAAGATGAAGGAATAAATGAACAATTGGATGAATGAATGAATGAGTCACCCTTTAATTGGTCATCTGCCTTGACTCTTCCTCTTCCCAACCATTAGCAGCACTGAAGTTAAAATGTGTCACTTTGTTTATTCCAGAAGGTACTAACTCATGTCTCCCTATTTGTCCAAAATCTTATAATGCCCCCCCATTGCAATGGTGGTAAAATACCAAATATGACCTGATTTAACCTGGGCCCTACTTAGTTTTCCATCTCTATTTCTGACACTATTCCATAACCAGATCTACCGCAGAGAAACGCCCAAATCCCCACTCAAGGAGGTGGGACACACTTACTGTTCCCCTTTCTCTCCCTCCCCTTCTTTCCCTGGCAAGCCCTTGCATGTCCTTTGGAGCTCAGTTAAACATCTTCCTCTCTGGGGAGCTCCAAGAACTTCCTCTTCCTATATGTTTTACAGCACCTATAATTACATATCATAGCTTTTATCACACTATATTTTGATTATTCACTTAAATATATGTGTCATCTCAACCATACTGTCTTATTCACTTTGGTATCTGCAGTGCCTAGCACAACAAATACATATTAAACAAGTAAAAAAAAATGTGTAAGTTAACCCATGCCTGAAAGACGCTCAAGCCCTAGCAATCAACATAAAAACGTGTTTTGTTTTGTTTTGTTTTCTTCAACTCAGTATTTCTACTTAAGCTATATCTAAACTATTGTCTGAGTCAGGTAACCTAGGGCCACCAATCACCTCTTTGAGTTACAACTTATATAATTGTTGACACCATGGGCAGACTACCAATAGTTAACTAGTTTCCCTAGAGAATATTAGAAGCCTTTCTCAGGTACTCTGAAGGCTGACAATGCTTTTATTTATTTATTTATTTTTAAAGATTTTATTTATTTATTTGACAGAGAGATAGAGAGCACAAGTAGGCAGAGGGAGAGGGAGAAGCAGGCTCTCCACCGAGCAGGGAGCCGGACGTGGGGCTCGATCCCAGGACCCCAGGATCATGACCTGAGCCGAAGGCAGCCGCTTAACCGACTGAGCCACCCAGGCGCCCCTGACAATGCTTTTAAATCTATTTTCTAGTCATCCCCTGGGCACTGGAGTTGTTGTGAGGATTAATTAAGGAAATACATGTAAAACACTCAGGATATTGCCCGGCATATACTATATGCTCAATAAATGCTAGCTATTATTATTCATCTTCTCTGTTTATTTCAAATATACATACATGACATTCACACGCATCCTGGTCCTCTAACTCATAGCATAGCCAGACACCCAGCCTGGTCGATGACTGATCATTATGACAGCATGTTGTAATTTGGCTGGGGGGTTGTTGAAATAACAACCAAAAATATAGTCCAGAGAAAAGAGATAATGAATAAGAATACACTGGAATTTTTCCAGACACAGCTAGGAGAAAAGCAAATATGATAGAGCAGAGAACGAAGAAAACGTGCTAAAAGTGGGGATGGAGTTTGGAAGGTGGTGTGCAAATGTAAGAATTGGGGGGCCTATCGAGCTGCCATGAGCCTAAGAGGAGTGAAGGGTATCTAATATCTTGATGGGGCACAGAGCTTTGAAGAGAAAGACTCCGCATTCAAGTTTACCAGCATGTGCACACCCATTCACACTTACACACCCTGTCAGGTACAGAGTCCATAAGAGCAGGGTGGGGAGTGACGGGAATAGGGGAAGGCAGGCGGAGAGTAATTGCGGGGTCACCTGGATTCTCTACCTGCATGCTAGCAGACATCCCTAGAACAGAATCATATAAAGTACTGCTCATAAAGATGACCGCTTGGCATTCCAACCTGGTATACCTAAAAACTGTACTACAGTCCATAAATGCGTGTCCAGACTGCACATGACAAATGTAGAAATAGCCTTAAAAACTCATGCTCCAATAATTCCACTTCTAAAAATTCATCCTAAAAAAATACATTATTAGAACTGTTCTTTTTTTTTTAAGATTTTATTTATTTATTTGACAGAGAGACACAGCAAGAGAGGGAACACAAGTAGGGAGAGTGGGAGAGGGAGAAGCAGGCTTCCCGCGGAACAGGGAGCCTGATGTGGGGCTCGATCCCAGGATGCTGGGACCATGACCTGAGCCGAAGGCAGACGCTTAACGACTGAGCCACCCAGGCGCCCCTATTAGACCTGTTCTTAAAGACTCTGGTTTTTCATGGGGGCGCCTGGGTGGCTCAGTTGGTTAAGCATCCGACTCTTGGTTTGGGCTCAGGTCATGATCTCAGGGTTGTGACATAGAGTCCAGCGTCAGGCTCCACGCTCAGCGTGGAGTCTGCTTGAGATTCTCTCTCTCCCTTTCCCTCTGCTCCTCCTCCCATTTCTCTCTCTCTCTCAAATAAATAAATGAGATCTTTAAAAAAAAAAAAAAAAAAGGAAGACTTGGTACATTATAACTCACAATCATGTTGTTTATAATTGGAAACATTGGAAACAACCTAAATGTCTAAATTTGGGTATCAGTTACATAAACAATCTCTTATTTATTTAATATTTCACAGCCATTATAATCCAGGTTTGAAAACAATATTTAACAACAGGAGAAATTTCTCATAAATATTGTTCAACGCTAAAAGCAGGTATGACAGAGTAAAGTACAAGTTCAATTTTCTATAAAAATGTTGTTTTACATATGGGTCCAGAAAAATATCTATTGAGAGATTAACTTTTGACTCTTTTCTTAAAATCACACACACAAAAAAAGACTAGAAGCAATGAGTGGTTATCTTCCTCCTCTATCCCAATAAGATAACTAAAATCTGTGTTTTATCAACAATGTTGGTTATGGGTTTTTCAAGTTGCAGGGCTGAAGGCAGAAGTTTCTGGCACCAGAGCATAATCACCTGACATAAAGGCAGAAACAGCCAATTAAGGAAGGAGGGAGGTTTCCAGAGCTATGACATGAAGAAGCCAGAGGTTTGCAGACTCCAAAACCAGCAAGAAGGAACACAGCAGTCCCTCTCAGGACTCACAGACACCAACCACTAGGATCAGAGACCCCGGGGTCAAGGCTGACATAGAAGCAGCAGGTCCCTTCCAGGTACCCAGTAGAGGTGGCCAGCTATTCTGGCAGTGGTGACCACAGTGGACTGGAATGCAAAAGGCCCAGCTTGGTCCAGAGAGAAGAAGAGGTACACAAAATATCTGAGATTGAATTTCCCCTTGAGATCCATCTTGAAGGGCTCATTAAATTCAGAGATTAAAAGAAATGGGGCATTTCTTACAGCTGAATTTTGTAGAGTAAAATCCAAATGCAAGCCTGGTAAGTACATGTGTACCACAAACACATAATCTACATACTTACATATACACACATAGGTACAGGTAAGGGATTCATATATAGTACCTAATATTTACATATGTAATAATCTATAGATTATACTACATACAACCCATCTATTGAAATTATATATATACATAACAGTTGTCTCTAGATAATGACACTCCAGAAAACCTGAATTACTTCTTTATACTTTTCTACCACTTCCAGCTTTCCACATCAAATGTGTAATGTGTCCCTAATGCACAAAACTGATTTTTCTCAAAACACAGTGCCTATATCTAGCTCTGCTCCTAAAATCGCCTTGATTAGTATATTGCTTCGGCAAGTATTGTTTCTCCAGCCAGTTATTCAACTTACTAATTGGTGTGCTTAATTTCAAAAGAGTTATTAGTTGCAAATGTAGCTGTAAGCTGTGGAGCTTACTTAAAGGAATCGGTTCTCTCTTAGTGTTTGCCCATCCACCTGAGGCTGCTATAAAGAAAGAATAACGCAAATACTTTTTCCAAATTTTCCTCCCCTCTTCCGTGGATGTTTGGGTGTCTCCAATTTCCTCTGGAATCTGACCACTTCCCATCAGTGGCACCATTAATATTAGTCTAAGCTACTATCATCTCCAACTTAGTCTCTTTCAAAAAACCCTGGTCTTTGATCCCCAGCCCCTATGGCCTATTTTTAACATACAAGCCAGAGTTTTTGCCCTGAAAGTTAAGCAGACAGTGTGTGCTCCCTGCCCTATATTCGTCAATGGCTTCCCAGCTCATGAAGAATACCTGAAGTTTCTACTGTGACCACCTCGTAAGAGCCTTCTCACTATTTCTTCAGTATGTCAAGTGCACTCTGACCTTTGCACCTGTCGTGTTTTTCCCCAGAAACACCCACAGACAACCAGTGGGTTTCCTCCTGGCCTTCAGTTAGGTCTCTACTCAAAGCAACCTCCTCAAAGAGGGCTTTCCTGACCATCCTAACTGATGCAACATGGGCCAGCATCTCAGATTCCTTCCATTGCTTTATTTTCCTTCAGGGCATTTATCTAACATATTGTATGTTCCTTTGGTTTCGGGGTGTCTATTGACGGTTTCCCCGTCAACAAATTGTAAGCACTGTGAAAGCGGAGATTTTGTCTGTTTTCTTGGCACACAGTAGGTGCAGCCGTCCCCTCTTGCCCGTGGTTTCATTTTCTGTGGTTTTGGCTACCTGCAGGCAACCGCACTTGGAACAGATGATCCTCCTGCTGACAAACCGCCCCATGTCAACAGTAGCTAGCGCGACGTCACAATCCTCCATCATTCCCCGGACTCCATCCATCACAAAGGCATTTTCTTATCTCATGTCATCACAAGGAGGGGGAACGCAGTAGAGTAAGATATTTTGAGAAACCACATTCACATAACTTTTATTACAGTAGATTGTTGTAATTGTTCTATTTCATTTTTACTTATTGCTGTTAATTTCTTACTGTGCCTAATGTATAAGTTAAACTTTATCATAGGTATGTACCTATAGGAAAAAACATAGTACAGATAGGGTTTGGTACTATCCGTGATGCCGGACATCCACTGGGGGTCTTTGAATGCATCCCCCGTGTGTAAGGGAGGATTACTGTACTCAACAAATACAGGTTGTTAGGAAAATGTCATTTAAAACGTTGAGGGATAATTTTCTCCCATCAGATTGGGAGAACACTTAAGTTTGCAATCATATGAGTTGGTAAGTGCCTGAAAGGGCGCCCACAGGACTAGTGGAGGGAAGATACATTGGCAAAGCTTTGTGGATGCTACTTTGGTAAAATCTTTGAAAATTCTGAATGCACATTTTTCATGTATCTATTCTAGGGAAATGCTTGAACACTTGCTTAGGTGTAGAAGGACATGTGTCACTGTATTGTTTAAGAATGAACACTTGGGGCACCTCGGTGGCGCGGTGGGTTGAGCGTCTGACTCTTGGTTTTAGCTCAGGTTGTGATCTCAGGGTCATGGGATCGTGCCCCAGGTCTGGCTCTGTACTCAGTGTGGAGTCTGCTTAAGATTCTCTCTCCCTCTGCCCCTCATGCTCATGCTCTCCCTCTGAAATAAACAAATAAACTTTTTTTTTTTTAAAGAATGAACACTTAAAAATAGTATAAATGTCCACCATTCCAGGAATGATTAATTCAATCACAGTACTTTGATACCCTTAAATATTATGCAGATGTAAAAAAGAATATGAAGGAATCCACATACATGCAATGAAAAGTATGAAGACATGCATTGGTTTGATAAACAATGAAACCAGGGCAGGGACTGTGGGGTAGGGGCAGGAAGAGGTAGCTATTTTATTAGGGGATTTTGATTGTATTTTATACCTTAAGGTGGGTCACAGGCACACAGGTATTCTTTCACTTTCTTCAGTAGCTTTTGCTATATTTGAGATATTTTATTTTTTAAAATGAAAAACATATATATGCACTTATATTTCATATATAAACAATAAAATCATAAATAAAATATTAATGAAATAATATCTACCAGACACATGGTTAAATGAAAAAATCATAGAGCAATACACATGATACCGTAAGAGTCTGAAGGAAAATTAAAACAGGGAGAGAAGGAGAGATATGTATGCATATACGTAAATTCAGAGATTATGGTCATTAGATTGTACAACCAACAGTTAATCATAAATATTTTGGGGGCGCCTGGGTGGCTCAGTCAGTTAAGTGTCCGATTCTTGATTTCAGGCCAGGTCATGATCTCAGGGTCATGGGATCGAGCCTCATGTCAGGCTCTGCACTGAGGGTGAAGCCTGCTGGGATTCTCTCCCTCTGACCCCCCCCCAAAAAAATAAATTAAATAAATAAATAAATAAATATTTTGGGCAGGGAGGTGGAGGGTATTGGAAGACTTTTCTATTTGGGGGCATTATTGGAATTTTAAACTCTAAGAATATGTTTATGTTTTACTTGTTCAACTGAAGAATAAGGAAGTACTACCCTCTCTCCTGTGAATCCCATCTTCTTTTGCACTTCTAGCAAACTCACAACTTTGTCACTTCACACTAGGTTAAGGGGCTGTTCCTGCCAAACAGGTCATACATGAGAGCGTTAATTTCTCTAAGCAGTTGGGCGTGAGCTCTGTTCTAACTAGAAAACAAATAAACTCACTGACTCATCGATGCCTCGCCAAGGAATGTCAGCTTAGCTATAGGCTTATGTTGGTTCTCTTGTTCATTCAACCATCCCTCTGTCTACTCAGCCACTTGTATATGCACTCAACAGAATATTTGAGGGTCTTCTCACTGAGAAGAGAAAGGAGGCATGGCTCCTTCCCTGACGGAGCTCAGAAGCTACTGGAATAGACATGAATCCAGTTTTTAAGTACATGTATGTAAAATTAGAGCTGTTGTGGAAGCTACGAGAAGAGGTACACACAGCGGTGTTGACGCCAGTGGGAGATCAGAAAACACTTTCCTGAGGGAGTGATAACTGAGCTGTGATATGAAGAAGGAACAGAAGTTGACTGAAAAAAGGCAAGGAATGTCAGGGCCCTGGGTTGGAAGTGCAGCAGTGAGAATGACATGGTTTCCCCCAGCAGCCGAAGGAAGACCAATGTAACACGAATGCAGGGAGCCAGAGAGGCACCATCAGATGAGGCCAACAGGGGCAGATTGGGAGGGGACTGGACGCTGGGCTACGTACTTAGGTCTTCATCATGACTTCAATGGGGAATCACAAGCTGTTTTTAGAAGGTTGGCACTGGGGGTGACCTGATCAGAGTTGAATTTTGACATGTCTGAAGCGTAGAAGGACAGCTATAGTTTGGGAGGCTTTTTTGTTTGTTGTTCGTTTGTTTTTGAGGATGGCCTTTGGCTGTAATAACTGAAGAGGCTCTTCCTTGCAGATACATCAGTCAACTTATCTAGAACGTGGTTCTTAATAAAAGAGGTGTTACCCCATAGATGCTGTTTGAGAGATTTGTGGGGCATTAGGTCGTGGTTATGACTGGGGAGCACTAGAGGGGAAGAAGGGATGACGTTACGAGAGAAAATCTCTCATTAAAAAAAAAATCATTCCACATTTTCCATGATTCTAGAATGTTCTACCAGTCATTTGTGTAAGTGAAAATTTTGTTTATAATTACCTAATCTAGAACTTAACTCCTTTTCCATATAAACACAAATAATTTTTTTCATGTTAATTTATACACACTCAATGAAAGGAAGATTATGCTTTCATTTTGTTCAGAAAAAGTATTCAGAAAAAGTGAGCAATGCCACTCATGGTACTAGAGTCACCAGCACAACAGGCCTGGACTTTGTTGGTAGTTGTTGCGATTATGGGGATTTAACACACAAGTGCAAGTGTCTGACTGCTTTATTATATTTTCTACTGTAAAGGAGCCTGAGCATTTATATAATGAAATACATATTCTTTTATCATAAATCACCAGTTTTATTGCTTTTTTGTATTACAATTAAGGCATTATGTGGATAATTTGTAAAATCGTGTCTAGATTATATTAATCATGTATTTCATTTCAGCATAATCAAGGGGTATTACAAAATAGTTATTTAAAAAAGGGCAGGGTAGGTGTGCCTGGGTGGCTCAAGTCAGTTAAAGCAGCTGGGTCTTGATTTCAGCTCCGGTCATGATCTCAGGGTCCTAGGATCGAGCCCGAACTGGGCTCTGTGCTCAGTGGGGAGTCTGCTTGAGATTCTGTCTCTCTTAAATAAATAAATAAATAAATAAATAAATAAATAAATAAATATTAAAAAGGGCAGGGTAGTGGTTGATCTGATACGATTGAGAATCATTCGTCTAAAAAAGTAAAGTAACTTTCAAGAGCTTGACTGTTTCCTCTTCTTAAACTTCAGACGTCTTGTCTCAGACAAATGCACTGAAGTATTCCTGATTTATCAATCCTGGACATATGTGCTTAAAGATCAGTGAATGTCAAAGGTTGGAAATAACAGAGCAGAGGCAGAGGCAGCATACTATTTCTCTATCAAGAAAATTAGAAAGATCTACTCTAGCTTCAAGCTTTTCTCATTCACAGCCCAGAAGGATTTAACAGCTATAATACACACCTTCCATGAAAAGCTGTATTTCATTATCTTATGAATACCTAATTTGGCAATATTTGCAAATCAAGTTTGTGGAATTCTGCATGTGTGTGTGTGTGTGTTATTCTTTCTCGGAATAATTTATGGGGTAGAAATGCTTCTATACACTAGAAACTGCTGAGAAAGAAAAATTAATTTTGTGGTAGCTTGAAAATAAATGCCCGGCTGCAATATGTAAGGAATGTAATATAATGTAATGTGATCTAATGTAATTAGGTAACCCCTTAGGGCTGACACTTGGCAGCTGTCCAATCCATCAGGCCTCTTTGGCCTCTCTGCTTTAATAATAATGGGGTAAAGAAGCGCTATCACTATCTGTGCTAAAAGAACGCTATTTTTGAAGCATTAACTCATTCAATTGTCACAACAAGCCTATGGAGATAGGTGTTACTACTGCATCCAATATTCAGATGAAGAAGCTGAGGCTCAAACATATGACCTCACGTTCCCAAAGTCATATAACTAGTAAGTAGTAAACTCAGGATTTGAACCAAGGTGTCCCTCACTCCAGAACCTATGATGTACTAAGATGAATGTTCTAAAATGTTAAAGAAAATTTAATAACCAGTGCATAACTTCTGAAGATAATCTAAAAGTTCAAACAGGTCATCTGGAATACAGATGAATGTAAATGCTTACCTCTTAAAAAATATTCTGATGACTCCTTTGAGATCTATGAGTTCCTAAACCTGCTCTCCTCCAGTGAGCTTGTGTTCCATACTTCCTCAGTTACTCACTCCAATGTTCAATCCTTGAATATTACTGATAACTCTAACCCCCAACAACTGTGCTTTCAAATATCTCACTTTCCAACCATTTTCTGTCTTTAGAACTCATCCTGTTAGCCCTCTGACTCCAACAATGCTTTGACTCTCTCAGGACATTCAATCCATTGACCCAAACCAAACCTTTTTCACTATCCCTCACCTTTCTCTCCTTTAAACATGGCACACCCTAACCAGGTTATGGGATCTTAAAGCTATGGATGCTAAAGTTTCTAGAAGTCTGAGGATACCCTGAGAATTGTCTTGGATAATGATTAACCACAGATACTCGAAAACACCTAGACGGGGTTAACCAGAATAAAAAAAGGCCTTTGAATTAATCCCTGTGTCACAAGTAGAGCAGTTGAGGAAGTGGGGATTTTAACCTGGAGGCCAAGGGACCCAGAGGTGCTGGGGTAGCTAACTCTAATCTCTGAAACACCAGCAGGTAGCTCTAAAGAGTGTGACTGGGTCCTGTGAGGGGGAATATGCGAAAGTAGAATTCAAGTCGAACAAAGAGAAAATAACAAATACTTTTCTTCTCATTTTATAAATTCAATCCACTTGTATAGTTGAATGCTATATTGAGAAGGTTTCTGAGAATGGGTTCTCAATCATTGTGTCAGTCAGAATGGGCTAGATTATACTCTGATAACAAACAACTTCCCATCTTCAGTAGTTTAGAAGAACAAAGGTTTTATTTCACTCACTATACATATCCATTGTGGGTAGTCAGGGAGGCTCTGTTC
Organism: Phoca vitulina; assembly: GCF_004348235.1. Lineage (NCBI taxonomy): Eukaryota > Metazoa > Chordata > Mammalia > Carnivora > Phocidae > Phoca > Phoca vitulina. The sequence continues at coordinate 1,973,193 of NW_022589786.1, forward strand.
ATCACGTTCGCTCCCGAACCCAACTGATGGAGTGGCCACCATTTTAAATGTTGCCAGTTGCCATGCCAGAGGGAAAGAGAACTCATGGAGTGGGAAGGTGCACGTGTGTGTCACAAACTGGGAATGAAATGTTCCCGCCTGGAAGACTCACATCACTTCCATTCAACAACTCACTGGCCAGAATTAGTCACCTGGCCCCATCCAGCCATAAGGGAGGTAGGCTATTCAAACCGACAATGCGCCCAGAAGGAGGTGAGCAACATAATGAGCGCCACAAGCAGCACAGAGAGCAGTGGCGTTCCTCGTGGATCCAGCGACGACACTGTGACATTTAAGTATGGTACTTTTCATTCCTGCCCTAATCTCTAGAGCTGCCCTGCAATGCCTCACAATGTAGTCAGCTCCCCAACACCAGAGCGGTACAAGGAAAGAAGACTTGCTTAATCACTACCCGTTGTACACCTGAAACTAATATTGTGTGTCAGTAAGAAAAAAAAAAACAAAACACTAAAATGTAGCATTAAGTATAAGAACATTCAATAAATGTCCTATTTTTTTTCACTCAAAAAAGAGAGAAGTTTAAAGGACTACAGGTCAATGACACCACAGAGCTATTCCTTTATTTAACAGACTAGAGGAACGAGAAGAAAGCCACAATGCTAAGTGTCTACATGGATCCCCTACCACACCGAAATACACAGAACTTGGCACTGTGGACCCCTTCACCATGTGCAGCCAGATCTTTAGAGAGAAAGAACTAGTTCTCAAACCAGTTAAATGGCCCAGCACTGAATTTTATTCAACTAAATCAGACCCAAACATGGGCTGACTTTTACTGTTCATCACTCCTTCTCTTTTCCACAAAAACAGCCAATTACATTATCTCCCTCCCTAAGGACAGACAATGATCAGATCAATCAAACAGAAAGTGAAGCAAAGGGTTTCCACTGGGAGAAACCCTGATAGCAAGATATGTAGCGCTACTAAGATTTCTTTATAAAAACCAGAACCTGTCTAGCAGCCCCCTGGTCCATTACAGACAGAACAGCAAATGGTTAGGAGAGAAAATGATTTGCTATTCACCAGAGCCCATTAGCCACAGACTAATCAGTGATAGATACAACACCTGAGGAAAGGCAAGTATGCATTAAAGGCTCTCTCTCTCTCTCACACACACACACACGATGATAGATTTTAAAAATTAACATCTGAATTTAGCCTTCAGTTAGCAAAAGCTTTCCTGGCTATTCCTGTTTAATCCACATAATTCAGAGAGATCAGGATTATTATTATAATCAATACTTTTAGATAAGGAAACTCAGATTCAAAAAGATTAATTTCATTCGCTCACTCTTATTTAAGTCGGTCTATATATGTGGTGCCCAGGAAAGCACCTGAATGGGTGTGGCCCAAAACTGACTTTCTAATCTATCAAAGTTGACATAATGGGGAAGGAACCACCTCAACACCCCACCAACGCTTCCCCATTGCCAGAGCTGATAATGGAATGTTGGGCTTGAGGGACCATGAGTCCCGTAATTTATGGAACTTCTTGCATTCTCAGGGAAATTATTTATCTTTGACATTCTCCATTAGTCACATTTCCACCCACCACAGAATTCATTTTATTTTTCATAAATCACCAAGTGACATAAAATAATTTTCTCTGGTTTCTGCTGTTAAAATATCCCCACGGTGGAGCTGATTATAACATCCCAAGAGAAAGCAAGAACTATAGGATAACTAATGAGTTTGTCCACATGAGAGTTAATCAGTAGGCACCCTAGAAAATAAGCCAAATCATCTGTAGGTACAATGGCTGACTAGCTGATGGAACTGTGGCTCACTGGTCCAGTCAAGAGAAGAGCTTCTGGGTTTATCTCCTCTCTCTCTTCTTGCCTCTGTCTCTTCACACCAACTTGGAGCCACTACAGGCTCCTCTAAACCTCCAACTCTGGGGTTAGGACTACCTTTAATAAAAGGAGAGGTAAGTAACCCTTGGTCAATTACATAGAGGTCGAAACCTCAACTCAGCCTGCCTGTGACTCCAGTTTGGCTCTCTCCAAACACCAAAGTTGCACACTAGTTCACCAACTGGATTCCTTTCTTTTCCTGTCTGATGTCTGATTTCTTTCTTCTGTCTCCCTCTCTCTTTCTCCCTCTCTCTGTCTGTCCCTCTCTTTCCTCCCACTTCCCTCTCTTTCTTTTTTAATTACATGGTTAAAACATGAACACATTCTTCAGTTAACAAAACTGGATTAGCAATAATTAATCATGGCCATGTGTTGACAGAGATCAGGAACAATGGGGCTTCTTATGAACTGCTGGAAGGAGCATAGCCACGTTGGAGAGGATTTTGGCACAACCTAGTAAAGTTAAGGTGTTTACGCCCTACAAACCACTCCTAGGTACAGAACCTAAAGAAATGCACACAGATATCCAAGGTGACATCATTATTTATGGGATGGTTTTCTGTAATTGCAAAACACTGGAAATTATCTAAGTGTTCAACAACAGGAGAACCATAAAAAAATTATAATCATAGAGCAGCTGCCTATGCAGGAGTGAAAAAATTAAACTAAACATGTCACTATTGATACATTTTGCACATATAATGATGAGTTAAAAAAAAACAAGTTGTAAAATAATACACACAGTGTATTATTTATGTAAAGTTAAAAACATGAAACATATTATTATTTTATTAACATATTAATGATTGATATTATTTGGGAATTCATGCTTATTACTAAAATGTATAAAGAAGGGGCGCCTGTGTGGCTCAGATGGTTAAGCGTCTGCCTTCGGCTCAGGTCATGATCCCAGGGTCCTGGGATCGAGTCCCGCATCGGGCTCCCTGCTCAGTGCAGAGCCTGCTTCTCCCTCTCCCTCTGCCATTCCCTCTGCTTGTGCTCTTCTCTCTGTCAAATAAATAAATAAAATCTTAGAAAAAAAAATGTGTAAAGAAATGCATGGGAACAACAAACTCCAAATCCTGGGAGACAATCATTTCTGTGGGGCAAACGTGGGGAAGTCAACTTATTTGTCATGCTTTATTTCTTAAGCTCGATGATGGTACAAGGGAATTTGTTCCATTTGTTGTACTATGTGCTATTTTGTTAGTTTGACCTACTTCATAATAAATTATAAGCACTCCAGAAAAAAAATCAAACATTTCAAATAAACCTTAAACTCCCTTTTACTACTACTGCCCAACACCTAATCCCCAACACACTCCAGAGGTATCTACTACTATTATTAGTTCTTTTCTACCCAATATATATAGCATTGTTCAAACAGGTGGGTCTTTCTTTTTTATATAAGTGATAATATAACATATATACTTTCATTTAGCATCATGTCTTGGGCATATATGTATGTCCCTCATTAACAAAAACACATTTTCTTAGAAATTTAGCATTTTTTTTTTCCAGGAAGAAGGGTATAATAACTAAGAAAATAGCCTTTGGAGACATACCTGAGTTCCAGTTAATGATTAATATTTACATAGGGCAAGGTATTCAAGTTTTCTGTGTTTCAGGGTTCTCATCTTTGGAACAGAAATAATGGTAGGTACCAGCCTCTTAGGACTGTTTGAGGATTAGATAAAGAAATTGGTGCAGAGCACTTAGAAAAGTTTCTGGCACATAACCGGCCCTTGATAAATACTATAATCATTACTATTAATTTATAGCTACAGTCTATGCCTTATGAGGAAGGGTCTTTATGATGGCATCTGTACACCAAGTTCAGTTCATGGCCGCTCTCTAGAAGAATTGGGATGTCCCTCGCCCACCCCTGCTACTTGTGCTACCCTTTGGAAATTAGTTGCCCTTCAAAACACTATAGAATCCATGGTGATGTCCAGTCTTCTGGTTCCTACACACCAAGTTCTTTTTGTCCAGATTCTAGGCATTCTTTTCTTATAGAAGAATTTCTTTTTAAAGATTTATTTATTTATGTATTTATTTGTGAGAGAGAGCACAAGCAGAAGGGGCTGAGGGAGAAAGAGAATCTCAAGCAGATTCTGTGCTGACCGCAGACCCCAACATGATGCTTAATCTCACAATCCTGAGATCACAACCTGAGCCGAAACCAAGAGTCAGACGCTTAACCAACTGAGCCAACCCAGACGCCCCTCTTATAGAAGAATTTCTTCACCTCACTCATAGGTCTCAGTTCCTGCCAAGTTAATATGGCAACTACAGAAATACTCTTAACGACTTACATGTCACCATTCTTTAAACCTGGAGGCATGGACATGGCCAGCCTTTCTGTCTCACATTCATTCTCATAATACTTTATGTTATAGAATATGTAACTTTCAAGCAATTTATTTTCTTATAGTTCTTAGCAATTTGTTCCAAATTCAATACATCATTTATGTGCATTTTATACTTGCACTTAGCAATTTAAAATATCTATTTCTTGCCTAATATAAAATCTGAGAATTTTCATTATTCCTCAGTATAAGGGAGATTCAGAACAAAAGCAATAAAGTCAGGCAGGCTGGAGTTCGAATTCTAGCTCTGTCATAGGCTGGTCATGCACCCCAAGGGAAGCATGTCAGTTTTCTACAGCTACATAACTACTTCACACTTAATGGCTAAAAACCACACTTATTCTTCAGCTCATAGCTTTGTAGCTCAAAAATCTAGGCAACATGTGACTGAGTTCTCCGCTCGGATCCCACACGCTGAAAACAAGACGCAAGGGGAGCTCACTGCTTGTCTCTTTGGGAATTCGGGGTTCTCTTTCAAGCTCCTGGTGGTTGTTGGCAGAATTCAGATCCTTGCAGTAGAAGAACTGAAGCCCCCATTCCTTGCTGCCATCAGCTGGGGCCACTCCCAGCTCCTAGAGACTTCCCACATTCCGTGCCACGCCCATCTTCAAAGCCAACAGGGATTTTTCCTCACATCAAAATCCTCTCGAATTTCAAATCTCCAATTTCCCTGCCTCTTACCTCTAGACCAAGATTTAAAGGACTCATGTGATTGGGTCAGGCCTCGCTGGATAATCTCCCTATTTTAAGGTGAGCTGATTGGGGACTCTAATCACATCTGCAAAAGCCCTCACAGAAGTATACCTAGATTAGTGTTCCACTGAATACATAGGAAGAGTGTGTACTCCAAAAAGCAGGAAATCCCGGAGGGCATCTTAGAATTCTGCCACTCACAGCAAGCCAGTTTGGCTCCATGAGCTTCGGGCAAACAAGGGGACACTGGTGCTCACTAGGTAAGAAAAGTCAGTTGGATACAAAGAAACAATGATAAAAGCTTCCAAGTACTGACTATGCTGAGGATTAGGCTCCCTGTTTTCACTCCTTCAACTTTGGAGCAGCCATTTTGAAATGAGTGAGCCTAGTACACTCTTTGGGTGACTGCTCCTGCTTGGTCCCCCAATAACTACTCATTATATGAAAGAATGAGGCAAAGACTGCTATTACCACATTTTATAGATGAAGACACTCGGGCTGAGAGATGATATCTATAAAGCAATTATCACAGGGTCTGGCGCATGCTGAGCGCTCATAAATACTAGGTGCACTACCGTCACTTTTATATTAGAAAGCAGAACCCCAAAGCCTACAATAGCACCTACCACACCTCCACTCTTCACGCAGGCCACGTAAAGACCATGGAGATGTTGAACACTTTGCAAGGCATAACTAAGGAGCCACTGTTCCCTGGGAAGATGCTTGGCCATTGTTCTGGCTGCCTCTGTAATACCCCAGGGAGAGCTGCTATTGAAGCTCTTGTCCTGGGACTGACACACCAGAATCCATAAGCTTCCAGTCTCTTAACACCAGGTTGATGGTGGAATTTGCATTCCCTGGTGTAAAATGCATCCCTTCTAACATTTGCATTTGATCTTTGTTTTCTGGTTACACAATTCCCTTTATCTAATTTTACCTGTTATTTATTTTAAAGCTTTTCACTACATCTTACCCAACTTTCAGTGGAGACAAGTAGAATTTGAAAGCTCTCTCAACCTTACAACAGCATATAAAGCATTTTGTGCCTATTAAACACCCTTCATTCTTTTCAAATGTCAATCCATAATCAACATAAATAAGGTCAGCAGACGGTGGTACCCAAAGAGGCTTTAGATTTCATCTGGTTCAAATTCTTCATTCTACCAACGAAAACACTGAGAAAAAGATTTTTTTCTTTTCTTTTTTTCTTTTTTTGAGGGGGAGCAGAGGGAAAGGACAGAGAGAATCCCAAGCAGGCTCCAGGCCCAGTGCAGAGCCCTATGTGGGGCTCGATCTCATGCCCCTGAGACCATGACCTGAGCCGAAATCAAGAGTCGGACGCCTAACTGACTGAGCCACCCAGGCACCCCAAAGATTTTCTTAAAGTCATGAAATAGTGGCAGAATCAGGGCTAGATGGGCATCAGGGGTCCACTCACGCTGTGCCACACCCTTTCCAATGACGTGGCTCCCCCTGGCATTTGGTTTATAGTCTCCAAAGCACTGCTTAGTGATTGGCTTCTTCATTGTGTGTGTGTGTGTGTTTATATAAACCCCCAAATAAATCATTAAAGTGAAAATAGCTCATCATTACGAGCTTACAAATACTATAGCTTACAAGCACTAGTGAGCAAGCAAAGATTCTGTCATAATTCCACGGGCAGGCTGCTCTACACAGGTACTGCAAACACTGACTACTACCCTCCCTGTTGCCATCCCTCCTTCCTGGGTGGCAGAACCTCAGTTTCCTTTGGGGGCACCACTATGCCCTGCTCCACGAAGCTACCTTCCCTGTTTGTTGCCAAGGGTGACAAGATACAATTTTGACCAATAAGCAGAAGTCAGTCGGGGGGTGGGGAAGAAGGCTTTTGCTTCCCTGAACAAAAGGATGGACGTTGCTGGCTTCATCCCTTTGCCTCTCTTCCCTTTGAACTTGAATATGATGTCTGCAGCAATCGCAGCCATATACAAGGGACAACAAAATGGAAATCTGGAAGGAACATGGATGCTTGATATTACTGACCTCCTTCGCCAGCCCTGAACAACTTGTATTTTTATTCAGGACAAGAAACAACAATTCAGAAAGCAACGTGTGATCGTACCTAAAGCCACGGCCTGAGACAGATCTAGGTTTGAGTCCTGGATAGCTGTCTGACATTGGGGAAATTACCTGACTTTTCTGAGTGTCAGTCTTCCCAACTCACAGGATTGTTTTAAGATTAAATAAAATAATGCATATAAACTGCTTATAATGGTACCAAGGCACCTTGCAAGCCTTCAGTATATGGTAGCCTGGTTAAATCCAGGAATTGAATTCCAAAATTATTTTATTATTATCCAACATATAACCAGGAGATATACACAGAACCAACCTAACTGGTCAGCAAACAATATGTATTACGCTCACAACTTCACATCTTAGATTGCTGTGGAAGGCACAAGTATCAGAACAAGACTAATGAATATTCATCAAAGATTGCCTCAAAACCCAAGAATGCTAGAGCCAGAAAGACTGCTCAGTGTTTATCCAGCAAATATTTATTGAGTGCCAAATATATACTCAGCACCATCCTCGTCCCTGTAGACATACCAGTAAGTAAGTGAAATAAGACCCCTGCTCTCATAGTGCTTATACTCTGGTAAGGGCTTTCCTCCCCGAGTGTATCTGCTATGACCAGGTCATTTTGCAGTGGAAAAAACTGAAGCCCAGACAGGTGAAGTGACTTGCTGATTTACCTAATCACACAGCAGTTGGTGGCAGATGTCGGAGCAGAACTCCAGCCTGCCGACTCCTACTGCACTGATCTTTTGTCTAGATCAGGATCCTCCTGGATCTAAACTTTTATATACCATCACAAGGCATGCTTTGTCGCCTATCGTGATGACCAACAAAGAGAACCTGATCCCTGTGTTCCCTTCAGTTCCTACACCCCCTCTCATTCTCTCTGTGTTCTGTTAACTGTGGTCTTGGTTCTAATTCTTCAAGCTTGTCAAACTCTTTCCAGTTCTAGGATTTTACACTAGCTATCCCCTCCATCTGGTTGCTCTTCCTCCCTAGTTTTATTTGGAAGCATTCTTTCCTTATTTAGGTCTCGATCTGAATGCCGCTTTGTTGACCATCTCTTGAAAGATATTGCTCTTACAAGACCATTTTGAAATTACCTTACGGTTTTGTTTTTTTTTTCTCACATGCTTGGTCTGCGTAAGAATAGAAACCTGGTCTGCTCAGCTCACTGCTGCATTCCAGAGGCCAGAACAATGCCTGGAACAGAACTGGCACCTGAGAAATATCTGCCTAACATCAAATAATGCCTTAAACTCTAGAATTCTAGGCTCTCGAGGCAATCTTCATCTGTGGGCTGTGCTGGGCAATTTATGTTAAATGAATGAAAGAAGGAATCCTGAAGCCATTTCATAGTTAACTTCGTAGAATATAAAATGTAGATGAGATTTTGGAACAAAACTACTCCAACTTTTTCATGTGAAACAGGAGGAGAGTGACGTCAGGGCTCCAGGACTCGCCTCAAGATCCAATTGACTGAATTCAGTCAATGTACACAGCAGGTGAGGTTGGAGGTGAGATCTATCACAGGCCACCAATCTAAAAAGTTAGATGAATGCAGGATGAGGTAGCAAATGATGATAGACCATAATATGCTCTTACTTCTCTCACTTCTTCACTCGCTGCTGCCCCCAATCCTCTTGAACCTGCGATTGGTGCCTGAAATTCCATTACCAATTTTCCCTCTCTTCTCTCAGGGGCTGCACACTAGTGACTCCTGGCCCAAATCCAGCCCCAGAAGATTTGTTTGTTCAGCACAGTGTTTATGAAACATTTGCACGTGAATGCCTTTGGGTAAGCAGACACTCTCCAGTTCCCCGACACCCACACTGTTCTCGATTATGTTACACCTGCCTGCTTCAGAAATTTATGCAACCTCCTTGGTCCCTGGAGACATCTGAGTTTGCCAGCTTTGTATTAAGGCTCAAATGTAATTTCCCCAGCTGTCAGCGGTAGAAGACACTTGACTGTGTAATGCAAAGTTAATTTTGTGGCATGGAGAACAGTATCTTAAAGACATTTATAGTTGCGTAGGATATCAGAGGTAGAAGAAATCTGGAAATGGTCCGGTCTACTTCTTTCATTTGCGAATGAGGAAAAACTGAAGTTTAGAAAAGACAGGTGACTGGTTTAAGGTTACAGAGCAAGGCAGTGGGTAGATCTGGGATGGGAACTCGAACTTGGTTGTATCACACTGAACAGGCCTGGTACAGGGCAGGGATGCTTTTAGGCCCTGGGGGTGGGAGAGAGCTGGGTGGTGGGTGTGGGTTTTCAGAACATCATCAAGATTCTGCCTGGGCTGAGCCCACCTTTTCCAGGCTTTTCCTCCCAGCAGAACTCTGAAAGGTGGGATGCTTGTTCCTCCTGCATAATGATACATTTGTGCCTTCATCCTCCTTCACTAATTTGTATCTGTATCTTTTCTGTCACTTTATATAACTAATTACTGTTTACTCTTCCCAAGCAGGTTATGTGGGGATTCAAACCGTGGGAGAGAATGATGTTCCTTTAACGAAGCCTTTGAAGAAACAAGATAGTCTGGAACTGAGAGAAACTCCGGCTGCAGAGCCCTCTTCTCTTCTCTTGCCCAGCCTCCCACTGGGCTCCAGGGAAAATCCTATCAAGGAGTGAGCGTCAGTAACTCAGCCTCAGCATCTCTCAGCAGATATCAAAGCTGTGCTCAGAAAGCAGCCCCTCACCCCTCACCCCTCTACTTCCTCTGCTGACCACACCCACCTCTGCACCGGGATGACGGCCCTAGGCTTTCCTACCTCGCACCTTTCACTATCAGCCTCTCTCTGCTACCTTTCTGACTAGATTTAAGGACCTTTGGAGTAATTTTAACCACACAGGGAAGCAGTATGATCAGGCAGAAGAAATTTAAAAACCCAGACTCTTAAGACTTGGAGCTAGCTCTCTTGCTGCCACCAACCAGCTCTGGGTCTCCCCTGATAAACCATCAATCAGCTATGGGATTGTAAAACCAACAGCCTTTTCTCAGCATCTGTCTGACGTAACCACTGCACCACTTAGCATTGTTGATGAAGCTCTTCTTTAAAATTAAAAAAAAAATTGTAATTATGAAATATTTTGAACATTCTAAAAATAGGGAAAATAATACATTGACTTGAGCAAACAGGGATGGAATAACCAGATGTCCAAGACTGAGCAATGTTCACTGAGGGAAAGTTCTCGATTCTAGGAGCAAGTGTGAGGGCAGGGTTCTAGCAAAGCTGCCTGAAGGTTAACTCTAGGACAATATTGGACTTTGACGATGGGGAAAAACCAGGTATAGCTAAAGCCTTCATTCCTTTACCCTCCCTCCGCAGAAGTTACCTGTACACTGAAAGTTAGTATACGCCATTCACACGTGTTAGTCCTTTTATTATATATGTGCATAGACAAAAATGAAATATACTATTTCTTACATTTTTCTACATTTTATGTGTTTTTTATGTTTATATATGTAATGGTATCATGTTAATTGTATCTTCTTTTATTCAGTGTCATGCTTTGGAGATTTACCTGTAGAATTCACACCAACTGAGTTAATTCATCTTAATTGGTACTCCAACATGACTAAGCCACAACTTAACAATTCTCCTATGAAAGACAGATCATTTGGTTCCACTGTGTTGCTATCATAAGCAAGCTGCTATAAACTTCCTTGTGCATAAGTTCAAAAGTTTCTCTAGGACAGAAATCTAGAAGGAGAATTTCTAAATTATTGGGTGTGTGTTCCTTCATTCTGCTGCTTTCCAAAAGTTCTATCAAAGTTTTGCAAAACACATAGATGAAAATTTTGCCAAATGATCCTTCAAAATCATTATACCATTTCATCTTCCCATAAACTTCTTGTTTCTCTATATTCTGCCAATACTTGGTGTCTTTGATTCATTAATTTTTGCCAATATGATGGGTATCAGATGGCATCTCATTGTATGATAGTTAGCATTTCCCTGCTTCTTTGTGAGATCACGTAGCTTTCTGTTTATTTATTGGTCATTCAGTTTTCTTTGAAGAATTGCCTTGTTTCCCATTTTCTGCTCATGTTGTTTGTTTTTTCTCTTACTGTTTTGTAGGGACACTATATTCTGGGTACTAATACTTTGTTAGCTATATGGTTTACAAATAACTTCTCTTGTTTGGCTTGTTTTGTTTTTCACTTTATTTTTGGTATGTTTGCCATAGAGATGCTTGAATTTTTATGTAGTCAAATATAGCAATCTTCTATTGTTGAATATGATTTTTGGGTTTCATTAAAGATGTTTTTCCTATCCTAATACCATACTAGGTCTTTGTAATATCCTTCCAATCTAAAGTGCTATTTTTCTCAGGACTTTAGTCCTACCTTGTTTTTATTACTCCAAATAATTACCATTATTCTTATTTTATTTTTATAGAACAGCAGAACAAATATTTGTTTAGCATTATTCATATGTTCATCAAACTATTTGCTTAATATTGCTTTTTGTATTTCTATTTTCTGGCTCAGTTTCTTTCTTCCTAAATTTCACCCTTAATACTTAAGTAACAGATTGCTATATAATAGTTCTCAGTCTTATTTGAAAATGTGTTTATTTCAAAAATGATATTGAGAGATTTTTAACTGGATACAGATGCCCAAATTAATATTTATTTCCTCTCAGCTCTTTAACGATAACAGTTCTGTGTCTTCTGGCCTCTGTTGTTGCTGAAAGTTTGCTGCTGGTCTGCATATACTTATTCTTCCTTCTTATAACTTTTATTCTTCTATATGTCTTTGATATTACACAGCTTCACTGAAATATGTTTACAAGTAGATTTACTTACATTTTTTTCTACTTAGGATTCATTGTGATTCTTACACATTAATATTCATCTCTCTTTCATCAATTCTGGAAAAATCTCAGCCATATTTTCTTTGAATATTGCTTTTCCCTCATTCGGCCTGTTTGCTTTTGTGTCTCATTCTAAAAGTCCATTTATTATTTCTTCTGTTCTCCATGCTTTTTAAATATTTAGGTTTTCTCTATCACTGTGCTACCACTGTGCTAATTTCTTCACTTCTGTCTTTCAGTTCATTAATTCTCCCTTCAGCTATAATTTATCTCACATTTATTTTTCCCTTGAGGATTTTTAATTTGAATTACTGTATTTTTCTTTTTAGAAGTTCTATTTATTATTTTGGCTTGCACGGCAAAGGAAACAATCAACAAAACTAAAAGGCAACCTACTGAATGGGAGAAAATACTCACAAATGACATATCCAATAAAGAGTTAGTATACAAAATATATAAAGAACTTACAAAACTCAACACCCCAAAAATGAATAATCCAATTAAAAAATGGGCAGAAGACATGAATAGATATTTTTCCAAAGAAGATATATAGATGGCCAACAGATACTTGAGAAGATGTTCAACATCATTCATCATCAGGGAATTGCAAATCAAAACTACAATGAGTTATCACTTTACACTTGTCAGAATGGCTAAAATCAGTAATACAAGAAACAAGTGTTGGTGAGCATGTGGAGAAAGGAGCATGTGGAGAAAGGAGAACCCCTCTTGCACCGTTAATGGGAATGCAAACTGGTGCAGCCACTCTGGAAAATAGTATGGAGGTTCCTCAAAAAGCTAAAAATAAAACTACCCTATGATCCAGCAATTATACTACTAGGTATTTACCTAAAGGATACAAAGATACAGATTCAAAGGGGTGCATGAACCCCGATGTTTATAACACCATATCTACAATAGCCAAAATATGGAAATAGCCCAAGTGTCCATCAACTGATAAATGGTTAACACACACACACACACACACACACACACGATAGAATATTACTCAGCCATAAAAAAAGAATGAAATGTTGCCATTTGCAACAACATGGATGGAGCTACAGAGTATTATGCTAAGCAAAATAAATCATCAGAGAAAAACAAATGCAAATATCTTCTCCCATTCAGTAGATTGTCTTTTTATTTTATAGATGGGTTTCCTTCATTGTGCAAAAGCTTTTTAGTTTGATGTAGTCCTGATTGCTTCTTTTTGCTTTTGTTTCCCTTGCCTAGAGAGACAAATCCAGAAAAATACTGCTAAGACCAATGTCCCAGAGATTACTGCCTATGTGTTCTTTTAGGAGTTTTACGGTTTCAGGTTGTACACTTAGGTTGTTAACCCATTTTGAGTTTATTTTTATGTATGGTGTAAGAAAGTGGTTCAGTTTCATTCTTTGAATGTACCTGTCCAGTTTTCCCAAAATCATTTATTAAAGAGATTGTCTTTTCCCATTGCACAGTCTTTCCTCCTTTGTTATAGATCAATTGATCCTATAAGCATGGGTTTATTTCTGGACTCTCTTGTTCCATTGATTTATGTATATATTTTCATGCCAGTACCATACTGTTTTGACTACTATAGCATTGTAGTACATCTTGAAATCTGAGATTTTGACACCTCTAGCTTTGTTCTTCTTTCTCAAGACTGCTTTGGCTATTTGGGGTCTTTTTGGGTTCCACACAAATTTTAAGAAAATTTGTTCTAGTTCTGTGAAAAATACTATTTGTATTTTGATACGGATTGCACTGAATCTATAGATTGGGTAATATAGGTATTTTAACAATATTAATTCTTCCAATCCACGATCATGGTTTGTCTTTCCATTTATTTGTTGTCTTCAATTCCTTTCATCAATGTCTTATAGTTTTTTTTTTAATTTTTTTATTGTTATGTTAATCCCCATACATTACATCATTAGTTTTAGATATAGTGTTCCATGATTCATTGTTTGTGCATAACACCCAGTGCTCCATGCAGAACATGCCCTCCTCAATACCCATCACCAGGCTAACCCATCCTCCCACCCCCCTCCCCTCTAGAACCCTCAGTTTGTTTTTCAGAGTCCATCATCTCTCATGGTTCTTCTAATGTCTTATAGTTTTCAGAGTATAGGTCTTTCACCTCCTTGGATAAATTTATTCCTAGATATTTTAGTCTTTTTGGTGCAATTGTAAACAGAATTCTTTTCTTAATTTCTCTTTCTGTTATTTCATTACTAGTGTATAAAAACAGATTTCTGTATATTAGTTTCTTACCCTGCAACTTTATTGAAGTCATTTATTCTAATAGTCTTTTGGTGGAGTCTTTAGGGTTTTCTATATAGAGTATCATGTCATCCGCAAATAGATACAGTTTGACTTCTTCCTCACTAATCTGGATGCTTCTTATTTCTTTTCCTTGTCTGACTACTTTAGCTAGGATTTCTAGTAATATGTTGAAACAAGTGGTGAGAGTGGACATCCTCGTCTTGCTCCCGATCTTACAGGAAAAGCTTTCAGCTTTTCCCCACTGAATATGACCTTAGCTGTGGGTTTGTCATATATGGCCTTTATTATGCTGAGGTCTATTCCTTCCACATCCACTTTGTTGAGAATTTTTATCATGAATGGTGGTTCAATTTTGTCAAACGCTTTTTCTGCATCTATTGAGATGATCACATAATTTTTATCCTTCCTTGTTTCCTGGTTTTTTTTAAGATTTATTTATTTTAGAGAGAGAGAGCATGTGCAGGGGGAGAGACAGAGGGAGAGGGAGAGAGAATACAAGCAGACTCCCTGCCAAGCAGGGAGCCCCCATGCAGGGCTCGATCCCAGGACCCTGAGATCATGACCTGAGCCAAAATCAAGACTTAGATGCTTAACCGACTGAGCGAACCAGGCGCCCCTATCCTTCTTTTTCTTAATGTGGTGTATCACATTGATTGATTTGCGGATATTGAATCACCCTTACATCCTTAGACTAAATCCCACTTGACCATGGTCAGTGATCCTCTTAATGTGTTATTGAATTCAGCTGGCTAATATTTTGTTGAGGATTTTTGCATTTATGTTCATCAAGGATATTGGTCTGTAACTTTCTCTTTTTAAAAAATATTTTATTTATTTTTTTGAGAGAGAGAGAGCAAGTGAGAGAGAGAGCATGAGCAGCGGGGAGGGGCAGAGAGAGAGGGAGAAGCAGACTCCGCACTGAGCATGGAGCCTGACACGGGGCTCCAACCCAGCACTCTGGGATTAAGACCTGAGCCGAAGGCAGATGCTTAACCGACTGAGCCACCCAGGCACCCCAACTTTCTTTTTTTGTAGTGTGTTTGTCTCATTTTGGTATCAGGGTAATGCTGGCCTCACAGAATAAATTTGGAAGCATTCCTTCCTCTTCTATTTTTTGAAATAATTTGAGAATGATAGGTATTAACTCTTCTTTAAATTTTGGGAGAATTCACCTGTGAAGCCATCTGGCTCTGAGCATCTGTTCGTTGGGACTTTTTTGATTACTGATTCCGTTTTTACCAGTTATTGGTCTGTTCATATTTTTTCTATTACCTCCTGATTCAGTCTTGGAAGAGTGCATGTTTCCAGGAATTTATTCATGTCTTCTAGGTTGTCCAATCTGTTTACATGTAATTTTTCTTAATATTTTTTATAATTATTTCTAGTTCTGTGATGTCAGTTGTAACTTCTCTTTCATGTCTGATTTTATTTGAATCCTCTTTCTTTTTTTTCTTGATGAGTCTGCTTTATCAATTTTGTTTATTTCTCAAAGAACCATCTCTTAGTTTCATTGAGCTTTTCTACTTTTTAAATTTATTTCTACTCTGATCTTTATTATTTCCTTCCTTCTACTAACTTGAGTTTTGTTTGTCCTTTTTCTAGTTGCTTTAGGTGAGAGGTTAGATTGTTTAGTTGAGATTTTTCTTGTTTCTTGAGGCAAGGCTGTTATCTATTTTGGTTTATTCTTTATCATGGTATCTCATAATTTTCTTGTTTTGATTCCTATTTTAAAGTCTTATTGATTTTAAACAATTATTTTGTAGTTTGTACCAAATTGGTCTACTATCTGAAGTTCTCAAAGTTAAAATCTTACTGATTTGGGGGTCTGTTGACTCATTGAAAGCAACTTTTTCTCTCATATATTTTGCAGTTTGGGACTGGAAGCTCATCTTTGGTGGGACTTTATCTGGGATAATTCTAGACCTCCTACATTCAGTATGTGTCTGTCCAGATAAGTTCTGAATTTTCTTCAGCAGGAGATCTTCTAGGGCCAATTTTGTGACATTTTCTTGGCTTCCCAGTTCCCAGACCATGAGAATAGTAGAAATTTGAACCCCACATCCACATTACAAAATCGGACTTTTATCACTTATTCCCAAATCTGCTTTTCCTTCATATTTTGTTCTAGTCAACTGGTGAAGAAACTAACACAGCACCGTCCTTAATACCTCATATTTTCTTATTCTCTCATCCAAATATGTAAATCCTATGGATTCTATCTCTTTACTTTTTCTGGAAAACATTTACTTCTGTCCATCTCTAATGAAACTAACTTAGTTTTTTAATGTCATAGGTGAAATAAGCCTCCTAGGTACTTCCTCTGCCATAAGACTTGACCTCCTCTAATTCATTATGTACACTGCAGCCAGTCTGGTCTTTCTAAAATTCAAACCTAATCATGTCACTCTTCTACTTAAAAACCTTTAGTGCCCCTCCATTGCCACCTTCAAAATAAAATCCAAAATCTAAGATGAAATTCAAGGCCATTGATAGTCTGATCTGTTTTAGGCTTTATCTCTTACCAATTTCCCTTCGATACCTCCAAGTGACCAATGCCTCAGTCATATTAAATTTTCAACCTACTCCAATTCCCTAGAATATATTTTGAATATCCTAGAAAAATTATAAGCTGAGCCATAAAGTTCAGGTGCAAACTTCTCAGCATGAATTATTATCACACCTTTCCTGATGATGAAACGGTTTTTCTTCATTATGCGTAGTAGTTAAAAGCATATTAAGTAATAGTTAGCAACAATGGTCTACTTTTAGAGTATTAGTGGAATTATTTTCATTTTTTTATATTCCAGTCACAACATAATATATATTCCTAATAATAATATATTTTATGCCCTAAAAACATACTGTCAATGACCAATATGATAATAGAATCCTCACAAGCAGATAAATGGTTGTCTTAAGGCAAGTGAACTCTTAAAGGAGAACTAGCTTCTAGATAATATAAGTGGAAATTATAAGAGTAATAGTTTGAGGTTAAAAAGGTCTTTTCCAGTTCAAATTTCTGTAACTCTGTGGCGTGTGTGTGAAAGTACCTGGTACAATAGTAAGGGCAATTCAGTGGGAAAACTAATGAAATCATAGAATATTGGAGCTGAAAGGGACCTTAAAGATAATTTAACTCCATAGATTTTCAAACTTGTTACTAGTCAGGAAACTTTTTCAAAGAAAACTTAGAAATCCAATATGCAAGACAGATTTCTGTGAATCTCCTTTGGCTTATTTTAAGGTGTAGGATCCTGCAGGTACATGTAATCCTTCTCTCCTTCATCAGGAACAAAAAGGCTACACAGAGGCAAGCTTAAATGTCATTGATCCATCCCAACTGAGTCACTGTGCAAACGAAAGAATTTGGAAACCCAAAAAGTCATTGATATACTCAAGGTCACACAATCATTAAGAGGCAAAGCTGGCATGGACCCTGATCTCCTAAGTTTCCATGAAGTGTTATGGCTCTAGACCTTATTTTCTACAATACTTGCAACCCAATCTCAGAAAGCCAATAGAATTTCTCCTTTCTCATGTTCCACAAAGGAACCAATGCTATAAAGTAACAAGTTTTCCCATGGATATTCCCCAGAAGCTGTGACATAAGAAATAGTTGCTCACTACAGAAAATTACAAAACTAAAGAAAAGCAAACACAAAAAAGACTGAAATCTCCAGAAATCTCACCCAGCAGAAATAACCAATGTTATGTTTTCTCTGTACGAACAATTTCTTTAAACCAATGGGATCATACAGAGGGTATTAATCAGTATTTCTAGTTACAAACAGCAAAAATCCTCTTTAATTTAGGCAGAGAAGACATTTATTAAAGGACATTAGGAAGTTCTAGAATCTCTAAGAAGATCAGAGAGTCAAGGTTGCAGTCAAACCAACCAGAAAAACACTCAAACAACATTATGGACTGCTCCAGAGAAAATTCTACCACCACCACCACCACCACCATGACCAGGCACAGATGCCACAGCTCACACTCTGGACTCTGGGAAGGCATCAGCACCAGGATCACCCTCGACTGTCCTCCAAAGCCAGAAAATGGATTTCCCATGGCATCTGCATCACCACATTCCTCTCTTCCAAACACTTCACTGACACAAACCTGAATAGCCCCCAGGACACAGGAAAATCCTACCCACAAGATGCAAAAAAATGCCCCAAACACAGGAAAGGTGTTCAAAGACAGTACAATACAATAACATAACATTTGGTTTCCCTCACTCTCCAAAAGCAGAGCGTTCTTATGAAAACTTTCCTAAGTTCAAATGGTCTTGGTGGCTCCACTCTCACTGCTGTCAATGTGTGCTGCCTCTCTATAGGACTTGCTGCAAAACCAACAGCACACGATTTTCGCTTTTTGCCTTTTTTCATAAAAACCAAAATCCTCTTCGGATTTCTTTTGGTTAGCGAAAACTAATGTAGGTCTTTTGTAAAAGTGAAGTGGCATAACACCATCTTAAAAAAAGCAAGGCATACCTGTATTTTTGTTGCTTTAACTTGTAATGATATCATTATGTTAATTATTGGCCTGACAAAACTGACACATCGACCATTCTATATAAATTAGCTGGCTGAAAGCAATTACTATGAATTCTCAATGTAATGAATAATTCAATTTGTCTTTTCCTGTTCCTTTATGTGAGATGTAAGAGATAACTTCTAGATTTTCCATGACCCCTCTCCACCCTCCGGCATCCTAAAAAAATTGTTTTACAAGTGTTTTCCAATTTAAATGATATAAATTCTAAAAATGATGCAACCTCTATTCATAAGGATGAAAATCCATAAAAATGTGGGCTGCATGAGGAGTCAGAATAGTGACACACTTATTTACTGCCATGACTAATAATCATTGCAACATTGTGTTTTTATCTCTCCACATTAGTTAAAAATATAGTACAGAAGATCAGTTGCCTCAGACACCAATCAGCAGCCCACAGACTTCCGATCAAAGTCTGTGGCTACAAGTCAATCACGACATATGGTATCTGTGCTTCTATTAAAACCCAGAGCAGCAACTGAGGACATAGTAGTTAAACAAATGCTGATAATCAGCAGTCTAACAATACAATGTATAGGTTGTAGCTATCTGATGCCCATTTTAAGTGACAAGCACAACATGTGTGAAAACCCTTAGGATGTGATAAAAATTAGCCTACTAGTCTCAGAATATGTCCCAAGAAATCTTTCCTTTTTTTTTTTTTATTAAAATGGTATAATTACCACTAACTCTTTGGCAAGTAATCCTGACTCATCTCCCTGAAGCAAACTTCAAATTCAATCCCTCCCCAATTTCAACCCTTGATTGATTTTCATTGTATACTGTTCCAAGTCCAGCTCTCACCCAGGCATTCAAAGCTCTCTAATAAATGTCACCGGAGACAGAGGAAGACCCATATGAGAGTATCCATCAGGCCAAGTCCAGCACACTTCTAAGATTAAGAGGAAGCAGGGGCGCCTGGGTGGCTCAGTCATTAAGTGTCTGCTTTCGGCTCGGGTCATGGTCCCAGGGTCCTGGGATCGAGTCCCGCATCAGGCTCCCTGCTCAGCGGGAAGCCTGCTTCTCCCTCTCCCACTCCCCCTGCTTGTGTTCCCTCTCTTACTGTGTCTCTCTCTGTCAAATAAATAAAATCTTAAAAAAAAAAAAAGATTAAGAGGAAGCAGTAGGACCAAGACAAGCGTAGGTGGGATCAGTCAGTCAGAAAGAATGAGGAGAAAATGAAAGAAAGATAGGTTGGGGTAGGACGGAACAGGGTGGGGGTGTGGGGTACAGAAATGGGCAGGAAGGTAATGCACAGAAGGCCAGGAGTTGAGATCAAAATAAGTGAAAGCAGTGAAGGTGAGTGGTTGGTAAGACCATCAAGCCGTGTAGCTTAGCATTTAAAAAATGCTCAGAATAATGAATACAAACCACTTAAAATTCAAATACAAATAGAAAATTTTAAAAGCAGCCAGAGAAGAAAACAGACACGTTCCTTCACAGGAGCAAGAAGACTTTTACCTGACTTCCCAACAGTACTTATGGAAGTCAAAAGACAATGAAATTATATTTTTGCAGTGCTGAGAGAAAACAAAACTGTCAACCTAGAAATTTCACATCCAGTAAAAAATCCTTCGAATGTGAAAGAAAAATAAAACACTTCCAGAGAAATTCCAGAGAATTTATTGTCATCAGTCCTGCACTAAATGTGATGTTAAACAGAGTTCTCTTTGTGAAGGAAAATGAGCCCAGAGAAAAACACGGGAATGCAGATAAGAATGAGGAGCAATGGGAAGGGTGAGTCTATGAGTAAAGCTAAATCGTACTGTACAAACCGTATATATAATGTCTTGTGGTGTTGAAGTTATATGTAGAGTTAATAAGCAAAACATAAAAGAAAAGAAGATAAATAGAGACAGTGTTTAAGGACTTCAGGTTGTCTGAGAAATGGTAAAAGTACAAATTTATATTAAACTCTAATAACATATGGATGCACATTTTAATCTCTAAGGCAACCACTAAAAGGATACACATCTAACAAGCTAATTAAGGAGAAACTACAATAATAAAAAATTAATTATTAGTCTAAAGTAAGGCAAGAAAGCATAGAAAATAATCATAAAACAGGTGGCACAACTGGGAAGTAAAATTAATATATAACAGACATAAAGCCAAATATAATAGAATGTTATTTAAATACACCAATAAAAAGGGAAAAATTGTCAGACTGGATAAAAAATATAAGCTGCTTATATAAAGATAGTTTAAATAAAAGGACACAAGTAAAATATGAATGTATGTATATATAACATGAATGCTAACTAAAAGAGAACTCTTGTCATTATTGTAACATATAACCAGATAAACTTAGGACCAGAACTAGTGTGTCAACAGTAAAAAGGAATATTTCAAAGTGGCAAAAGTGTCAATTCATCAGGAAGATATAGTCATTACAAATTTTTATATATTTAATAACATATTTTCAAAACATGAAAAAATGGACAAAACTGAAAGGCAAAATAGACATATCCACAATCAAAGTGGGAGACTAACACACATTCTCAGGAACTGATAGAAAAAGCAGACAAAAAAATCAATAAGGGTAGAGGATCTGGATTAACAGATGTGGCATGAACGACACACAGAACACTGTACCTAAGAATCATGGAATTGTTTTTTCCCAAGTACACATGGAAATTTACTGAACTCAACCATATGCTGGCCAAAAGTATATGTCAAGAAAATTTTTAAAAAATGAAATCATTCAGAGCAATTCACTGACCATGTGGAATTAAGCTAAAAATCAGTAATAAAATTACTAGGAAATTTTTAAATATTTAGAAATTAAGCTATAGACCTCTAAATAAACCATGGCTCACAGAAGGACCCAACACGGGAATTGAAAGTATTTTGAACTGAATAGTTAAAATATGAAGTATTAATCCTTGTACAATGCAAACAAAACAACGTTTTAAAGGGAAATTCATACCCTTAAATGCATACATTATAAAAAATTTGCTGATAACATAATAAAAAATAAAAGCTTCTTAAATTATCTAAATATCCATCTAAAAAGTTAGAAAAATAAGAGCAAGTTAATCCCAAAGAAAGAATGAAGAAAATAGGAAAGGCTAAAGCAGAAATTAATTAATTAAAAAAAAACAATACAGAAAATTAACAAACAAAAACTTCCTTCCTTGAAAAGACTAATAAGATTGACCCTACCCGGACTTGTTATTTAAAAAAATTTTAAGAGAGAGATAAGGCTCAAATTACTAGTGTCTGGAATAACAAAGGAACATACCAGAGAGTATATATAAACACTACCAAGGTAATAAAAGGATAGTATGAATAACTTAATGCTAATACATTTAAAATTTAGATGAAATAGACAAATGCCTAGAAAACTGTAATTTACCAAATGTACTCAATAAGAAGTTTAATAAATCTAAATAGTCCATGTCTATTCAAGAAAATTTAATCTATAACCAAAAACTTTTCCACAAAATTTCTCCAGGCCCAGCCAGATAACTTCACTGGCGAATTCTTCCAAACAGTTAAGAAATGAATAACACCAATCTTACACAAAAACTTCTAGAGAACAAAAACCAGAATGCCCCTTGGTAGCAAAATCTGAAGTGACATTACAAGAAGGATGATTATAGACCAATTTATCTCATAAATACAGATTCAAAAATCCTAAACAACGTATTAACAAATGGAATGCAACAATATCTAAAACAACAAATGAAAGTTATGTATTGCTCTACATACATAGGTATGCTCTTCATATCTATTGCTCTAGTAATGTATGGTTAGCTTAACACTGAAACATACATCAATGTAATTCTCCACATATAAAGGAGAATACTCGTATTATCATCTCAGAAAAAAAGCATTTTTAAAAATTTGACACCCATTCAGGATTAAAAAATAAAAACTCTTAGCAAACCAGGGATAGAGGGGAACTTTCTTGATCTAAAAGAACATCTTATAAAGATAGTGCACACCATTATGTTTAACAGAAAAACAGTGAAAGGTTTTCCATAACACCAAGAAGAAGGCCAGGAAGGATGTCCACTTTCACCACTTCTATTCAACAGTGCACTGGAGGTCCCAGAGGTATAATAAGGCAAGAAGATAAAGCACAAAGATAAGAATGAAAGAAGAAAAACTGCCATTAATTGCAAAGAAACCTGGTTGTTCACGTAGAAAATACAAAATAATCTGAAAACAAATTGCTTGAACTAAACAGAATTTAGCCAATTTGCTGGATACAAAGTCATTTTAAAAATCAGTTCTATTTCTACATAACATCAAATACCTTGAACTACACTAATTAAGATATGGTGGTGTCAGCATAAGAGTAGAATGAATGTTGTTGGGTCAATTAGGTAACTATATTGGAAAAAAAAAATCATCCTAACCTTTACCACATACTATATAAAAACTCAATTCCAAATGGATTATAAATCTAAATATGAACTATAAAGTAATAAAGTTTCTAGGAGAAAACTTAAGAGTGTATCTTTTTGACCTTCAAGTAACAGAAGAATTCTTAAATAGGATATAAAAAAATTACTAACCATAAAAGAAGCCACTGGTAAATCGGATTACATATTATATTTTGAAGAGCCTCTATTCATCAAAAGTCACCTTTAAGAGAGTGGCAGAAGATATTTACAATAATATATTAGGGGGAAAAAAGGACTTTAATCCAGAATGTAGAAAGAGACCCTTGAAGAAAAACTTCATTAGGAAAGAATATCAAAATTGCCAATTATATGAAGTTCAAAACTAATCTATGATGTCAGGCATTGGGATAATTGTTCCCTTTGCTGGAGAGGGGTAGTGACGAGGCATTTGGGGCGTTAGTAACATTTTATTTCTTGATCTGGGTATTGGTTATGTAAGCCTTCTCAGTAAGGGGAAATTTATTAGGGTATCTTCCTATCTGGGCACTTTTCTCAGTGTATTTTAGACTTCAATAAAAAAATCTCCTTAAAAATAATTAATTAACCACATATGTTTTTCTCATCAGGCTCTTCCTCCTGATTTGTCTTCTCTAACATGTCACTGCGTGGCCCTCCTGACGTTTTCTTTGACTTTATAATACAATTTTCATCGGAACGGGTTCCAAAAACACCTTTACCAAAGCTGACATCTTAACAAGATGATAATGCCACTTACACAACATAGAAAGCTACAAACACAAAATCCTTCATCACTCAGATAGCTGCAACTATTGTAAAAACAGTGGTATCACAGGCACAGCTGTTCCAAAAATAGTATCTCTTCTACCACTTCCCTGGGCCAGCTGGGTAGGAACACAGGGGAAGAGATCGCTGTTACCTAGAGTATTAAATGAGATGATGGAAGGAAAGCATTCGGTAGACTCTAAACCATTATGTTAAATAAGGTTTCACTATACTGATTCCATCTTATAGCTCAGACAATATAGAAACTCACTGAAATTTCTCACATAATTACAAGAAAGGGTGTTGGTTCAGCTGGGTATCAGGGTCAAGTGGACCCAGGGAATCCAATATGGCCGGGATGCTCTCCCACGTGTTCTCTTGGGTCTCTGCTTCCAGAGATGGAGTGTGTGGCACAGGCCTGGCCAGTCAGAGAACCAAATTTCTCTGGCCACAGTGACTGATTCATCCAAGACTGTCCAGTCATAATAAGGATACTTGTGTAGGAGGTACCAGGAAAAATTCTCTTTTCTCTCTTCCCTACTGGGTTTGAAGTTGGAATCTAAACATAATTTAAGCCCCATGGATTAAGCCCCACACTTTACGCAATGACTAGAGTTTTTAGGAGAGTTAATGTGGAAATGAAGACACCATGGAAATTCTTTATTTAGACTTTTGAAGTTAACTTGGCAAAGTCTTATCTTGTGAAGTCCGTGATCCCTAATGGATTCCAGTCAGAGTCCTGGGTGGGCAAAAACTAAGATGAGAAATGTTCCAGAATCCCAGACCATTACTCTGGACTGTCTAACTGCAACTGAAAAGTTATGTAGTCTGGACCATACCCCAAGATCTACAGTCCGCCCAAAAATATAATCTATATAGTCTTGTATGGATGAAGAGCTCTCTTACCAAGAGGCAAGAAAGGCTATGTTGGAGCCCAAAGTGTAAACCTGCCTTACCTGGCATTCATATTTATTGAGCATACACTGTGCTAAAAATTGGTTAAACAAGACAGTGTCTGCGTTCATATATCTTAAGGCCTTGTGGAAAAAAAACAAAAACAGGCAATTATATAATATCATAAATGCTATAGTGAAATATTATGGGGATGCCTTCCAGGGACATCCAATCCAGGCTTCGGTGGTCCACCAAAGCTTCCTGAAAAAAGAGACATCTAAGCAGAGACCTGGACGATGTGACATAACCCACTGGGTGAAGATATGGAGAAGAATGCTCTCGTAACAAAGAAAATGTCATTTATAATAGAAAAACAGAAGTCCCGCCCCGGGACTGAAGTGCAAGCAACAAAGTGGAGAGTGGGATGATGCGGCAGAGACAGACCAGGGGCCACTCACAGAAACCTTAGCAGCTATGTTAAGAAGTTTGGATTTTAATCCGAGAACAATGGGAAAGTGCTCAAGCCTTTTAAAGAGGGAAGTGGTATAACAGGATTCACATTTTAGAAATGTCACTCCAGATCTAGTATGCAGAATGGACTGAGGGGATGCAAGAGGGGAGAATGTTTCCTTCTGTCCCTCAGTGTGACTGGTGACAAGGTTGTTGCAATCACCCAGGTGACAGATGACAGCGTTCTGAATCAAGACATTGTCAGAAAGATATAAAAGGATTTCACAGGGATTGAGGAGATAAAAGCAGTAGACTTAACATTTTAGTGGTTCTTGAGCTTGCCTGATATTCAACCTTATCAACTCCCAGGTGGCTGGCTAATCAGGATGATATATTCTATTAAGGATGTTAATACAGAAGGGATTCTTATGTCAGGTAGGGGACTGGTTCATATCACTCAGGATCCCTTTCAAGTTTGTAGTACTTTGGTTCTGTACTGAAGCCAGAAAGTAAGAGTGAATATTTATTTACTGATTCCTTGGCTAATAGAAGTAGAGAGCCCTTATTGTTCAAATATTGGTAAGATATTGGACATAAAAATAAAGCACTACTTATAATGGAGTTTCACTGTACACTCATTTCACCTACTCGGAGAAAGAAAGAGAGGGACCAATTGAATATTACAGGCAATTCTGCTCACTACTCCCCTGAATGATCACAGGCCCCCAAATAAGAATGAGAAAGGAACTGGTTATCTGCTATCCCTTCAATCAACTCAGCTACCCCTGTCCCTCACTGGGTACAAAACTTGCCACTCTGCTTGTAATTCTGGTGATCAAAGATGAGCATTTTTGAATTTTCAAACATCATGCTTCCCCAAAATATAAGCCAACTATTTCATTCAGTTCTCAAGAGAAGAAAAGTGATCTGTTCTAACACTAGAAAAATGGTGATGTGGGCTTATTGAGAGAGTGCATATTAGTCCCCACTTTTATATACTGTACTTTATACATAGAGTTTAAGGAATTTTTTTAAAGATTTTATTTATTTATTTGACAGAGAGAGAGAAAGATGGCAAGAGAGAGCATGATCGGGGGGAGGTGCAGGAGGAGAGGGAGAAGCAGACTCCCCACTGAGCAGGGAGCCCCAACATGGGGCTCCATCCCAGGACCCTGAGGATCATGACCTGAGCTGAAGGCAGATGCTTAACCAACTGAGCCACCCAGGCGCCTGCAGTTCAAGGAATTTTTAAGGGTGATTTTTTACTACATGAAAATACAGCTTAAGTACTGGTTTAGAAACCATTGAGTAAGATTCGACTCCAGGATAAGTAAACTAATGGAATTCACTATCCCAGAAGTCATAAAACCTAAAAATACAAATTTTATAAATTCCAGGAGGACTATAAGGGAAACTAGAGGGATTTCAGAACAACCCTAATATGATATTGTCCTTCCAACAAAACATGGTTTATCACAACTTTCCAAGAGAAAGAGCAAATGGGGGCTTCATGGCCTTGTAGATAGAAAGATCCTGAACCACTTAGTTCCCCGGACCTCCTTTCATGCAGGCTGCTCAGGTCAAATGCTGACTCAGGACTTTCATCTGTCAATCAATTCCTCGGGTGGGCCCAAAAATACTTCTGAAAAACGTTCCCCGTCCTGAATTACTCAGACACTATGATTTAATTTCCAGCTAGAAGATACAGTCTGGACATTTTCTTTCTCACCTCACTCTCCGTAGTCTTATTCTCCTTTGGCCCTATTTTTCGATATAAAATAAAGAACAAGACTTTACAGTGATTAAAAAGCACACATGGCAATTCCGCCAATGTTGCTAGGCAACAAGGTCGATGTATGAGCTCAATGAATGAACTCTGAGCATCTGCATGAAAGAGAAAATCGAAGGAGCCAGTGAGTAAACTGTCTTGATAACTGTAGAGGTTGGACTTTTTGACACACATGCTCCTGGGTTTGCCTGAGTAGGGAAAAGGCACACTTATTTTCAGTCTTTCTGGGAGGCTCCGGTCCAAAATATGTTTAAAATTCTCCTCCGTGAAAATTAACACAGTATGCGATCATGACCACCAGCTCAAGAGGAGAGAGGAGGTAAAAATGGCTTCTATCTGTATGTCTTCCTAGTTCAGGGCTCTGTTGCCTATAGCTTGGGCTCTTTCTAACAGTCTCCAGCCTGATCTGGACATGTTTTCTCCCCTCCTCCTCCAGTTCAGCTCAACTAGCTGATGAATTACAAGGGTATTTTCTATCTCCTAGTCAGCAACTCCCATCCCCTACAATCAGCATTTACCCTCTTCAGTTGCAGTGAAAAATACAATTGTTGACTATAATTAAGTCTGTTTTATTTTGTTCTTATTAGAAAGCAATGCATGATCATTAACAAAAAAGCAGAACAATACAGACACACTAATGAACATTAACATCCATCATCTTGTTCGTGAGAGACAAGCAATGTAAATATCTTGGTGCATAGCATTCTAGATGATTTTCTGTGCATACATAAACAGATTTTTTTTCTTACAGAACTGTATTACCTGTATACGTGAAATCATAAGTTACCCTATAAATTCAACAACAGCCAACATAATTTTCAATGGCTTCTACACTGTACCATAATTAAATATTTCCATGAAACTTGGAATAATTAGCAGAATAAATGACCAATTACAAGATAACTTTACTAATCTAATTGCAGCTTCCTGCTTCTCCCCTGACCTAACCATAGCTAGTTTTATTAATTCCCCAGTCTTACCCCACTATTTTCTTTCCATTTCTACTAGTATCACCCTACTGCAAGTCTCTTACCTAGCTGCTTGCAGTGATGAATTCATTAGGACTCTTGGTTTTAAATGTCAGAAACCCCAACTCACAGTGATTTAAGCAAAAGTGCAAGTATCACTGCCTGGCTGAAAGTTTCAGTACAGGGGCTAGCTGAATGCATAGTGGGATCAGGGGACTCAAATAGGATCAGTGGGACTTGGCCTCACTGCCTCCATATCCCAGAAATTCCCTCTTTGGTAATGGTTTCATTCTTGGGCAGGCTCTCCCCAAAGGTGACCAGACAGCTGTCAGCATCTCTAGGCCTCTGTATTCTCAGGAACTCCAGGGGAAAGAGCATTCCTCTTATTTCATCCTGAGAGCCACTGATTGTACCTACTTAAACCAGTCACCGTGGCCAAGGGTCAGGCACTCTGAGTGGAGCCAGGCCTAGAGTACATGCCCACTCTGGAGCCTGGGGACACACCTCACCCTACCCAAGACACAAGAACCCAAGAGTCAGGGAGGGGCCATTCCCTAAAGCAATACCAGGGTGCTGTTACCGGGGAAAGGGGGGACTAGATACTAGACAGTCAGAAACAATAACCATCTACTACCATTTGCCTGTGTGTGCTCCCATGGCTCTTGTAGATCCACGTGCCACCCTCCTCCACCTGGGCTCTGTGTAGCCACCATATCAATCAAGTCTTTCCCTCTGGCTCCCAATTGGGTTTAGTCGACAGGAGGCATTAACAGAAGAGTGAGGTCAGAGAATTTCTCCACCTCCCTCCTTGCTGAGCCATAGGTGAAGACCAGAGCTTCTGTTGGGTGAATGTCTACAACCAGCTACAGACCTCTTTGGGTTCTGGTAATAATTCTCTTCCCTTGGGCACAGTGGTGGTGACAGCTCACTGCTGTTGTGAGCTCCAGGGTGCTCCACCATCCCTTGTTGTTTCAACCCTGCACACACCTTTACCTCATCTGCATGTGCCTTCTCTTTCATATGGTACCTTGGCAGGTCCAGCCTGCCCACAGGTTGCTCCACCAATCAGTCAGTGGTCCTGCACATCAACCACAAATCTTGTTTAAAGTCCTCATTCAAGAAATAGATGCAGACATTGGAAGTTCAAGGCAAAGGGCTGCTGTCAATTTAATTCAAATTACCAGGCAAGCATGACTAGACTTTGGTGACCACGGAAGTACACTGAAGAGTGGAACACATACTAGTGATTCCAACTGCTTTCATATTTGGTTGATTTCATAGGGGGTATCGGAAATATACCCTATGAAGATGATACTTAAGTGCAGTTACGCCAGCTTTCCTGGTAGGAATTGAAAGGAAAAAGAAGGAAGCAAGGAAGGAAGAGAGCAAGGGAAGGAGGAAGGGAAGGAGATGGATGGAAAATAAAGCCATAGGGATAAGGAGTTCTGACCTTGGAGTCAGGAAACCGGAAACTCAGTCTAGCTTTGCCTATGACTCATAGTAGGTGGCCTTGGGACCACTGGGAGTCATTATCCTGACCTGTCAAACACTGAGATTGGACCAGAACATCTAATGTCCCTTCCAGTTTTAACAACCTATTAAGTTCTAATAAACTACAATGCATGGCTGCAAAACAAATGTACTTACAAACACAGCCAGTTCAAAGAAGATAAAGATATTTCACTAAGGTAGATAAAAATGTTTCTCCTGACCAAGAAAGCAAATTCTTTTTAAAAACTAAACAGTCATTTAAGTTAATAATGGAATAGAAACCTAAGGTTCTGACCTCGATTCAAAACAAAATTGGGTTTGTTCAGATTCTTGCTGCAGACCAAATTTTATGGACAGACAAAGTGGGCCTATCAATAAGGATCTGCAGGGAAGCCCAAGAAAAGTAGTAATGAAGTCCGCAGGAGCCCACACAGCCTGGCCATGAATGCAATGCAAGATTAGAAATACTGCAAAAAAAAAAAAATACTGCAGAAAATCTGTAGAGGGGGGAGTCCCCACAGTTTGTGTAGTTTCCTGGTCCAACCAAGATCGTGGAAGTTGTAGGAGGAAGATCAAAAAAAGGCCAAAGCAGGAAATGAGCTGTAACTTGACAGTCACAAAAGAAAACAGAAAAGCATGAGACATATCAGATCCAAAGAAGAAGCTTGGAAAATGTAGCCTGTTCATTCAGAAATGAGGCAATGGGTCATATTAAAAAGGATAAAAAAAAATTAAGCTTTGAGGAATTTCATGCTAAAAATATCCATTATAAATAGCCAGGTACAAGAACTGGCAATAGACAAACTGAGTGTAGGAAATGAAACTTATTAGAGTATTGCGGGGAAAGAGAGGGAGAGACTTTGTTCCTGAGGGCTCGAGGTTTACTCAGGGCAACTTAAATCAAGGACAGAACGTCTGCACTGGGGCCCAGTGAGAACTCAGGGGCCTCAGATAAGAAGGTGGAAGAATATGGAGGAAAAGTCAGATGCTGAACTATCTGCATTGGCAAATGGTTTTAAGTCACTTGCCAAGCAACTGATCAGTTGGTGCTGGATGCCTCAAGAACTGTTAAGAAGATGGAGAACCAGGACATGGGAAGAAAGAGCGATAGAGCAGCAACGTTTGAAGTTGGGGTGATGGGTGGGGTTAAGAATGGGGAGTGGTGGCCCATTTGAATAGTTTGCTGACCTTGGAACATGTGTTCTAGAACTTCCCTGCCCATTATAGTAGCCATTAGACGTGTATAGGTCTTGAACATTTGAAATGTGTCTGGTCCAAATTCAGATGTGCTGTAAGTGGAAAATATATACCAGATTTTGAAGACTAAATACCAAATATATATATATATATATATATATATATATATATATATAAACTATCTCACTAATAATTTTATATTGATTATATGCAGATATTTTAGTAGGTTGAATTAAATAAATTATTACAATTAATTTCATTTGTCTCTTTTACTTATTTTTAACATAGTTACTAGTAAACTTAAAATCACATATGTGGCTCACATTTGTTCTTAACATTATATTCCTACAGGACAGAGCTATTGTGGGAAGTCCCTTCCCCTCTCTACAGCCTTCTGTGATCTTCTGATATTCAGGAAGACCTGACTTAGTCCTCACTGTCTTTCCCATCTCAAGCAGAGTCTAGTTTCAGACTAAGTGAAAGAAAACCACGTTGACACCCAACAGCTGCTGTATCCACACAATTCACACCCACTGGGGAATATACACTTACTTAGAAGAACAGTCACCACCGCCTCCTTACATGTATACCCACTTACCATATATGTACACAACCATATTTGTATGTCAGAATAACTTAACTTCCCTGGAAATTCCAATAGAAATGTAATGTAAACCACAATGATTCAGGGATGGTTCCATGGACGCAAACTGGTCCAATGGTCTTTAATTCTGGGACTTTGTTGCAACTAATGGGAAGGATGACCCTTATTTTATCTGCATTTGAAGCGGATAGATGTAAGCCTGGAACTTCAAGGCAATGCTACATGAAAAGGCCCCACTTAAGAGGATGGCAGAATAGAAAGACCAATTCCAAGGATATTGTTTGAGGCGCTCGTCTAGCAAGTTGCACCCCTGAACTTTTCAGTTTAGTGAGTTAACAAATTCTTGTTTTTGTTTACACTACTTTGAATTTTCTTGAAACTGAGAGAATCCTGACTAATATCACTCTTCAAATATTTAGCCCACTACATGGATAATCTATATTTTTCCTATACTTCAAGTGGCAGCTTCTTGTGACATCTTCGCAATTGATGTAAGCACACCCTGAATTTTCCTTTTATTTTGTCCTTTTCAACAAATAGGCTGTAAGTCATGTTATCATTATTAGGATTCACCTTGGAGATCTGGTCCACCCAGAATCAAGGGAATCCAAAGGTCACTTTACTATTTCATGCTGAGTTACTGACAATATTCAATGTAAGGTCATCCTTGCTGCTCATTTGGATTATATCCCAGTCTGAACTCTGGGCTTCTGTATGGATCCCAAGACCCAGCTGCCCATTTGCATTCCAGCTTTGACTGGTATCCAAATGCATCCCTGTGTTTCTGACTGCCTCTTGTAATGATTGCCCCAAGCCTCAGTTACTTTGGCATCAGGGATCTAACCTGGCCATTCCTTCTACTTCAGAAACTGTAGATGAGTCCCTAGTATATTTTGAGACACTTCCCTAAGAACAGTACTCTATATGGTTTAAAATGCTCCACTTCCAGATTCCCCATTGCTGTGGTCTGAATATTACCATTTGCTGGATTTGCCAGAGGCCAGCTGCTTGTTATAACATCCCCTTATGGACTAATCTTTCTATGATGTATCTGCTATGTTTCCCCAAAACCAACCTTATCCCAAGGGAGAAATCTGTCTTCACAGATTTCTACTTACATTTTAGCATCTTATGACATCACTGTTATCATGCTAATGTACTTGGGTACTCCTGTGTTGACTTACTGCCACGTGTATAGTGGGAAAAGCCTGCACTAAGAACCAAAACATCTGGATTCTTTAAAAAAAAAAAAAACCCAAACATCTGAATTCTAATCTTGGCTCCATCATATAGCACTATTGTGACTTTCAGCACAAAAAAAAAATCCCTTTCATAACCTTTCAAATTTTCATTTCCTTTATCTATAAGCTAGGTTAATAAAACTTGCCCTAATCCGTTGGATGCCATGAGATTTAGATAACAATGCAAAGCAAAGCACATTGTACACTCTGAAATATCACGTAAATAAATTATTAATATGAAGTCTTATCACTAGACAGAACTGTTATCTCATATACCTTCTGAACCACAGCCACACATATTGTAGATAATTGCTGAACACTTGCTGATTCACAAATATATACTTCTAAAGCCCCATTTCTTTTTTTTTTAACTTTTTACTTAAATTCAATTTAGTTAACATGTAGTGTATTCTTAGTTTCAGAGGTAGAATTTAGTGATTCATCAGTTGCATATGACGCCCAGTGCTCATTCCACCAACTGCCCTCCTTAATGCCCATCACCCGTTACCTCATTGCCCCACCCACCTCCCCTCCAGCAATGCCATTTCTAAAATAAAAGAAAAATGTCTCCCCATGAACCAAGTGAGGGGTTCGGTTAGGAAAGATAAAGATGTGGGGAAAAAAGACAAGGTAAAGAAAGCTCTTGGGTTGGGAATGATAGTGGAAGTTCTGGGCGAGTGGAAAAGCAAGAGAGAAAGAAAACTGAGGGAAGCCGGGCCAGGGGATGCAAGATGACATGCCAGTAACACAGTGGAAGAGAGGAAGAGGAGGAGAGGAAAAGGTAGTGGGGAAGAGGAAAAGGTGACAGAGCAGAAAAGGCACTGGTCATTCTTAAACCAGAGCCATCTGCTTGAGAAACATTCAGGGATGGAGAGGGAAATGAGCTCCTTGCTGCCCAGTGACTTCTAGTTAGGAGGAGAGAACTGGCCATTGGAAGCCATCTGAAGGAGAGCGGTACGGCCCAGCGCGGAATCAGGGGCAGGTGCACACAACGTCTACTCCACGGGAGGAGATGCGGGGACAGCAACCAGACAAAAGAAAAACTCGGATGTTGAACAACAGCACAGAAAATGAGAGGAAGAGTAAAGGGGCAGAGGGAGAGCTTAACAGTCTATAAAACAAAACCTTTTGCCAGACCTAACTATTGAAATAGTGCCTAATTTGACACAATCTCGTGTGATTACTTTTCTCCACTGAACACCTGATCATCTGGATTGAATTTAACCAATTACCTGGACGTACTTAAAAAGACTAGAATTTTCAAGCAGAAGCCGGTGGCTACTTTCTAGGACACCACAGTGGGAATGCTGGTACATGGGAGAGGCTTCTACTCTCCTATGGCCTCTTAAGAACCATTCCTGTGCTAACATTTGAGGTCGCCAGCTGATCTCGGTTACCTCTGAGGATGGGAAAGGAGGACGGAGGTAATGCAGCTAATGGATTTCTGATTGGAGATAAGGGAGAATTCCCAGAGAACGAGGCTGTCAAGGGAGAGAGAAAGTCCACTGAAAGGGACCTGATCTCTGAAGGGCCCCGATCACAGAGCACACGGGGCCCCCTCTCTAGGATGACCCGGGCTCTCTTTCTCAGAGTGGGCTATCTGTAGTGTCGCCCCAGTGACACAGGCACTGTTTATAAAGCCCTCAGCATAGTACTTGGAATAAATGAGGAAAGTCTCAGGAACTCATAGTTGTGAAAGTAAAGATGGTAGAAATAATGGAGTTAATAGTAATAGTTGGCAGAGGAGTAGAAATGGCAGAAGATGAGTGAAGGTAATCTTGGGACTTGCAGTAATATACCCGTGTCTGTAGCAGAGGCAGGGGCTGGAGCTCAGGATGCAGACCTCCTAAGCTTGGATCCTTGGCTCTACCATGTATGAGCCATGTGAATTTGCACAAGTTAATCTTTCTATGTCTCCATGTTACTACCTATAAAATGAGCAACGCTTGCGTAGGATTATTATATGGAGTGAATGAGAAAATACTTCTAAATGGTTTAGTACAACACCTACACTAGTGTTCAATATCTGTTAAGCTAGAAATAGCAGGAATTGTGGTGGGGGTGGCAATATAGTGAAGGGGTCCATCCCAGGTCCAGAATATAAAATAAAGGGAGCATTGACCCTGTCGCTAAAGGTCCCAAGTCATAGAATCTGCAACAGCCCCACAGGAGAGGCTTTTCATCTTCAAATGCAGAACTGGTGTTCCTTCTTTTTTTTTTTTTAATTTTTTATTGTTATGTTAATCACCATACATTACATCATTAGTTTTTGATGTAGTGTTCCATGATTCATTGTTTGTGCATAACACCCAGTGCTCCATGCAGAACGTGCCCTTCTATTCTCCCATCTCCTCTCCAAATCCCATAGCTTCAGAATCCATAGTTACAAGTGAAATCCCGTGTGTGTGAACGAGAGAGGCGGGAAGTAGAGGTGGTGGCTGTTAATATCTACTGGGCACAAACCTGTCTAAGACAGGCCCTCAGTAATGATGAGGTCTTCCCTAAAGAGTTACAATTGAAATATAAAGGCTTTCTCAATTTTAGTTAAATCTCTCCAACACTATGATAAGCCAGACAGTGTGCTAAATAATGGGCACATAGCGTCCAGCAGAGGAGGTAGACCCATAAAACAAATAATCACAAACAGCTCTGATAATTACAAACAATTGATAACAGCAATTTGTACACAGAGCCCTGGGAGTGTAGAGGGTAGAAAGGGAAGGCTGGGGGGTCTGTAGGAGATAACTGAGTTCGGATGGAAAGTGTGAGTAGGAAGTTGAGAGAAAAGACAGGGGACGGGCATGATCAGGCTTAAGCCACGGAAAGATGGCCAGTCATCTGGCAGCTAAACGAATTGAAGCCGGGACAGTCACAGTCAAGAAAGGACTTTGGCGATGATGCCAATCACTCAGAAAAGATATGGTGAAGTCTGATGACAGCAGTGACAGGAAGGGTAGGAGAGGGTGCGAGTCAAGGTTACATAATTCTAAATAAAAGTGCTAAAATTAAGCTGGTGTACTAGTTATTTTTTTCCACAGAGTAAAACCTCATCAGTTCAACATAATTGGATAGAAGCATGTCACAATTAATCAAATATGAATTACAGATTTTTTTTAAAAATATGACTAACTGCTTAAGTTTTTTTTGACTCGATGAGATATTTTAAATACCTTTCAAGTTCCCTGCTCTTAATTAGCAGCATCAGTGTTCCTGCAAACAAAGTGAGGTTTTTATTAAAAGTAAAATTTTTTTTCTGAAGTGGATGGGACCTTTCTCTCTTCTGATTTTGTTCCCACAAATGTGCTTCCTGGATTACAAGAAAGCCAATTCCTCTTTCGCTAGTGTAGGAAGTCATAACCCTGAGCTCGGGCTGATTGCCCAGAGAACTGATCTGAGAAGGCTATAAAATCTCTCAGCACAGAGACTGGTTGGCTGGTCCCTCTCCTCGCCAATTAGGGGTGTCGAACCAGATGATGCTAGCTCATCAATAACACAACCATAAATAATGATATGTTTGAAGTTACAGATAGAAATTGGCCACCATTTTCCTGATTCTCAGGATCCTCTGGCATGACTCAATTTGTTTTTCAAAACTTCGTCAGTGGTGCAATGATAAAATTCAGTTCAATTCCAGGACAAGCAATCAAACCATCCCCATTTGGGGGGGGGGGCGGAATTTATCTTATCCTCTGCTTAAGTATTAAATTAATAGAAACCTTTCATTATCATAGCTTATCTAAAATTCACACTAAATCAATACACTCTTTCCCAAATACATGTGCATTTCTTACATCATAACCCTCATGAGTCATTAAGAATTTATTTACTATAAAAAAGATTGAACTCGACTCTCACGATTGCACTAACTGGAAATGATAGTACAAAGGAAATAATTCGGTACTTCACATTACCTAAAGAGGCACAACAGATGGCTCGCTCCCATAAGCTTTAGGAGTGTGGGAGATCAGAAGGGGAGTAGTTCTAACTTTCACACTCAAAACTTCCTTTATACTTGCAAGTTAGAGAATGAGATGATCCCTGAAGTCTCAAGGAGGAAGTTTCAGTTATAGGCAGTCTCACTGATATTAATATCTGGAGAGCTACCTTCATCTTTTCCTTATCTAGATCATTAGAGCCTTGGGGGGGGGGCGGGATTCAATTTCTGTTCTACTCACTCTACAGCAATTTGGATCAGAATCTTTCCCAAAACATTTCCCCACTGAGCTCCATGCAAATTTAGCCAACTTTCTATTAGACAGTTATCACCAGAATGTCTCATAGTTTTCTCCACCTCAACCAGCTCTAGTCCAAGCTTATTTCCTTGTCTACCCTACTCCTTCTTTATGGTCATCTTCAAAATGTCCTCCTCTTCCTTCTCATGTGATGTGATTGTTTTTTACCATGAGTTCTGCTTCCTAACTTCCTCTCGAATCCGTATCCTCTTTCCCTAGGCCCACTCCCTCAGTCTTCGGTCTGGCCCTTCTCCCCGTCCCCTGGAGAAGTGTAAGAGTTTCCTGAGTCTTCCCTGAGACCCTAACTCCTGTCATCCACTGTAACTCAGGCTGCACTCAGCCAGAAGCATCCTCCCTAAATATCTGCCATGACCCTTCCTTCTTCTGTGCAGGTTGATCCCATTCCTGGACCTCCCACAGCTAGCTTTCTTTGCTTACTCTTACCAGTTACTTTTCAGATGCTGAGAAGCTCTCTTTTTTTCATATTTAAAAAAAAATGACTTTCTAGTTTTATATATCTACATATATAGTCTCTCTGGAATTCAACTTTAGAGGGTTTAGACTGCAATAATTATAAATAATGAACAATGGTGACATCTGAGATAAGGTGAGGCTAAAAATGTCAGTTATAGTGTTGATAGTGAGACCTTATTTCAAATCTGTGTCTATATCTCATACGCATAAAGGCATGATAGTATTGAACATTCCAAGATGAGTACTTTGTATAAAACCTTTTGCAAGCACTGAAATTAATAAAGCCATTATAAAAGTTAAGGAGCAAGTGAGTGGGCAGAGGAGAAGTGGGGGGGGGGGAAGATTATTCTTACAGTTCTTTAGAAATGCAAATAAGAACATTGCCTGAACATCATTACCTGACTGATAAAATGTTAATCATGGAACAGGTATTTATTTAGAAACCTGTTCCAATTCCTTAATTGAAAAAAGTTCTTAAATTCAACACAACCCTATTTGCTAAATGGTAATAAAACAAATTTCCAGAGAGAAAATAACAGGTCCTAAATGTCATAATACCGTCTCTAAAATTGGAGATAGTTCTTACCATGGTTTTCGAAATTAGAATGTTAAAATAAAATGACTTCAAGGGCCTGGCAGGCAGATGCAAGTCCCTAACCAACTGGACTTGTGGCTCAGGAAGGTCACGGAACAGTTCAAAACGGCCTCTTTTCAGACAATAGGAATCAATGTTACTTTAGTAAGTTGGGGAGTACCCAGCCTCTGGAAAGGCATGCGAGTCAATTATTAAAAACCTGGACAAGACGTGGCGCCTGGGTGGCTCAGTTGTTAAGCGTCTGCCTTCGGCTCAGGTCCTGGGATCGAGCCCCGCATCGGGCTCCCTGCTCAGCGGGAAGCCTGCTTCTCCCTCTCCCACTCCCCCTGCTTGTGTTCCCTCTCTCGCTGTGTATCTCTCTCTGTCAAATAAATAAACAAAATCTTAAAAAAAAAAAAAAAAAGAGTAAGGTAAACAACTTTAAAACCCTGGACAAGCCAAACAAACATATCTGCCTGTCTTCACCTTGAGAACCCCAAGTCTAAAAATGTCTAATAACAGACCCACTACAACACAGTTTGCATGAGCAAACTGTGAAGATCTCTGATATCGGGCAAACTTGGGTGAAAATGCTGGCTTTACCTCTTCCTAGAAATGTGACTTTGGATAAAATAACGATCCGTCTCTGCCTCAGTGACTTCACATGTAATAACAGGGACGCTACAGGTAAGTGTCTCGGTTTGGGCTGCTGTGACAAATTACCATAGACTGGGTGGCTTAAACAGCCAACATTTCTCTCTCATGGTTCTGGAGTTTGGGAAGTTCAAGATCAAGGTGTCAGCAGATGGGATGTCTGATGAGACCCCACTTCCTAGTGTACAGCCATCCATTTTCTCATTGTATCCTCTCAGAGTGGAGAGTAGAGAGCTCTCTGGGGACTCTTTTATAAGGGCACTAATCCCATTCACGAGGTCTTTACCCTCATGACCTAATTACCTCCCAAAGGCACCACCTCCTAACACCATCACATTGGGGGTTAGGATCTCATCATATGAATTTCGGGGGGACACAAACATTTAGTCCATAACAGTAAGGAACTCACAGAGGTCTCAGGATTAAATGAGATCATATAGGTCATGTATAAGCATCCGAACCATAGCAAACTGTTCTTGTCAAAGGATCAAGGCAGCAAATAACAACTAATTTTACTAATTTCCCAGTATTGTCTAAACCCATTTTTCAGATTTAGACATGTTTAGTGAAGTAACATTTTAATCTAAATTATATACCCTTTAGAAAAGAGTTTGCTGTCTTTGGATAGTTAGAAAATAATTTGGAAAAAAAGCAGTGATTTTGTAAAGACTTGGGTTTTAGTTTCAGTTTGATCACTTTTGAGCTGTGTGGGCTTAGAAAAAAATCACTTAACCTCTCTGAAACCCTTTGTATTTCTTTTGTGTACTGTGCTTTGTGAGACTTCTAGAGCTTCAAGCCCCAGGCAAGGCTCCAGATAATGGAAAGGAGCTTTTGAAAGGAACTGCAAATAATTCTCAGGGTCAGTCATATGGTTCTTGAATCTCCTAACAGCTAATTCTCATTAGAAGGGACAAAAAGGTTCCACCTTGCAAAGATGGGATCCAGGTGACCTTTCACTACAGACCGTGCTCCAATCTTATTAAGCTCTGAGGATATTCTGATTGGACAGAAGCTATAAATCAAATAGATCTTATAAATTGTTTTGTAAAATTAGGCAACACCTTGGGGAGCCTGGGTGGCTCAGTCGGTTAAGCGTCCAACTCGTGGTTTCAGCTCAGGTCATGATATCATGGGTCATGGGATAGAGCCCTGCATGGGGCTCTGTGCTCAGCTCGGAGTCTGCTTGGGATTCTCTCCCTCTGCCCCTCCCCTCACTTGTGCATGCTCATGCACTCTCTCTCAAATAAATAAATCAATCTTTAAAAAAAAATAGGCAATACCTCAATCCCTGCCTAGCTATCATCCACTGATTTACAAAGGTTCTGAGAAACTATCTAGAAAAATCTTCTTGAAATTTGTGATTTAAATAAAGATGAGTGATGCCTGGGAGGACCCCAAAAGAACCAAGCTGCAGTGAGGGAGGCCAAGGTGTCCTAAGAGAAGGAACCAGATATGACAGGGTTGACTGGGCAAGAAAGAATGATTCAGGTGAGTGACAGTTTTGAGAACGTGGAACAGTTGATATGGACATTCATCAGTACTCAGCCCTTCTGTGCGGCCCTGGAAGATTCGTCCTGAGAAGCGGAGAAGCTGCAATGCTGGTTTCTGAAACACTTCTGCCTCGAGCAAGTCTACTACGGGACCCACTTTGATCAAGTAATACACAGAATGCACATTCCTCTCACTTTACATGTCTAATAATGTTGACTTTCAGTATCAAGAGGCTCCTCTGGTAAAACAGAGTCAAGGTGCAGGCTTTGAGTCCCGGGGGCTAGGCACCCGGCAGGATATGATTCAGATTAGCGCCTCCGTGGAACACTACAGCTGGAGGCTGCCAAAGCTCAGCTTGGGAAGCACAACAAGTTCAAGCTCACTTTCAGTAATTACCAAATACCCCAAAACACCTGGACAACGTGAACTGAGCAAAAGACAGCTTCCTGCAGTCAAGCTGATGGAGACTCAGAAACACCAAACTCCAGATGCTTATGTTCATGCCATCACATGTGAGGTCACAGGATGTGAAGCCCAATGCATCAGGTCCCCGAGCTCTAAGTTCCAGAAGGAACCAACGTTATAGGGAAGAAGCTATAACTGTTATTGGCCACTTTCAGGCACTCATCTCAAGGTAGAAGGTAGAAGCCTGAAAACGACATTTTTCATACTCCCTCTCCGCTTTTCAAATGGAAGGCTCAGAATGGGAAAGTGGATCACATGAGGGAAAAAGAACCATTTCTATCCAGGATCTGGAGGTGCCTCCAGCAGTGAGAGCATAGCCAGTGGTTCCTTAAGCAACGTGTATGATGTTATAGCGCTTCCTGAAGATCCGTGGCAGGAGTGCAGCTCATAGAGCGAACAGCCCCTGCCTCCTACCCTTCCAGGGAGCTTTGTGACCAATTCCCTGCATTAAACCTCCCTTTGCTTGAAGTAGATACAATAGTTTTCATTTTCTGGACTGGACATTGACAGATACAAAAGCAGAAAGAAACAAGTCAGAGGTGTTTTCCTCTAAACAGAGATAATCAGTCAAAGGGTTAATTGCATATAAAGGAAAGCTGACTACACTGCATAGAGCACAAGACTAAGAGTCAAAGAGATACAAGACTAAATCCTAGATCCTCCAATTCCTGAACAGGAATGTGCCTAAGTTCGTGGGACCTGCAGAGTCAAGAGACAACAGTGCTGGACAGACTATAAAAGAGCAGTGGTCTCATCCCAATTAGGCCACCGATCAGCCTCAACATTGAGGGTCTCCCATCACCTTTAGAAAGCACAGTTTCCTCGCCAGAGAATGGGCCCAATCAGGGACAAATCATCAAAAAATCTAAAGGTCGGCCAATTAAATGGATACTGAATTTAAGCAATCAAGAAACATCTAGACTGCAGTAATTGATTAGCAGTCCTCGGAGTAATAAAAGCCCACATCTCATGATTATTATGAGGACTGAAGATATGTATAGCAATTGCTCAATATGGACCATGTGTGAGATACTGTATTAAGAGCTTCACCTACTCTACTTCCGATCCTCGTAAAAACTCCATTTTCAGATGTCCAAACAAAAGGCTCAGAGAGATTAAATAATCAGTTCAAGGTCATACAGCTAGTAAGTGGGGAAGCCAAGACTTGAACCCACATCATTCCGTTTCCCGAAACGCCACTCTCCTGGCATCCTGCGGTGTTCTTTGCTGAAATCATCCCGGTGCCTGTACTTTGGAAGCTGTGGAGTGTGATATGCACAGTAGAAGATTGGTAGCTTAGCTCCACAAGAGCAAACTCTTACACTGCAAGAGCCCAGTGCTTTAGAAATGTAAATGTGTCATCCTCTCTCCATCCTTGCCACGGTCTCTAGCTTGATGTCCCCTGTGACCCCACGAGGCACAGGGATTTCCACCACAGGGTGAGTTCCAGTTAATATTTGCTGTGCTCCTGATCTAATCAAAAGACTAACTGAATTATCACCATTTTATCAGTCAAGCAATAAAGTTGAGTATTATTCCCATTTACATTTCTAAAGCAACATAAAAATAACCCCTTTCAAATGGTTACCCACTCACTTTCTCCTTATATGCTAATGCATGCCACAATTTCAAAATCTGAAGAGAGATTTCCTGCAAAACATTTCACTGCCTTAAAGTTTCACATATTCACAGCTCCAATTGCCAGGATACAAACATGAATTAACTCTGGTTCCAAATCAATTACATACTGGTAAGTCTTTCCGGCAGACAACTTGTACATGCGGATTTCAAACGCTATGAGGTATTTCAAAGCTTTAGAATATTTAGCGTTAGAAATTCCCACTCCGTCCAAAGACGTCAGTGAAACATATGTATTGTCACCAGTATTCATAATCAAACCAAAAATCAACTCCCTTATTTTAAAAATTGCTCTTTCTCTTAGCTAAAATCGCATCACTTCAATGAATTCTTGCAGTCACGTTGATTTCCAATTAATTTCATTTCTTCACTTGAAATGAACTGCAACCTAATGCCATGAATTAAAGCTACTAGGCAATTAATTCAAAGCCACCTACTCACCTTCGTTATGGTTTTTAATTAATGTCACATGTGTACAGCAGGTGACTGCATTTATATGAAGAGTATGTATTTTACATTTTAAAATATTCAGCTTTTGGTATTTATTCAGATTTTTCTGGATTTCATACAAAAGCCTGCCATTTGGGTCTTCTGTTCAAAAATGTCTAGTGGCTCCCCAGCACGAGGTGTCAAGCCCTACCAAAAGTAGGAAAGAAAGATTCTCCCTCCCACCTAGAAAACTGGTTTCTTTTCAGATTCCTTTCTCCCTTTCTATCTTCCTTCTTTCCTTCCTTCCCTAAAGTGGCTAACAAAAATAAACAATATAAGATATTGTTCAGGAAGCAAAGGAACAAGATGAAGTGACAAAAAGAGCTGGAAAAGCAAAAATAAAGGCATGTTAGAGCCATAGTAAGTGCCTGGAGCATTTCTGTACTTGCCAGCGGTAATTATAAACTTGGCTCCGAGTTTCCTAGAAACCCTAGCAAAAGGAGGAAAATGCTACCATTTATAGGATTCATCATTCTTCTAAGATGCCTTTTTGGTTCGTAATGAGAAACATGAATGAGAAAGCACCACAGTTATTCTGTAGAGGACAGAATCCTTAAACTGCAGGCAAGTGTAGACAGCCCATGGGGCAAGGAGGTCAGTCAAGGGTAGGAGGAG
This sequence comes from Phoca vitulina, assembly GCF_004348235.1. Taxonomy (NCBI): domain Eukaryota; kingdom Metazoa; phylum Chordata; class Mammalia; order Carnivora; family Phocidae; genus Phoca; species Phoca vitulina. Next base: position 2,016,281 of record NW_022589786.1, read on the forward strand.
GCCAGAGCTAAAAAGAATTAAGATATAAAATAATTTTTTTCGCCACTGAAAGTCTGGGGTCTTTATCTTGAGAAACCGTCAAAGAGCAACTTCGTATATATTTGGACTTTACTCCACTTATCTCCTGTCTGAACCTCGTACTCTCTGAAACTAGAAACTGATAGAAAAAAATTCTTAGAAAGCAGAAACTTTTTAACTGTAATAAACAGTGGGAAGGAAGGGGGGGGACCTGGATTGCCTTTAGGGATCATACCCGAGCTGAGGAAAACCACATGTCAGTGCGAAGAATCGGGTAGTCAGGGAGATGAACCACGAGAGACTACGGACTCCGGGAAAAAAACTGAGGGTTTCAGAGGGGAGGGGATGATGGGCATTAAGGAGGGCACGTGTTGTGATGAGCACTGGGTGTTATATGCAACTAATGACTCATTGAACACTACATCAAAAACTAACGATGTATACAGTGGGTAACTGAACATAATTTTAAGAAAAGGAAAAAAAAAGAATTGGTAGTTAAAACAAAACAAAGCACAAAGCATGGGCTATCTCTGAAGTCAGTAAGTGTTTCAGGGCGTCATTAGGTAGTTATCATGAGCTTAGGGATAGCCCTGGGGTAAGGCCCCACCAGGTTCACTACCAAGGGCAGGCCGATGGTGTTCTACGAAGAGTATCTGCTGCAAAATCACCAAAGCCACTGTTTCCATTCTCTGTTCTTCAACCCTTCAAGAAGAATACAAGCTGTCTCCTCCAGGGCCCCAACAAGAAGCAAACAGAGCAAACAAAACAAAACAAAACAAAACACCATCAGGTGGGTGTCAGATTGTCTGGAAAGAGCTGCCTGATGACTGGTAAGTTTGTGAGACACTATTTACCAAAGGAGAGGACTGTCAGGCACTTGCCTCCATCCAAGGCCTGATTCACTGCAGGCTTTTCATCGTGAGTCAATCCATCCTACATCGACTGCTCTCTGCAATAGACACCCCTAAGGGAAAGACACTTGCACGGTTTAGGTGCTTAATCAAGGTACATAAAACAAATGAAAGAACGCTCACTTATTTCTATTTATACACAGAGCAATATTATTTAAATACTGTAAATAAATCCAACTGGTACAAAATAAATAGGATTAGACGTTGGTCATATTTTGACTACCCAGTCTCCATTCCCTCTTCCTAAGAAGCACCAGTTTCTTTGGAGAACTTAACTCTTCTCCATTGCATGTCATTTTCCTGAGTGGTACCTGCCTCCTAGTATAAAAGCTGGACAGGAAGTGATCCCATGACTTAGCTCGGCCAATCAGATGTCACTTCCCGGGACTCTGCCTCTTGAGTAGTATATGGAAGAGGACATGGATGGAACTGGAAGGGATTATGCTAATAAAATAAGCCAATCAGAGAAACACAATTATCATATGGTTTCACTCATATGTGGAACATAAGGAATAGTGCAGAGGACAATAGGGTTTGGGGGGGAACTGAATGGGAAGAAATCAGAGAGGGAGACAAACCATTTGAGACTCTTGACTCTGGGAAAAGCGAGGGCTGCAGAAAGGGAGGTGGGGGGGATGGGGTGGGGGGGATGGGGTAACTGGGTGATGGGCCTTAAAGAGGGCACGTGATATGATGAGCACTGGGTGATATACTCAATTAAAGAATCATTGAACACTATATCAAAAACTAATGATGTACTATACCTTGCCTAATTGAATTTAAATTAAAAAAAATAAAAATTTTAAAATTTTTGAAAATTAAACAAAAAAAAAGAAGAAGGAAATGGTTAAATGTTATCCATGATGCAGAAATGAACTGACTACTTCTTCCTGTGGTTGGTCATTATTCCACTTCCCAGCTCTAATAACTCCCAAAGTTCTTGTTTACTTGCAAGCCTGGTCCTCCACAGCATTTTTACCTTAATTATTTGACCCTGTACATTGCGGCTTCCCCAAGATTACCTCTGAACACATTAGCAAGTTAGTTTCTGATGCTTGCAGCCAAGAACACTGATAGATACTCAATGGCAAGGATCAAGCTTAATTAGCAAACTCAATTGAATGAAACCAAAGAAACGAAAAATGAAGTGGCCAGAATGGCCTGAGAAAATACTTAAATGTTAGACATTTTATTTAGCCCTAAATGTCAAGTAGGACCTCTCTTGTCCCTTGATATCTGGGGAAAATTGGCCAGAGTCTCTTAATTCTACAGCCCATAGGGCTTTTAAAACTTTCACTTTGATTTCTGAAGTTTTCCCGGGCATGCATACTCTTCTGCCATCCTGTGCCTTTTGAGTGTTCCTTCTCATATGTGCATTCTCCCTTCCAAACACACTTACCCGGACAGGAATGTCAGCGCTGTCACTAATACGCACTCATGCGCACACACACAGTCACATAAAATATGTGTAGCCTAGTGGAGGCTGTGCGGTTACGTAGCCTTGAGCAGGTTACTTCACCTCTTTGCGCCTTCGTTCCCACACTCTGTAAAGCGGGCATAATGATGGCAAGTGCCTCAGAGGATTGCTTAAAAATTAAATGGGATAATACACCTTAAGTTCATAGCTCACAGGCAGTCAACATCGACTCTCAATTTCTAGTCAAGCTAGAAAACTTTTCTAAAGAACTGGAGCCCGAGAGAGGTCAGCACACACACACACACACACCATACATACTTAAAACAAACAAACAAACAAAGATCTGCAACCTAACTTCTCTTGGAGTCCCTTTCAGGCACCCTGCCACTGGCTGGTTCACGCTTTTCCAAGTTGGCAATGCCCCATCATCTCTTCTCTGAATCTTTTCTCTTCTCCAACCTTCTCCCTCCTCTGTTCACTCATTTTCCTGTCTTCAGAGCAAGAAGAAGAATTCCTCTCCTGTACCAGGGCCCTAGACCCTTTGGCTCTCATTTTATGTGGGCACTTCACTAACTGAAGGTATTTCCTTACCAAAAAAAAAAAAAAAAAGAATTTCTAGTTCCTGCTCTTAAAATAATAAAATTTATTCTATCTAATTATACTAGAACATCGGTTTCTAGACCCTAGTCATTGGCATAGTACCCTTATAAATTTTCCTCACATTCTTTTACGAATGACTGTTTTTTAAAATTACATAATATTTTTCTTTATACAAACTTACTTTCATTTTTTTAAACAAACTTATTTTTACATTTTAAATGAATGTAGTTTAAAAGAAAACTGTATTTCACTACTGTAAGTGCCAAAATAGTATTATTTGCCATGATACGGTTATTTTAAAATAAATATTTATGTAAAAATAAAAAAGATATTCATATACCACCTAAAATCATTATGTATTACGAGTGATCCATGCATCACAATTTGGTAAATGTGAGCCTAAAATACCACCTTTAGAGGCTGGACTGAGGAGGATATGAGTGGAAAGTCTGGGCATTTGCATGTTACTAATAGTGTGAGTAGAGAGAGGGAGTGAGCGAGGATGAGCGTATGTTGATGGGATCAGGTTAGAAATCTGACAGGGAGGATGGTCCGGAGAGATTCTGGGGAACAATACCATCTTGGATCCTGCAGGACTGTTCCATAGCACCCAGGAGAATGGCTAATGTTCATTTAATTGAAAAATATGCCGCTGCTGGAATTCAATGCTGCTATAAATAAATGTTGAAAAGCTGGAAATGTTAGGGATCATAAAATCTGAATTATCCAAAAAGAAGTTCATTTTACCAACTGATACAGTTTGATACAGTGTTTGAAACTTAAAAGGATGGCATAACTTGTCATCATCGCTATTGTCCACTTTGGCCTTTTAACAGAAATTAACAAAAATAAAATTGAGATTCTCCAGATTCCACTCTGCTTTCCCTGTACAAAGAATGTCACAAACTTTTGGAGGAAAATTTAGTTACCGGTCTAAAAATCGGTGTTAAAGTTCTAGGACTTTGCACCAAGTCTGAGTGTCGGGTAAGTAACGAAGTCCAGGATGCTTCTATTGCAAGTGTAAAATGTTTTATTGCTAAATATACAGAGCCTCTGTGCATATCTAGGTATACTAGAACACAATCCTATTGAAAATATATGTAATATGTCAATAATGACTGGGTGATCAGCAATTCTTTATTAAATATCCACCCTGTGCCAGGAATTAGGCATGAGACATGTTCTGCCCTTAAGGAATTCCTGGGTTTGGGGTGATAGTACATCTCTGCAGCTCGAGTCACATTACACTAGACTTTCTGTCAAGATATTTGACAGCTCCCTTTTATCACGGCGTTGTACTACATCAAACACAGAAGCACTGTGCCCCTGAACTGTGCTTTCCTCTAGGTCTCAAGTGAAAGAAGCACCGCTCCCATGATTGCCCCAGGAATGTATTTTTTTTCAGAATGTCTTCCAGCTATTGATATGGACGACTAATGCTCAGCCCCAAATGCCAATTCATAACATTCAAGCCTTATTGAATACAATTTTCTTCACACTATTTGATTGCGCGAAATAAAATGCAGCAAACCTTCAGAGAAAATCGGAGCCGTCCTATTATCTGATCTCCAAGGGTTGCAGGAAATGACAGGAAAACAAAACCAAACCTTTTAGCTTTACGTAACTATACCATGCAGCTGTCATGTCACATAATCTAATGACCCGGTTGAAAAAAGAAGTGGGCAGACTAGAACCTGTTATAAAAAGCTATCTGAACACATATCTAAAGTTTAGATGTACAGAGAGACATTCTTAAGCTATTTTTACCCCCATTTAAATACAAATTATTTCTTCCTATTATAGAGATGAATATCTATTTTCATGTTACACCACCTCTCATAATGCAGACTTTTGGAAAAGCACCTGGAAATATTTCCAGCCATATCATATTTATCATTTAAGCATAAATGAAAAAAAAACCCTCTAATAATCAAACAACATCACACTCATGATTATATATGAAACACTGAAGAAAATCCACATCTCTTGGATTTGTAACTCTACCACAATAGATTTTTCAGAGGCTTCATAGTTCAAATGGCCGTAATTTACAGCAGCATAATTACAGTATATACAGAAATATAATATACCTCACATTAGCATCAAGTTCATCCATTACAGGAAATAGGCATGGGTGAGTTGGATTTCAGTGCCCACAGGGTCCTATATGAGGAAATAAAAAAAGAAAAAGTTAGACAATGAGTTAATTTAGGAAAATACAAGTCCTTGCTAAAGGAAAAAAATGCCAGATAGTCATGGCTTCCTATTTATTAAGACTTTTGTTTTGGGGCACCTGGGTGGCTCAGTCGGTTAAGCGTCTACCTTCGGCTCAGGTCATGATCTTAGGGTCCTGGGATCAAGCCCTGTGTCAGGCTCCCTACTCAGTGGGGAATCTGCTTCTCCCTCTCCTTCTGCCCCCCACCACCCCCCCGCCCCGGCTCGTGCTCTCTCTCTCTCAAATAAATAAAATCTTAAAAAAAAAAAAAAGACTTGTAGAGTATCAGATAGTATTTTTTTTAAATAAACCATACTACAGCAAAAAGCTATTGGCATACTGAAGTATGACAGAGCTGAGTATTGCAGTTTCTTTATCGTTTTCTTAATTCCCTGGAGATTAAAACACATACGTACTTCTTTGTACTCCATGTTAATCAGTTTACTTCTTACTTGTTGCTCCTCCCAGAAACACAGCTTATTTACATGATCTCCATTAGGACACTAGCTAGTGAAAATAAGTTGCTACACTATTATGATTAAAATGATATATTTCATAAAATGGTCAGCCATCTTGTTTCCTCTGAAGATCTTCAGGGTTGGTTTTTCTTTTTTAAACTCTTTTTGAGTCTAGGTAATCATATATCTATTTGAAAATCTAGTACACTCTTGAGAACTCCCTGCCCAGAAAAATCGATGGACACGTGCATACATACATACTTCCAGGGGGGCGCATGATTCCTGAAGCCCATTCATGAACTCCAGGCTAAGAACTCCGAATTGAAGGGAAGTTAACCAAAAGTTCCTCTGCCATGGACTCTCAGAAGACTTGACACACTTTTCTGGGCAGATACTTACTGACCTCCACCAAGTTGGCCCTTTTAACTGACTGCAGCTTCATTTTTCAGAAGAATTCCTACGTTTTGCATCACATTTGTTCCACACCATGGGGAGTCAGAGAACGTAGGGGCAGATCCTGGTCTGCTTCTTTGGGGGTGACCCTAAACTAGTCCCTTTTCCCTTCTGAGCTTCATCATCCACTTCTCAGTAAACAGAGGGATTGAAGGAGATGATCTCTGGGTTCACTTCCAGCTCTGACATTCTGTAATTCCATCTGCTGATTTTCTAATCGAATCTTACCAAGAAGAAACTATAAATCTGTTTATCTACACAACAGAACCATGAGCCTCAGCCGGGGCTCTTGGATGCCTTGGTCAGGGTGGACCAAACACATTCGCCTGGCCTCCAGGAAGGGAATGGCAGACCACCAGAGCTGGAAAGGATGTAGATTTCTCTGTGTTTTCCAGTGTTTGTTCTTTAGAGCCTTGAAGATTAACAAGGACTCCTGTGGGCATTTCTGAGTCTGGGGCAAGTGTGGGGAATGCTCAGCCTCCAGGACTCAGAATCCCCTACTCTGACCTCAAAGTAGCTCTGTCCACTACGATCTCTTTTACATCTTTGAATCCACAATAATCTTTTATTTGAAATACTTAAGTACAAAGCCTTAACTATTGAAGTGACAGGCCGCATCCTCCTTTTTCCTCTACGTAAAATCTTTCTTGAAATGATCACATCCAGGGGCACCTGGGTGGCTCAGTCGTTAAGCGTCTGCCTTCGGCTCAGGTCATGATCCCAGGGTCCTGGGATTGAGCCCCACATCGGGTTCCTTGCTCCGCGGGAAGCCTGCTTCTCCCTCTCCCACTCCCCTTGCTTGTGTTCCCTCTCTCACTGTGTCTCTCTCTGTCAAAAAATAAATAAAATCTTTAAAAAAAAAAAAAAAGAAATGATCACATCCATTCCCATGGCTTAAAATAAAAAGCGTTTCAGGGATGTCTGGTTGGCTCAGTCAGTGGAGCATGGGACTCTTGATCTAGGGGCTGTTAAATTCGAGCCCCGCATTGGGTGCAGAGATTACTTTAAAAATATTTAAAAACAAAATAAAAAGCATTTCAAATTGAACTCTACATTTCCCACTCCCAACACAAAAACCTAATCCTCCCCTAGTGCTTTCCATTTTGGCAAATGGTGCCACCATTTACCCAGTTACTCAAACAACCTCTTTTTCTCACACCCTACAACCAAACTGTCAGCAAATTCATCCTCTCTATTTTGAAAATGATTCCTTAACCTGAGTTTTTCTCATTCCCTCCAGAACCAGCACCCTGGTCCACAGCACCATCTCTTTTCTTCAGATCCTTCCACGCCCTCCCTAACTGCTCTCCTGCTTGCCCCACTATCTTTGCCCCCACAGGAGCCAGCATGGGATTTTCAACATGTAAGTCAAATCATGTCTTGCCTGCATAAAATTCTAGTGGCTTCTAGTCACACTTAGAATAAAATCCAAACTCCTTGTCATGGCCAAGCAGACCTGAAGTGATCTGGCCCCACCCAGCTCCTCACCAATCTCAACTTTAGCCATGCCCCACCCCCTCAGTGCCCTTGAACTCACTGGTTTTGCTACTTTCCTTGGCCATGAAAGTAGGCTTTCACCTCAGGGCCTTTTCACTCGTTGTCTCCTATCTACTGCTCAACTTTCACTTCCTCATTGAACACTTCCCTGATCACCTGAGCAGAATTTCAGACCTCATTTTCTATAAGTTTCTATCCTCTTTATCCACTCTATTTTCTCTTACTGGCACATGCGTTATATATACTCCATAGCTTCTTTATTAATAATTGATCTTCCTCACTAGAATAGTTTCAAGAGGGCATAGGTGGAGATCTGATCGCTATTATATCCTTAGTGCCTAGAAAAATACCTGGTACATTACATTCTCTTCATAGATACTTGTTGAGTCAAATAAATAGCTAATCAGTTTTGCAAATGAAGAAGCTGAGGTTTGAGAGCTTGTGATTTTCCAACTGGGAGGTAATCTATAGATCACCCAGGGTACAATACTGTAATTTTTAAAAGCAGCAAAAAACCATCTCATCTATTTAGTTACCTTTTACTAAGTGTTAGCAAGTGCCAAACACTGTCTTTTTCCTCTTCTTCCAACCGAGGAGTCTTTGTCCCTTACTGTGAGATGAAGATACTATGAGCCAGAGAGGTTAACTGATTTGCCAAAGTCACACAGCTGGCACTTGACCAAACTGGGAAGAGAATCCAGGTCTGTGAATTCCAAAACTCAAGCTTTATTTGGTAGAGTTCTTGTCATCATAGCACACTTCCTTCTACTGGAAGAGAAGGAATCCTTCTTTCTCTGAAGACAGCACTTTGAATTTCCTTTGGAGAACCGCCCCTCCCTTGCCTCAATCCCTAGGTCCAGGGATGAGCGCAAGACCAGCACTGGCCAATCAGAACAGTTCACTCCCTGGCCCCAGTGCATTAGCTTACCGGCTAGACTAGTGAAAGCTAACCCTGAGATTTTTGCTAGAAAGAGTCTCTGTTTTCCCTAGTGTTGCTAGACTGTCCAGACTTTCAGGTTGAAGCTATTGGTGGCCATTAATGCCACTTTGTGGGAAGATCCCATCTGAGAATGAAGCTAACCACAGGGAAAGCAGAGTTGGAACATAGAGAACTTGAGGTTTCAGATCCAGCGGTGTCTTAAGACAGTTTTACACCTGAACTTTCCAATCATACGAGACAACAAATTCTTTTTTTTCCTTCTTAAGCCAGTTTGAGCTGGGTTTCAGCCATTACTTGGAACCAAAAGAATCCTAAGTAATAGACCAAAAAAAAATCAATATTGTATTTACATACAGATTAGAAGGAAGAAAAACTGGAAGTAAGAAAACCAGTTAAAAGCTAGCTAAAGTTCATATCATTGAAACTGCGTTTAGAAAATGTTACAACATGGGGAAAATCTTATATATTCATAGCAATGCACATTGTTATGTCTTGCTCATCAGAAACCCAATGAGCAAATTTAAAATGATTGCCATTTAACAAGCCAGTGAGACAGCCTGCATTTTGTCAGAGAGAGAGGAACAGTAACAAAAGATAAATTGGTGATCCGTATCTATCCTGATTTGATTAATCCATCACAGTCCACTATTTTCTGCCGTGCTCACCAGAGCTAACTAATCAGAAGCGTGATTACAGGGACACCTCTTGTCAGGAAGACTGCATACATCGAGAGGGGTGTGTAAGGAACCAGTGTTTTTTTCTTGCATACTTACATTTCTGGCTCCTTAACCACCTAGGCAATTAAGGACACAATCAACTGAAAGCATCTCCTATGCCTGGGTATAAGCTATGTCACTTCTAAAAGTTCTGCCAATCTGAAATTCAATTAGACTGCATGTGCATTTTAATCACAGTCATGCTGTATCCTTATCTAAGGGACAAGGAGTGATACCCCCTATGTTTGGTCTCCTTCAGGGAAACAGTCCTAGATTCTTGTAACCAGATAGAGAGCGTGGCAAGTCTTGGGAAAGGCGTGGAGGAGACAGTCAAACAGAACTTTCTACCATGTGAAGTCCAAAGGAAGGTCTCAGTATTCTCTCACGACTAGGACAAGCTCAAGCAACCAAAATTGTTCAGAACGCTTTGTCACAAAAGTAAAGTTACAGCAACATACAACTCTATCAGATTCTTTGGAGCTTCTTTTCCTTGTTGGATACGTTGAGATTGATCTTTCCTTAAAAAAGGAGGAGGAAGAGGTCATCTTACTTATGCCACCAATGCTGATTCCAACGCTTGGTTTTCTGGCTTACAAATTTTAAATACCTAAAGGGCAAACCCAAAAGGTAAGTACACCCCATCTTTACCCCTTGTTCTTTTACTCGGAATATCCTGAAAGATTGCTGTGGAACAGTTGTTAATGGTTAACAGAAGGTGTGTAGTTGCATCTCTATTATGAGAAGTGTGAGCATAGGGCTCACCTGTAAATAGTCCCCACCTATTGGAATGAAATATCGACGTAGTTTGGTACAGTGCCAACATCTGCCAACCTGGAGCTATGTCATAACCTCAGCTTGCTTTCCTGCACTTTGATTTTTTTTTTCCTCTGGTTTTGATTGCATGGGCGGATATTCATGCATAACTGTGCATGGATTGACCACGTTTCTTCATAGAGTATGCTTCCATGGGTTAAATTTCTACATCAAAGGGCATATTCCAATACCTTTATTTTGGATAAGTGTCAGCAATAAGTAAAACATTATTTATCTTAACAGCCAAATTGAGGGTGGGAGCTTGACATAATGGAAGCAGCAAGCACTGGACCAGGAGTTACTGCGCCTGGGTTCTCAGCCCGATGCTGCTAGTAACCCACTGTTCTTATCCTCAAGCAAGTTTGCTCACCAATCTGGGTCTCAATTCCCCCAAGTGTAGAATGGACTGAGCCAGTGGGTCCTGGGCAGGGTGAACAAAGGGAGAAATTTCACATAATTAGAGCTCCTCAGAAGCTAAAGGAAATTTTGAAAAGGTGAGTCGCTTTTCATTGGAGGCATTCAAGCAGCATGTGTATAAGGATGTCTAAATGAGAACTATAATTTTGGTGACTGATAGGGTTTCTCCCAATAACATTATAGGACTGGGACAGTCTATACAATCAGTTCTGTCTCTTATATCCCCAGAAAAAGACCAAATGTTTTGAATCATTTCCCAATTTTAAAAAAGAATGCAGGCTCAAGTCACATAAACTGTCTCAAATAGGCTTCATCTACTGGGCATGAGCATAGACAGCTCTGAGCAGGGGGGACAAAAAGAAGAGCAGTGTAATTGTAATCAAGTAAGGCCATATATTTGATAGAAGTTAGGTGTCAAAAGCTTCTTGCTGGCCTCATCACTTCAAGCCCGAACCCAGTAGGGCCACTTGTACCAAAACACAATATCACCAGGATCAAACACCCAAGCATCCCTGCAGCCTTCCATATCCCATTGTGATCATGATGGCCTAGTAACCATTACTGTGAAAAAAAATTCTTGGATCATCCAAAAAATTGCAACTGTGCAAATTCTCACTACATAGAAGAAAAAAATTCTTCTCAGCTATTTATGGGGACTTTGTTTTGGAAAATATTAGAAATTGGTAGAATGCTGTTTCAGCACTTTTTTTTTTAAACCTCAGTTGATACATATTCTTTAAAAGAATTTCTCTTTGTAAATTAGTACTGAAAAAATCGTATTGTTATCTAGACATCTAAATGGTGGTGCGTAAGCCATTAAAAAAAAAAAAATGAGCCTGTATTCCAGGAGTTGGACCTACATTAGCAGATGTCTTTCTAGGGATGGCAGTCAAAATGCCATTGGCACTAAGTCACCTGGAAAGATTTAGCCCTAAAGAAAAAGCTTCTAGCTATTTCATTCCCATAACTGAAAACCCATACAGATGCCAATTCAGTTATATTGAAGGGACCACCATGCAGATACGTACAATTGGGATGCAAAATGGCTTTTAATTTTTTTTCAAATTGACTAAGAAAATACTCTTCCTGGATAAATACACATTTCTCAGGTGGAAATTTTTGCTCCTTTGAGAGAAAACTCTTATTGAGGACAGCCCTTAACAATGAAAGAATATGTAAGAAGCATACCTAATCTACCTTTTGGGAAAAAGAATGGACTAGAGGAAAAGTAAAGAAGAAACATTGACTTCTGTTTCATGTAACACTGAACAGATTATATCTAGAGTATTTCTAGAAATCCGATATTTTTAAAGGCAGAGATTTCCTCTACATATTTGTTACTTAGAGGATTTCCTCTAAACATATATTATGTATTTACATTTCTGATCACTTGATGAACGTCTCACCCCTAATTCGGCCACAAGTTCTATGAGAAGAGACACACATGATCAGTGTTTGTCAAATGAATGGCATAATATGATATGAAAGTTCTACTTGATAATTAGAGAAGGAAGTAGTCTTGTCTTTGTGTCTCCAAAGGAGAGATGGAATCTCAAGAGAAGTCTGAGACTCACTCCGAAGTAGGTCATCCAACATCAGAGCTGTCCAGTTACTGACCTGTGTGTCTTGGCAAGCAACAAGGTCCACCTCGCTGGGAGGCTCACACAGAAGCCAGAAAACCATCAGTCAGTCACGGTTGAGGGGAGGAAGCAAGTCTGAGATGATTCTGAATTCTGAGGAAATCCAGGAATGCAATGAGAGCAGAAGTAAATAAGAGGCTGTTTACTGGAGAGCAGTGGTTCCCAAGCTTAAGCATGCCTAAGAATCACCTGCAGGCTTGTTAAAACACAATAGCGGGGCCCCACTTCCAACTTTCTGATTCAGTAGGTTTAGAGTGGAAAATTTGCTGATGCTGCTGGTCTGAGGACCATTCTTTAAGGTAAAACATCAATTCCCAAGTGTGGTTCTCTTGCCACTGGAGAAAGCACGTGATATTAGGCAGTAGGTGGATAGAGCATTAAGTACTGTTGGATCATATGGTTAAAAATGTGTTCTCCTTTCATTTTCTATTTTAATCACTGTTATTTACGTTGAAGAAAAGAACTCAAATAAGTGTTAGTTCATCTTCAAAACCTTCCTGACATTTGGTAATCTCTCTTTTATAATAAGAACAGAACAGGTCTCAAGCTCACAGGCTTTTGCTAGAAACACGATTATCTAACTGAGGTCCTCCAAGAAGCAGATCTTGAGGTGAGGATCAAATAAATGCACACTGTTCATTTGGCAGGTGCAGGTAGACTGACAGGGAAGTAATGATACACGGATGGGGGTGAAAGGCAGCCAAGGAGGAATGTGTTTAAGCCACTGAAGCTTAATCTCACACGAAAGCTCTGGGAAATGGCGGAAACGTGCCTCAGAATTATCCTGGACAAGTGGGGAGGTCGCTGGGGTATGAATACTCCCACAACCATCATTTATCGGTTAAGGGCCCTCCACAGAGGGACGTGGTTTCCCAGGGACCTCCAGCCCACTGTGCTTGTAAGCACGGCCGATTATAGCAGACGGAGGGCAGCCCTCCAAAGATGCTGCAGGTTTATCATTGGAAGTCAGGATGGTGTACACAGAAAGGGTGAGGGGTCTGCAGGAAAACGAGAGAAACAGTGACAGTATCTGCATCTGTATCCGTGCCAACTACCTAGCTGAAATCCGATACACTGTTTCGTATGCGTTGCATTTGCTTCTACAGCTACCCTCTATTGCTTGCAGTTGGCACTGGTTTCCACTTCCATTTTTGTTTCTTTGTAAAATAAATTTATTTAAAGAAAACTAATTGATCTTAAGAAAAGTGCTAGGCAGACACTGCTCCAGATGGCATGAGAAGGTGGCGAGAATCACAAAGGTAGTATTCAAATGATTGAAGCTTGGGGCACACTGGCATAGTGGTTTAAAGCAGAGGTTGGCATCCCCCCCCCCTTTTTTTTTTCTTTTCTGTAGGGGCCATTTAGCAAATGTTTTAGGCTTTTTGGAGCACAGGGTCATTATCGCAACTACCTAACTCTGTTGTTGTAGCACAAAAGCTGCCACAGTTTTTGTACGTGAATGAATGTGCACAGCTGTCTTCCGATAAAAAGTATTTATGGACACCAGATTTTAATTTCATACAATTTTCCCTTGTCACAAAATAGTATGCTTCTTTTGGGATTTTTTTTCAACAGTTAAAAAAAATGCAAAAACCCTTCTCAGCTCCCAGGCCATACAAAAACAGGCAGCCAGTCAGAGAGTTTGCCAGCCCAATTCAAAGTATGGCCTTGGTATCTGTCCTAGTTCTATTGATTACCAGTTATACACCCTTGGAAGAATCACTTACTTTTCTTAGCCTCAGTGCCCCCATTTGTATAACAGGGATAAGCATAATACCAAGCTCACAAGGTTGTTGCAAAAAAAAGAAGAAGAAAAGAAAATGAACACTTACGAAGCAAGTGCCCACGGAGTTCACAATATAATTTTTAGGCAGCTCTTGTGACAAGGTGGTCTCCAGCTTGGCAGTGCCCCAGGCATTGGAGGCTGGATGTTTCCTACTCTGCTTCTCTATGAAGGCAGCTATGCGCCTGGGGACTCATCTCTTCTACTTTGGGATGTGGTTACAGAAATTATTCGTCTTCTCTATAGGCTAGGCCCCTGAAAGCTGACTCTCAGAAAGCCTGAAGCATCTAATACACACCCATCTCAGAGGCCTGGAATTGAGAGGAGATCAAGCTAAAATTTGCATTCCACCTAAACAAAGTCTTCAAAATTAGTGTTTTGGACTTTGCAGAATTACGTTGCTGACAACAGCGGGTCTCCAACATTAGAATACCTAGTCACTTGTAAAACTGCAGATTTGGGTGCCTCCTTCAAAGTGTCTCTGAGTCAGTAGGTCCAGGCATCTGCATTTTAACAAATGTCCCAGCGACTCTGGTGCAGATGGTTTATGGAGAGCACTTTGGAAAACTCAGCAAGGATGGAGTGCAAACCACACAGGTGAGCGTATCCTTCTGAAATCCCTTTTAAGAGCTTTCCCTATCTATTTAAATGCCCTCTTGGCAGAAAGACCTGGATTACAGTATTTGATACGTATGCCAAGAGAAAAGTCTCTGCCAGCCTACTTACTTCTTCTGTTCTCACTCTTTTCTATTCCTTCTGAACCTCCTGGGTTAGAAAATAATTTATACAGAACTCTCCACTTCAGATATCATGTGCTGATTATCATATCCAATTAAGCATCCTAGTGCAATCTCAAAGGACATGGGCTATTTACAGCTTGGATGGAAATTCTTGAGCAGAATCTGCATCTTTACTGGACTAATAAGAAGTCTCCTCCCAAAAAGCTGCTGAGCACACTCTCCCTCCAATAGTTCCTAAATAAACCCCTCAGGAAAAAGATTTCTCTAGACCCATTGATTTTAGAGGGGCTCATTTAACAAAGAAGACAAGATTCCTGCTGAGCAAGCAGGAGAGAAGCAATGGCAGATTTCTATGACTGATATTTGTTGAGCACATACTAAGTACCAATCCCTTCACATGTGTTACCTCATTGCATCTTCACACCACACTATGAAGGAGTACTGCAATTACACCCATTTCACAGATGAAGAAACTGAGGCATAGAAAGGAGACATTGTCCAAGGCCACAGCAGGCAGTGGCTTTAGAATACAGACCTTAAATCACTAAGCTAACCCATAAAGGATCTCAATAGCCCCCATCTCAACTTTCCAAGCTCAATTTTATTAACTAAGTATTTATGTAGCTCCTCAAAACCTACAGAGTGTCTGCTGGCACTTGAAAGAGGCTGTTTTCACCAAGGCTCCACTTTGTTCTTAGTACCATGTGACTCTGCGTTCCTCACCTTGTTTCTACAATCTCCAGGTTTCCAGCTATTCAGTATGGTTAAGATATCCAGCCCACCTGTCTTGCAGATCTGCTACTACTCATAAAGTTCAGATAAGATGACATATATAAAAGTCCTCTGAACAAGGTGAAAAGTTATCTAAAATGGTAATTCTCCAGCCTGTCATTGCCATAAATTATTCTAAGATGTTGACAGTGTATTAGTTTTGTAAAATCATCCATGTCAAAAATTAGATTTTCCAGAGATCCGGGTTAGTTTGTAAAGTACCAAGCCTGCAGGTCTTTGCAGAGCAAGGAAATCACTACCTTGATTCATAAAGTAGACTATTTATTTTGGGTCAATGTAATGGAAATTTCAGGAGCTTGAGAATCAGATGACCTGGGTGCTGGTCATTGCCCTACAACTAACCGACCTTGAGTGAATCTTTCTCTCTCCCCTTCTAGGAGACACGATGCTGCTTGATGCTCAAGAAAGGGTTGGGAGTCAGACTGCCAGTGCTAAATCTCAGCTCCATCCCTCCACAAGAGGTGGTGACCTTGGGCAAGTCATGTCAACTGTTTTGGTCTCAGTTTCCTGATTATAAAAATGAGAATAAGAAACTTACTTTGAAATCATCCAAATAATGGACTGACAAATGGATAGAGGGGTGGATAGATAGAAATATGACAAAGCAAGTTAGTAAAATGTTAACTGTGGAACCTATGTGGTGAGTATATGAGAGTTCACCATACAATTCTTTCAACTTTTCTCTTAAATGTTTTTTTTTTTTTTAACAATAATATGTTGGGAAATAAAAAAGACAAGTTTGTTAGAAGAGTTGGATGAGATATAGAGCTTACCAGCAGTGTTCACAGTAAGTGCTTGGCCTATATTATCGATATTGCTGTACAGATAAAAGAGAAGACAAGATGATGGATCCCCTCAGCTTCGATGATCTGTGAGTCGGAGTGGTGCTAGGTGGGCTAGAGCCATGACACGCGTGAGCAGAAGGAGAGGCCAGGCCACATGGCAGAGAAACCAGATGGACAGAGAGGAGCCAGGATGCGGCCACAGCCGTCTCAGAAACCAAAAGGTATGCACAAATGGAAGCAGCAGGACCCCATGCAGGGAACGCCGAACATGGGGGGACCTTGAAAATAAAAGCAGGTCATCTTTATTACATGCCAAATTAATGTGTTTCTCTATCAGACATCCCTTTGGTAGGAGAAAATCCCTGGACATAGAAAGTCAAACCTGAGATCAAATCTTGTCTCTGCCACACTAGTTGTGTGACGCAGGAGACATTCATTCCAGTGTCCACCCGACCACTTGTACTGGGAATATCTACCACTCCCAACAGTGAACCCCGTGGCAACAATGCTTCTGCTGTGACCACTTGGCCATAAATGACTGGGCCAATCTGATTCTCTCTGCTGAGAGTTAGAACCGAGAGACGCACTCTTGGGAATGTGTCACATTTACAGTTACATGTATATGTGTTGACTTGAGTTTCTGTTGGGTTTCTTCATTGGGCTAATGTTGATTTGAGTAGAGGAAAAACATGCAAAGCAACTACAAGGAAACCAAAGCTGGATGGACAGATAAGAAACCTTTCTTAATCTCAGAGGGACTGGTCAGAAGGTATCTGGCAGCAGATAAGATGTTTAAGGACTTTTCATTTGGATTATCCTGTGAGTAATGAGGGATTTTATCACTCCAACTAAAGTAGCCATGGGGGCGGTGTGAAGAGTAGGGAGCAGGAAAAGATCTAAGATCAGAATTAATCTAACCTAGAAGTACCATAGCTCAGAAAAAGCAAAGGCTTTTCTGAAATTCAGAATGAGAGGTACAGTTTAGGGGCTCCAAGGGAGATGTGAACTAGTACTGAGCAGTGACTGTTCTTTCAATCTTTGCTCTATCCATTGGTTCTCATAAATCCAAATGCTTAGCTACCTTCAAAATATTTTTTTATTAAAACATTTCAGGTGGATGGGTTGTAAGCTTCATTCAGTTATCTCAGTCTTAATCCTGTGGTCCTCAGACTGTGGGTCATCAGCATCACCTGGGATCGTAGTCAGAAATACAAATTCTCAGACCCCAAACCAGAAGCACCGGATCAGAACCTCTGGAGATAGGGACCAGCCATCTGTGTTTCAGCACATCCTATAGATGATTCTGGAGCTCACCAAAGCTTAAGAGCCGCTGTCTTAAGCTATGAAGCCTGCAAAACCAAGGCTCTACGATTTATTCTCTGGCAGCTATCCAACCTGCGGCTTTGTTGATACAAGGTCTTAGAAGCAGCAGTCAGCCTTCTTAGGGCTTGCCTTGGATTGTCAAGCTTAATAGTAATGGGTGAGGTCGTCATTCCCACCCTGTCAATAAGCCTACTTGACAGCCATTTACATTGGACTTAATGTCCCTCGGTCCCAATGTGTACCACCTTCTACTGCCTCAGCAGCATGAAAACAGCATGCCCCATGGAAGAATGAAAGAACAGACTAAAAAGACAGAAGGAAGGAGTTGATAAAAATACGGCAATTTCAGTTTGGGGGACTAAAGAGATATCTAAAGTTTCCGTGACAGTGAGGACTTGCTGGAAAATGGAATGCCTCATCCATTGTTTGCTCCTTTTCTCCATCCTTCCTTTCCCCTGAGCCCCCTGCCCCCAGTGTACCCAATCTGACACCATCCCTCTTCCCCTGCTTACCCTTGGAGATATTTCTGAATAACCTGAATGACAAAGAGAGAGGAGAAGACAAAGGGAGAAATCACATTATTTCAAATGAACACAACTGCCAACTTCAGTTTCAAGCCTTCCTAGAAGCAGACTCGGTTCTACAACTGAAATGGAGCTGTTTAAATTCATTTCCACCCTGTAATGTCAAGATCCCATTCATGGAAGAGAGTTTAGTGTGAGGGCTCAGAACAGACTCTGGAGTCAGACCCAGCTCCACCCACTTTACAGCGCAGAGAGCTCGGAACACGTTATCCCACCTCTCTAAGTTTGAGTCACCTCATCTCTGCCAAGGGGGGTGGGGAATAAAATTATCTCCCTCACGGGACTCTTAATGAAGATTAAATGAGCTCATCCATGTAAAGCATTTAGAACTGTGCCTGGCACAAAATAAGGGCTGGATTAATGTGTGCTATTAGGATTATTATGATAATGTCTCCAAAATGCTTCTCAGCCTTCAGCAACATCTTGAGCATTCCCAGGCACAGCAACAAGGCAGTGAGAAACCAGGAGGGATAAAGGTAAATGTGTGAGGGTGGTTAAGTTGGAAGTGGGTAGAAAGGTAAATGTGTGAGGGTGGTTAAGTTGGAAGGGGGTAGAAAAGCAGCTAGCAACACACAAGTTCAACTACTTATTAAATTACTTTGGCAGGAGGTATTTGTGTACAAGGCCACAAGACTTGTGTTTGAATTACTACAGTGGTTCTCAACAAGGATTGGGGGTGGGAAAGGATTTTGTTCCCCAAGGACACATTTTGGTCATCACAACTGGTGGTTGTTACAAGCATTTAATGGGCACCAGAGATGCTGCTAACCAGCCAATGATGCATAGGACAGTCCCTCACAACAAAACAATTATCTAGCCCAAGATGTCAATAGTACAAAGATTTGAGAAACCCTGAATTACAACGTTGTGTGAAGTTATCTTGATAAGACTTAACACACTTTTTCAATCTTCAAAAAGGCAATGGCATGGAAGATTCTGGCACTTGATGGGAGGTGAGAGTAAGTGACCTCTAAGACTCCTTCAAGCCAAAGGCTTAATGTGGGCAGTTGACCCTCAACCACAAATTTAAGGTAATAATCTGTTTCCACCCCTTGCGCCTTTTCCTGGTTCCTTTCCCTAAAGACATACTGAACTTTTTAAAAAGATGGTTAGGTATTAGAAGACAACCGTTAAGTCATTAGGGGAAATGTTTCTCACTGAAAGAACACCAATGACAATCAGAGACTTGCAAAGTTAGAAGAAACCTTAGAAATTGATCTAGCAACGAGATTCCAGTTGAAATCTTCTATCACATTTCACGGATGAAGAAACTAAAAGTTAGAAAGGCCAAGAGACTCCATCTAGGTCACAGAATGCTACCACCCTCAGAAGGTCCAGATCCTTCCAAAGAATTTACTTAACCTATTACCCAGACAGCAATAATATCAAGGGTCTCCTCTGTGCATGTGCTTGGCATTTTTTCAGTGATCACAGTCTTCAACTGTTCCTACCTCTGGAAATCCCTAAATGTGGGGTTCACCTGATAAGGGTGTGGCAGTGGGAATAAAAAACAAAATTAGACTGAAGAAGTACTGAGGGAAAACGGACAAGCTCAGCCCACTGATCTAGCTGTGGCTACCACTCATGAAGAGGAGATATAATGAGGTGACGTCAGCTCCCAGCCAGAGTGGCTTGGGCGACAGTGGCAGTTCAATAACAGAGGGTGAGGAAGGGTCAGGAGGTGGGGAGCAGGTCACTTCTGCTGGGTTTCAAGTGCTGTCCTTTCGTTGGAGAACCTGGGGAAGGGTATGAGGGGATAAACAGCATCAGGGAGGCCCAGGAGAAGTTGAGTGGAAGGAAATATAATCTGTTTGTTGGTTGTGAGGCCACTGTAGCCCCTAGAAGGACCAGATTTAGGAATAAAATCCAGATAACTCAGAGGAACCAAGAGCACCACCGTCCTCTGAGCCTTTCGTGTGCTCAACAGGCGAGGAAGGGAGCACTCCCCGAAGCTCTGGAGAGCTAGGAAGTGCATCCAGTTTTCCTGGAGCTTAAATGGCGACCTGCTCAGCTGTGCGGTAATAAATATGCTCACGAAATTTCCCATGGCGGGAGGAGGCAGTGATGCAAACACAAGAGAGTTTAGGGTAAGAGTGGATTGGAAAAATAGATTTTAAAAAATGACTTGAGAATGCTGAACACTCTCTCTACTTTTTACTAATTTTCTCCATCTCATCATTTCCTGGGTGAAAGCTCTCCTCAGAACTGAACGAGTCTCGTCCCGTCCTGACTTTCTCCTTCTTTCTAGGGTACAGCATCTGTCACAGTGTCCTTTCCCTTCACCACCTGTGCTCACCAGCAGCACACAGCGGCTCCTCCCTCACCATGGATGCCCAAGTTCCATACAGGGACCCGGGCAAACAGTGGGGGACCCACCGCCCCCCAGGGTCACCCGCACCGGTATAACGCAGGGAGCCCGGCTCAACAATATCTAGGCAAGAAGGACAAGCTCGCCTCAGTGTCCTTCCATCAAAACCCACCTAAGAAACACTCTCTTGTTCATTTTAATGGACCAGTTGGGAAATCAAGCCAACATTTTCTCTTAACCTTGCACTCTAGGAAGAAGAGCTGGTGGCCATGACCCGTCCACCTCTGCTGGCCACCACCTGTCTCCACAGCCACTTCTTCCAAAGGCAACTAACTGCACAGTGCCACACGCTGGGGAGCACGCTCAGGGGAAATGCACCTGAAATTGGTATTGGGATTCTGTGAACGACAACTGCAGGAAGCTAGTACTGGCCGTGACCGTGAAAGCTTCAGGCAGCACAGCGTGCCCACACACTCACGGCCGCTCGCACGCGCAGCCAGGTGTACACTGAGAACATTCACGTCTTGTCACATGCAGACACACACAGTGAGAGGGAGTTACACTCTCCCGGCCACACACCCAGGACCATGCCTAGCAGTCCACACACACGAGTCCAGTTACACACACGGTTATGGATGCACTAGCCACGTTACGTCTCTCTCTCAACCCCTCTCTCACACCCGCGCACAGACACACACACACCCCCGTGCAGTCAGTGGACAAACAGGCAGTTTCACAAGTACTCACGCACACAAGCGCAGGGCGCCGGCCCCGACCCCACGGCGGTCCCACGCTGGCGACGCGTCCTGCACCACACCACCGGCCACCCACCGCACCCGGGGCCGCCACGCCGCCCACCCCCTACGGCCAGGCGCGGTCTCCCGGGTCCCCCAGCCCCCGCCGCGCCCCCGCCCGCACACGTGGGCTCCCAGGGCCCCAGCCCCGCGCGCCCGCCGCACCTACCCGCCGCCCGAGGCGAGGGGGAGCCAGGCGCCCGGCACGGTGGAGCGGCCACCCCCAGCCGCGGAGCCGAGCTTCTGCCGCCGCCGCTGCCGCCGCGCTCCCAGCCGCTGCCTGCGCCCTCCCCGCCGCCC